>NC_060066.1:1073500-1425500 GCF_922984935.1 Meles meles
CTTGTGGAAATGCTGTGATGGAGAGAACCGTAGACCCAAACACTCTTCTCCCGGAAGGATCTGGCTCAGAGAGAGTCTGAGGGTCATGCTTTTGAGTGTGGGTGGGTGACTTTTGGGTGTGGGGTGCGATGCCAGGGTGAAGCAGGGCTCCCCGGGGGGCCCCGAGGGCCGCTGTCTTCTACAGGAATTCCTGCTCCCTCTGGGATGAAAGGCGAGGGGGCACCCGTGGTCCGGGCTAGCCGACCACCTGTTCCCACCTGAGGACGCCCAACGGCGACATGCTTATCTAGAGGGAAGGAGTTGGCAAGGGGGTCTCCAAGCGTGAGTGTGCAGGCTGGGTGGGTGGGAGGAGAAGGCAGATAAGGCAGGATGGGCTAGAGATTTTGTGCAAATTCCGTGATTAAGACGTGCTTGATATCCACATTCCCTTTAGACATGTGTTGGGGCCCGGTGGGGGGAGGGTAGGAGGGGCGCTTGCTGGCTTCACGCTGGGGTCAGGGCGGAAGTAGCACCAGTGGGAAGAGCTCAGGAAGGAAACAGCCCGCCTGGGCCATAGAGACGCCCCCCCCCCCCCCCCACGGAAAAGGGGAAGCTGTGTGTGGGAGAAGGTGGGGGCCATCAGACGTCAGGGAGAACACAGCCATGGGAGGACAGAGAAGTCCTTCATAATGGACTCCAGCACCTGGGCAGCCCCCTGGCAAGGAGCCCCTTGGGGTGGGGGTGGGGAGAGGACCGGTGGAGGAAGGCTGCCTGGAGTGTGGGTAATCAGCGAGACCGAAGCAGCGTGCGGGACGTGGCCAGCTGCAGGCAGCTCCGGATGTGCGGATGGGGAGGACCAGAGACGAAGTCCGGAAGATGCATGTGACCTGGAAGATAGCTGTTGTGGGAACCGAATATGCTGAGTCTTGACACTGGGGGGGGCCTGGCTCACCATGAACGGCTATAAACAGGCCGAGGGTTACTGTCTGGTGTTCATAAAGAACGGGTCATTTGAGGGGAGTTCCTAAAAATGAAACTACTCAAAAAGGTACTCAGGGTCTCAGTACACATTGCAAATTCCCCTTCAGAAAAGGATCTGTTGGGGGTGCCTGTGTGGTTCAGTGGGTTAAAGCCTCTGCCGTCGGCTCAGGTCATGATCTCAGGGTCCTGGGATCGAGCCCCACATCCCTGAGCAGGTAGCCTGCTTCCTCCTCTCTCTCTGCCTGCTTCTCTGCCAGCTTGTGATCTCTTTCTTTCTGTCAAATAAATAAAATCTTGAAAAAAGAAAAGACTCTGCCGATGTCCGATGTCCGGAGTAAGGGTGTGAGTCCCCCCCCCCCCCCGGGGCCGACATTGAAGGCAGATTGTTCCTGTGTCTGCCCGTCTCAGGGGCCTCAGGGAGGTGTGAGTGTGACTGCTAAGACCGGTTTGAGTAAGTCGCTGTAACTGATCTCCAAACTGCGCGTCCTCTCCGCCACCCCAGGTCTGGACAGCTTGTCCAGCCGCAGAAGAGAAGAGGCTCCGGGCTAGACCACGAGTCTTGGTGTGTGCTGGGGAAAAAACTACCCCAAACCTCAGCGGTGTAAACAACCATCTGTTCCTCACTCATAAACGTGTGAGTCGTCCTAAATCATGCCATCTGGGCTGCAGACGGCTGAAACGGGTCCTCTCTGCCGCAGGGGGTGCTGCCCGGGTTCACGGCTTTGGAGCTGGCTGGCTGATGGTCGCTGGGGGCCCAGTGGTGTAACTGGACTCGTGCGGCCCGTCCTGACTCGTTCGCAAGCCGGTGGCTGTGGGACTCTCAAGAGAAGGAACATAGGGCAGGCCCACGGGACAGCTTTTCAAGATCCCTGGTGGGAAATTCCGTCTCACCTGTTCTGAGAATCCCCTCCCCTGCCCTCAGAGTTCTGCCAAGGCCAAAGGCTTCTACGCCAGTCCTGATAGGTAAGTCACCCCGAGCCGTCCACACGCCTTCCTCCTACGGTGCCTCTGCCTGCATGGGGGGCGGAGAGGAAAAGGGAGACATGGAGCCTGCAGCTAGGGTTCAGCCAGGACAGTGCAGCAGCAGAGGGGAGGGTAGGACAGAGCATGGACGCTACCGAAAGAGCACAGGAAGCAGAGATGGTTCCAGATAGATCTGGCCTCTCTGCACAGACACGCGGTCGGGACGGTGTCGGGCGCTGACCGGGAGGCGGCCGGTGGGCGGGCCTGCAGGGTCCCTGCTGGCCGTGTTGCAGTCGTACACGCGGCCGGAGCCCCGAGTTTCCACGGAGACCTTCACGGATCGGTGTGTCACGCCGGCGCAGGGCTAACGTCCGCCACGGTGCGCGCCGCGGGTGCGATGGCGACTGTTCCTCCCGCTTTTATTACTTTTGCGTAAGTGTTTCCCAGCAAGTTCCCCACTTCTCGCCGCCTTCATGCCCGTGTGTCCGCGCGCCCCGTCCGCGCCGCCTGAGGACTTCCCTGGGACACGGACTGCCGTGCGGTCTGCAGCAGACGCGTTTCACCCGGTGGCGCCCAAAGTCAGGACGTCTCAGCGGCCCCGCGGCGACCCTGCGGGCGCCAATCCGGCTCAGTGCGAACGTCCGGCACCGCAGCCATCGGCACCTGCGTCCGCGAGTCTCGGCGGACAGAAGCCTCGGCGGGCGCGCGCTGCCCATCCCCGTCCCGCGCCCGCCCCGCGGCCGCCCCGTCTCACGCGCCCCACGCGCCCCGCGGCCGCCCCCTCTCACGCGCCCCACGCGCCCCGCGGCCGCCCCGTCTCACGCGCCCCACGCGCCCCCGCGGCCGCCCCGTCTCACGCGCCCCACGCGCCCCCGCGGCCGCCCCCTCTCACGCGCCCCACGCGCCCCGCGGCCGCCCCGTCTCACGCGCCCCACGCGCCCCGCGGCCGCCCCGTCTCACGCGCCCCACGCGCCCCCGCGGCCGCCCCCTCTCACGCGCCCCACGCGCCCCGCGGCCGCCCCGTCTCACGCGCCCCACGCGCCCCCGCGGCCGCCCCGTCTCACGCGCCCCACGCGCCCCCGCCCCGTCTCACGCGCCCGGCGGCCGACGAGCGTGCGACCGTCTGTTCCACACGTGTTCCCACCGACAACCGAAATCTCCCTGCTTGGTCGAGGTTCCCGACCCCGGGGCTCCTCGTTCTCGTCTTCTCCTCCCGCCCCGGCCCAGGAGCGGCGTTAGCAGCGCCCCGGGCCGCCCCCGCAGCGGCCCCACAACCCCACCCTCCGCGGCTCGCGGTCTAGTCCCGCAGGGAACAGCCGTCGCCACGCCCCCGGCGCGCAGGCGCCGCTTGCCGGCGCTCCCTTCTGACGTCGTCCCGCCCCTCGCTCTGCGCGCGCCCGGCCCCGCCTTTCCGCGGGCGTTGCCAGGGCGACGGCGCGTCCCTCGCGGCCCCGCCAGCGCCCGGGCCTGGCTGCAGTGCGCAGTCTCGGCGCTTCGGCGGGCCCCGCCCCGCCCCGCCCCCGGTCCGGCCCCGCCCCGCCCGCGGGGGCGGGGGATGCAGTCGCACCGCGATGACGTCTCGGGGGCCTGGCCGGGCGTCGCGGACTCCGGAGATGGAGGAAAAGGAGCAATTGCGGCGACAGATCCGTCTCCTGCAGGGTGGGTCGGGCGGGGCCCGGGTCCGTCTCTTTCCCGGCACCTCACGGCGGGCCCCTGCCGGCTTCCCCGAAGCGGGTCGCCCTCCGCCTGCGGTCTCGACGCGCCGGCCGGGTCGGGTGGGGACGGCGGCGGGTCGGGGGGCGGCGGGGGACCTGGAGGGGCATCCGGGCCGGCCGGGGTCAGGCCCTTGCCCGGGCTTCGCCCGACGGCTAGTGCGGGCCCTTCAGGCGCTGCGGCGGGTGGCGGCGGGGCCGTCGCTTGGTAACCGACCGGACGCGACCCCCTCCCCGCGGGCCGGCGCCCTCTCGCTCCCGGGGCACACAGTGGGGCGGGGGGCTCGTCCTCGGGGCGACGGGCGGAACCCCGGACGTCTCGTCCGGCTGCTGCCCTCCACACGGCACCCGTCGCGCCCGACTCCTCGGCCTCAGGTTCCCAGCGCTCCCGTCTGCGGACCCGACGTGCGGTTCTGTACCTGAAAATTTCCGTTCAGAGCTCCCCCTGCGGGAAGACGCGGGGCGCTGGAGAGCGTGCGGGGGGGGGCGGTCCGGCCGGAGACTTCGGGGGCTGCTGTCATGCCTGCGCAGGCGTGTCCCCGGGTCAGGGCACGGCCGGCTTTGGGCCTGGGGATAGGACTTGTGCGGGCGAGTGTGTAACTGGGGGCCAGTGAAGCCCCTGGGCCGCTCCCCCCTGCGCCAGCCGGGACGACTGTCTGTGGTGGCGGTGGGGCCCACTGCCCTCAGAGGACGACAGTGTGACATTCTTGTCAACCGTGGACGCTCACAGGTGCCCGGCCTCGTGCTCCTTGTCCTGTGTGCCAGGCAGGGAGACTGTTAAGGTGCGCTCCTGGCCGCGTTCCTCCTGTGGCCCCCAGAGGGCTGCTGGGGCTGACCGGCTCCCTTGCTGGGGCATTCAGCACGGGACCCTGCCGGTCTCTTCGTACCGAGCGACACGTCCCCTCGAAGGATTGTGGGATCAGGATAATGATACTCCTGGCAGCTTAGGGGTGTCGTGCTCCAGGGGACAAACAGCCAGAGATAGGGCTGAAGTAGAACCGGGAGAGAAGGCTCTCGGGATCTTGGGCCGAGGGAATGTCCATGGTCTCAGGCTCCCAGGGCCGCCTCGCCCGTGCTGCGGCCTGGCAGCGGCTCAGGAGTGAGGCGGGGTCTGTGGGGCGTCTTGTCCGCGGATGCGCTTCCGGGGAGCCGTCGTTGAATTTACGTTCACCCTGTGGCTAACGGAGCCTCTGATTCTGCCTTCTCAGGTCTGATCGATGACTATAAAAACCTCCACGGCGATGGCTCCACCCCGGGCGCCTCAGCCGCTTCCCGGTGGCAACCACCTGCTTACAGCGGCAGCCGGGCCTTCAGTGCTGGGTACCCTCGCCCAAGCCGGAGGGGCTTCTCTCCGAACCGCGGGCCCGCCTGGCGCAAGAAATACTCCCTTGTGAATCGGCCCCCAGCGTCCTCGGACCGGCCTGGTGATGGGGCTGTGCAGCCGCCCCTCAGGACTGGGGGCAGCCAGGCCCCCGACCCCCAGCAGTACGTCCTGGAGAGGCAGGTGCAGCTGAGTTCAGATCAGAACATGGTCATCAAAATCAAACCACCATCAAAGCCGGGTTCGGCGAATGCTGCGGGCGTCCCTCGGGGCTCCTTGGAAGAATTTGAGGGCCCTCCCTGGAGCGACCACAGGCCTCAGGAGGGGGAGGGCGAGCCCCCGGGTGCACAGCGGCAACCCCCAAAGCCAGGAAGAGTCAAGGGCAGCTGCGGTGCCGAGGACCCCCTGCCGGTCTGCCAGAAGGAGCCTGGCAAGCCTCGGGTGGTGAGGTCTGCGGGCAGCATGAGCGACAGCCCCTCGGAGCCCCGGCGCACGGTCAGTGAGAGCGCAGTTGCCGTCAAGGCCCGCTTCCCCTGCTCCACCCTGCCCCACCGCGGCGGCGTGGCTGTGGGCCGGAAGCTGGGCTCACACTCCGTGTCCAGCCGTGCCGCACACCTCCTGGGAGACGGGAGAGTGAGTGCCGGCCACGCAGATCAGCCGGCTTCCTCTGGCACGGGGGCCGGCCCAGCTAGGCCAGCTTCTGGACCCAGGCAGGCTCGAGAGCCCTCACTGCTCGTGCCCTGCCGCACCAGCAAGTTCCGGAAGAACAACTACAAGTGGGTCGCCGCTTCAGCAAAGAGCGCGCGGGCCCCTCGGAGGGCGCTCAGCCCCAGAGCGGCCTCAGAGCTCGTGTGCAAGTCCCCCTGTGGCACAGCGGCACAGGAGAAGCCACAGCTCAGAGCCGATCCAGATGCTAAGCCCAGGAGGTCGGCGGCGGCGTCCACGGCCGGGGCCTCCCCCAGCAAGTACAAGTGGAAAGCATCCAGCCCCTCGGCCTCCTCGTCCTCCTCCTTCCGTTGGCAGTCGGAAGCTGGCAGCAAGGACCACGCCTCCCAGCTCTCTCCCGTCCCGTCTCGGTCCCCGCCAGGCGACAGAGCAGCTGTGGGCCCCAGCAGTTTGAAGCCCCCCTTCGGTGAGACCCCGCTCTCGGCTTACAGAGTGAGGAGCCGCACCAAGATCATCCGGAGGCGGGCCGGTGCCAGGTGGGTGCCCCGCCGCCGCCCCAGGTCCCACGCGGGCAGGCCTGGGCCTCTAGCGCTCCCTGCTTGGTGTGCGGAACCCCTGGGACGGCCCACCTGCGGGCGGGCGTGGGAGGAGGAGAAGCATCCCTGGCCACGGGGTCGGGCCGGGGCATGCGTGGTGGCGTTCTCGTGCCCAGGACCAGTGAGGCTGGGGTTACTGCTTTCCCTCATAGCTCAGTAGCGGGGCCCAGCCGGCGAGGACGGGTGGAGGCGGGTGCCGACGCGCCCAGCTCCTCTCCTGGTGGTGAGAGACCAGAGGCTGCTGGGGTGGCTTTTAAAGCTCGGGGTCCACGGGGTTTGTGGGTGATGGCTTTCCGTCCAGCCCAGACCCAGCGTGCACCAGGGAGGAAGTCTGTCCCCTTGGTGGCAGCCAAGTGGCCAGGTGAGTCCCTGTCTTGCTGAGTAGGTGTCACTTCCCTGGCCCTCCCGCCTCAAGGACTGTGAGGAGGCTGAGCAGTGGCTCTGGGGCTGGGGCTGGGGCTGGAGTTCGGGGCTGGGGTCTGGGGCTTAGTCCCAGCAGCTGTTCACTTCGAGGGCAGAGTTGCTCTCGCTGGGAGTCAGGTTCTGGAGGTCCTTCTTGCCGTCTGACCTTGGTCTTGGCCCTGCTCTCCCAGACAGGTGCCCAGTTACATGGGCTCCCCCGCCTTTTCCGGTCGGTGGCCGGCCTGTGTTTCAGCTGGTGTGGAGGGGGAGCCATGGGAAGTAGCCCCTGCCGCCGAGATGGCGGGAGGCCGGGGCAGCTCTTCCTCCCCCAGCCCCACTGAGAGTTCATCTGGCCTGGGGAGCCCGGGGAGACCTGGAGCACATGAGCCAGGTGGGGGTCAAGGTTGGGGCCACCCTCCCTCCGCCCCGGCTCCAGGCTCTGCAGGGCAGGAGCAGGGCAACAGCCCTCAGACAGCTGCAGTGGAAGGCTGGTTCCCGCAGGGGCGGGCTGCCTCCTGGGCTGGCTGCCTGGTGCCAGGGTCTGGGTGGGCCAGGGGGCGGGGGGACGGCCTCAGTGGGGGCGCCCATTGGGAGTTGCCTGCTTTTTGTCTCTGCAGCCTTCCTGGGGACAAGAAGAGCAGCCCCCCACCTGCTGCCACTGCCAAGAGCCAGTTCAGCCTGCGGCGGAGGCAGGCCCTCCGGGGCAAGAGCGGCCCCGTGCCGAGAAGGACCCCCAGCAAGGGGCTGATGCAGGTCCCCAGGCACCGGCTGCGCTGTCCGCCTGCAGGCCGGGCCCCCCTCCCCGGCAAGGAAGGTATGACCGGGAGGAGGGTTCTGGAAGGCATGACCGGGAGGAGGGTTCTGGAAGGCTCGCCCTTGCTGCGCCCGGTCTGGGAGCCTGGCCTCTGCCTCCTTCCGCGCTGGCTCTGCTGGCCCGTCAGGCGCCACCGGCAGCGCCCGCGGTCAGCGCTCCGGCCCGGGAACGCGCGGCCCGCTGGGCAGGGGGTAGCTCGGGCTGGAGAGCTGAGGGGAAGGCCTGGGCCGCTGTGTCCTGCACCTGGGTGGGGCAGGTGCGTCTGGGCAGGTGTGTGGTGGCCCTTTTAGCAGGTCTCTCCCGTAGGCCTCATCACATTCCTCTCGGTGGAAGGAGCCCGAGAGCGGGTGAGAGGGCGGGAGCCTCGCCGGCCTGCCGGGGGAGGAGGGCCGGTGTCTGCTGCCCGGGGCTCCCCTACCCTAGGCCTCTGCCGCCTGTCCTGGGCCGACAGGCCTGCCCTCCTCTCCCTGGGGGTTGCCGCCTCTTCCCTGGGAACCCTGAGCTGGCCTGGGAGGACTCCGCGTTGCCCCCTTCCTGAGCTGCTGGTGTTTAGTGAGGGGTCGAGGACAGGGGGACGTTGTGGGTCGTGGTCCCCCCCGGAGCGGCGATGGCGGCTCTCTGGGGGAACTGGCCCGCGTCGGTGGTCTCGGGATCGGGAAGAGGGGGACCACCTGTGGCGCTGTGTCCTGCCGAGCCTGGGCTGCCCTGGGTGGACCGTGTCCCGTGGCAGCCCTGTGTTCTCCCCTTGGAGCGTCCGGCGGATGCGTGGCGGTGGCTCCCCAGGCCGGTGCGCGTGCAGTCGAGGTGATGGGGTTTGGGCCCTGGGCCTTTGGACTCGGCACTTGCAACCCGATGGCTGTCTCGTGCCGCGCGTCTGGGGAGCCCCTGGAGGGGCCATCGGGGCTTCGGACTCCTCTCGGGGAGGAGGTGGTGCCTGGGCCGAGCCGAGCGCCTGAGTGGGAGCTGGTGGCGGGAGAGCGGGCACAGGGGCCACGGGAGGGTGTGAGGAAGTGAGGCTGGAGGTTGCTGGCTTCCCACCTGACTTCTGGCTGCCACAGCGAGTGTGGACCTCATCCCGGGTGGACGGAGCAAAGGGAGCCCCGCACTGTTCCCTGGTGGCCACGACGAGGGGGCTGGATTGAGGCTCTGGCTGCGGGGCTGACGGGGAGCGGGCAGAAGGCCGTGGACGGACTGATGGCCAGGCTGTCCCAGGACGGACGGAGGAGGGCGGGTTGAGAGCGCCGTTGCTTTGGGAGGCTGGCAGCGGGTGGCTCCGCGTCCGGGGAGGTTGGGGCTGCCCGGAGAGAGATCAGGAAGTGGGGCCCGGGGGCGTCCCGGCGTCCCGGCCTGTGCGGGGGTTCACGGCTCCCCCCAGCTCCTGTGTCTCAGCGGGCAGAGAGGTCGAGTGAGTGCAGGAGAAGGTGCCGACGGAGATCTGTCCCCGCAGAGGAGCCGTTGCATGGGGACGGCCACTTGTCGGCGGTGATAGCCCTCAGGCCTGGCTGTGGCAGGCGGTGTATCCACGGGCCCCTTTGTCTCCTGCTCCAGGTGCGGGGGCTCCAGGGGCCACGGGGCTTTCCTGAGACCTGCATCCAAGCCCACGGGGCCCCGAGGCATTTCCGCCTTGACTTGGCGCAGGGAGAGTGGGTCAGGGCAGACGGAGACGGGTGGCTAGGCCGGGTGTCCCGAGATGGCGGTACTCGAGTGCGATTTGAGTTACAGGGATGTGCTGTGAGGATATGGTGTGAGGACGTGCGCGAGGATGTGTGTGAGGCGGCTTGGGGAAGGAGTGTCCCAGGTGGAGGCCGCTTGCCTGGGAGCCAGAGGGCCCCGGAGCGCAGGATTCCTGGAGGACGGCCGGGCAGCCGCTGGGCACGGAGGCAGGTGCTTGTAGAGCAGGTGGCGAGCTGGGCGCTGTGTGGGACAGGGTTACCGCAGACGGGTGCCTGCCAGGGACTCCCGGTCCTTACGCAGGGGTGGCACCGAGGGGCTGGCGGGGCGTCCCAGATGGGCACACTTGGCCCATGCTCTTGGTGTTGCCGCCCTACAGGAGTTGAGCCGAGCTGGCCTTGACTGTGGCCTGGCCAGGCGTGTCCTGTCCCTGCCCCCAGGGAACCTGGTTTGGGGACAGACAGGCGTGACGGTGGTGGTCCCCTGTGGCAGGCAGCCCTGAGGAAGGAGCGCTGTTCGGTGGAAGACATTTTGTGCTGACGGCCTGCCGCTGAGGCTTCCTCTCCAGAAGGGGCAACGCATGGACAAGCGCCGGGACCCTCCGGGCACAGCTGCGCTTTCCCGCTGCGCGGTGGGACTGCGGTGCTCCTGCCCGCTGTGCTGGGCGCTGCCGGCGGCCTGGCTCGCGGCGGGAGCTGCTGGCCACGGGCCACTGGGGGAGCAGGACCCTGGCCACACGGGGGCCGGCCCCCTCACACAGGGACGCAGGTCACGGCGCTCTAGGGTCCTCGCTGGCAGCCAGGTGGACGACGGCCCGGAGGGTTAAGGGGCCGGAGGGGACGCTGGGCCTGCAGATGAAGGGGGGCCGTGGAAGGCCGTGTGCGTCCGGCCCACCTGCTGTGTACCGTGCGCCTTGGCCTGGGGTGACGGGCTCTCGCGGGGCCGGAGCAGTCGCGGCGGCGTGCGGAGGCTGCCTCCCGCTGGGGCCGAGGGCGGCGGGCGGCCGGTGCCGAGCGGCGGGAGTCCCTGCCTGCGCACTTCTCCGGGCTAGGAGGTGAGCGGGTGAGCTTGGCGTTGTGGAGCGCTGGGACAGCCGCGGCACAGGCGCCGGGGGAGCACCGCGGAGAGGGCGGGGAGAGGCCTGTGCGGGGAAGGGCGTGGAGGAGACTGCCTCTCACTCACCTGCTTCCCGATCTCCTCCCTCCGTCCGTCGGCCCGTCCACCCTCCACCCCCCAGTGTGCGTCTGCCCGCCTGTGTACCCACATACCTGTTGCCCGTGTTTGCCCTCGTCTGTCTCCGCCCGTCTGTCCTCCACCTACCACCGTCCATCCCCGTCACCCTCCATTCATCTGTCCCCTGGCCGCCCTCCGTTCTGCCATCCAGCCAGCAGGCAGGCACGGAGCGGCCGTGGTGCAGGGAGGTGGGCCGCCCCCGGGTCCTGCGCCTGCGGGGCCACGTCGCAGAGTCAAGACAGCTGCTCGGGTCCTCGTGAACAAGCCGCGGGTGCTCCGGGGGGGGGGGGGGCAACACGCCCCGAGGAAAGAAAACGGGTCACGTTGTGGAGAGCTGTGTGGGGGCGGGCCGCTTTAGGCAGGCTGTTGGCGTCCGAGGAGGTGACCGCCACACAGAGGCCTGCGGGGGGAGGAGTGGACAGTGCGCGGGCTGCCGCTGAGGGGCTCAGGCGGGACGCGCTCTGCTGCGTGGCAGGAGCAGAGGGAGGTCCTGTGTGGCGGGCCTGGGGCTGGAGGCTGAGGCCACAGGGAGGGCAGGCCTGGACGGGGCAGGGGGCCGGGAAGAGCCTTCGGCAAGGTCTTGAATGCTGGGCCAAGGAGCGGGGTCCCCGTTCTCAAAAGTGGCCGGGGAGCTTGTGGCAGGGGCTTGCGCGGGCACGCAGGGACGCTGGGCAGGAGGCTCCAGACGCACCAGCCCCAGAGCCCGGGACTGGCGGAGGCGGCTGTGGCAGGGCCGGGAGCGAGGACGAGCGTTCGCTGGGCTGAGGGCGGCTGCGGAGTGTGCCACGGGCTCCCCCAAGCAGGTCCTTCTGCAGGCCCACCGGCTTCCCTCTCCGTCTTCCTCCTCTCCCTGCTCCACCTTCCGGCCCCCAGGCTCTGGGCTGGAGCCTCCTGGGCAGACCCCAGCCAGCTGCCGGGCTGCTTTCGGCTGGTACTGTGGACGCTTAGGGTGCAGACCCAGGGCTCCGGGGCTCCGGGCCCGCCAGGGGTGCCTCCCTGCGGTGGACTGGCTGCTTCGAGGCTTCTCTTCCCCGTTTCCCCTGACAGATCATTGGTCCAGGTCCGGACTTCCGTGAAAGCCGTGTAGGGGAGGGACCCGACCCCCGTGGGCTCCTGCCGGGCAGAGGGAGGGCGGGGAAGGGGGGAGAGGGGCAGGGCCCGCCCTCAGCCCCGCCGAGCCGCCAGTGGCCAGCAGAGGGCGCACTCGCCCCTCTTTATGCCTCAGCCCACCTCTTTCTGGTAATTGATTGCCTAATTTCCTCTTTATGTGAAAGAAAGCAGATATCAAGTAATTTGCGGCAATAACCTGCTAATGCTGGGCCAGTATCGAAACTCCCCTGTTCATTTCAAGTGGCAGATAAAACACTAATACATAATTATCCTTGCAAATTGGATTGTTTTAAATAACCAAAAGGCTGTGGCCAGGAGAGAGCGATCCCATCTCCCTGGAGCTCCTGTTCCCGTGTAATTGCCGCGCTCAATCAATTTCCCTGGCGTTGGAAATTCCATCACAATCAACATTAAGCTTTATTCATTGTGATGGCTAAGAGCCGGGCCATTTCTCCTCTTTTTCTTAACTGGCAAAATTAATCAGGGAAAAGATTTTAAACATTTGCCCGCGCGAAAGAGGTCAGCTCTGCTACTATATTGCTCAGCAGATAACGGGGCTAATAAAAAGAAAATTGAATTACTAATGATCACCAGGAACAGAGTATATAAAACCTGGCAATCGCCGGTTCAGGAGAAGGGAGAATCAATTTTCTTGGGACAAGGTGCGCTCATTTTTTATTTTGGCGCATATTATCAGCAATTTAATTTGAGAGCGCATAAACAGGAGGAAACAGTTAGGGAATAATGAGCCCGGAGGTGTAAAGTGCCGCTGGATATATGCTGTACACAATTTATTTGGCACAACAGATAATCGCTTTAATTGAATTCAAAACTGCATTGTTCAGCAGCCGTGTGGCCGCTGGTGCCTTGCGCCTGGGGACTGAGCGTTCTGAAGCTCTGGCCTCACTCCTCCTCCTGCTTGCCCTCCTCTGCCTCCTCTCCCCAGCTCCCCTGCCCTGAGACCCTCCTGCCCACTCTCCCCAGAGTCAGACTTTGGCTGGGGGGGTAGGGCAGGTGGCCACTTGGAGACACTGTGTGACCCCCACACCCCACCCCGTGCCTCTGCCTCTAGCCGTCCTCCCTTCGCTTTGCTCCTGGTGGTGAGTCTCTTGGCAGCAGGGGGGAATCAAGAGATGATACCCGAGAAAGGGCCCCAGAGAACTTCGTTTGCTGAGGGATGGTGGGGTCTACCACATCGTAGCGGCATAGAGACCCTGCTTGATCTGTGTCGGGGCTGACAGACGCTGGAGAAAGCGCAGAGAAGAAGCTTTTTATAGACCTCAAAAATGGTTCCCGATTTACCACCCATGTAATTGTGGCAATTAGTGGTCCCGGCTTGTGTTGACTGCGTACGCGGCTCCCGTTGACTCTCGCTCCGTGCAGGCCCCAGGGCCGGGGCTCGGGCCACCCTGAGGTGGCTTCCTGTGTGCAGAGTGGGCGCCGCCCCGCGCACGTGCTCCTGTGCTCTAGGCTGGGGGCTCCACCTGGACGCGGTGGCCTTTGCGTGCCGAGAAGCCGTGGTTGGATGGGCGCGTGTCCCCTCCTAGAAATCAGTTGGGTGGGAGAGCCCCTCTGGCTCACCTGCCCGGGACAGTGGCAGCCCGCCCTCCTCCCCTCCCCGCCTCCCCTGCCTCATCTTGAGCCTGGGGCCTGGCCCAGCGTGCCCGAGCCAGCACGGATGAGCGGCTGGTGCAGCGGCTGAGAGTGGGGGTCTAGGAGGTCGCCCGGGGCCGCAGGGTGGGACCGCAGGAAGAGCCCACGTACCACGATGGCCTTGGGCAGACCTGGGGGCAGCTAAGGCTCTCACTCGAGCCAGGCCTCGTGCTGCCACTTGGCCTCTGGGCGAGAGCTTGCCGCCCGTCGCTCAGGCCGCTGTATTGGCCATGTCGTCCGGGGAGGCTGCCGTCCCCTCTGTGGCGTGTTCACTCGGCCTCGGTCACTGGCAGAAAAGGCAACTGCGCTCTTGGCGCCTTGTCTGGGTCTCCCCGGGTCTTCACTGAGCCCCAGTGACAGTCCCCTGGTGGTGGTATGTAGCGAGAGGCTCCTTTGGGGGGGATCGCCCAGTGTTGGGGGGGCCCCTGCCACTCCAACCAGAAGTGGGACACCTAAGGGAGACCTGGGGGCTCTGTAGGTGAAGCGCCCGACTCTTGGTTTCGGCTCAGGTCACCATCTTGGGGTCGTAGGATCCAGCTCCCCCCTTGGACTCCGCGCTCAGCCTGGAGTCTGCTTGTCCCTCTCCCTCTGCTTCTCCCCTCAGTGTCTGCGTGCGTGTGCTCTCTTTCTCTTCTTTAGAATAAATAAGTAAAGTCTTCTTTACCTTAAAATTGTATTTCTTTGAGAGAGAGAGTAAATGAAACGTGAGCAGGGGTGCGGAGCAGAGGGAGAGGGAGAAGCAGGCTTCCCGCGAGCAGGGAGCCTTCACGGGGCTCGTCCCAGGACCCCGAGATCATGACCTGAGCCGAAGGCAGATGCTTCACCCACTGAGCTTCCCTGGCGCCCCTAAATAAAATCTTGAAGAGAAAGAAGTGGGACACCCATTCCCCGTGTCCCAAGTTTCTCCAAGGAAGGACTCAGGGAGTTTCTCCCAATGTGAGCTCCCCTTAGACCCCCCGACCTCCCTCCTGTACCTGGGTCCCTCCCCAGGCCGCTTGGCTGGCTGTGGTACCTCCCCCAGCCCCAGAGCAGAGCCCCACAGTGCTTGCTCGGCGGGGGGCGGGGGTCTGTCTTGCTCCTTGTCCACCTGCTCCTGGCTCCTTAGGCAAGTCTCCTGGCGCGCGGTCCTGGGACTTGAAGGGCCCACGTTGGGGCTGTCCCCTTGTTTCTGGAGAGGTCAGAGCAGATTCTGGGCGATGACGCCCAGCTGGGTGCGCGCGGTTTGTGCGGGGATGTTTGTGGGGTTCTTGCTGGGCATGCGCCGCCCGGGGCTTGGGCTGCCCCTGCTCTGGCTCTGTCCTCTAGCTGCCCCTCGAGCAGCTGCCGACTGGGCGGGGGGAGTCAGGTTGCAGCGTTGGTCTCGGGAGGCGGCCCCAGAACCCGCTGCTTGCTGCCTGGCGGGCTCGTGGGAGGTCTGCACTGGCCTCAAGGCCCCAGGCGGGGCGGGGGGGCGGGCCGAGAGGAACAGAGCAGAGCCTCAGGCCTTGCCCTGGGCCTCCGTGGGAGGGAGGCCCATCCTCACTGCAGGCGCTCACAGGGGGCGGAGGGGGGGCCGGCTGGGAGTGGCTGTACCCCCCGGGCTGGACCCTCTGCACAGGTGGCCTCCCCAGGGGGACTGACCGTCATGGGGTGCAGGCTGTGCGCTGCTGCGTGACTCCGGTGCACGGTGCCCGGGGAGCCCAGAAACCTGCGGGTGAGGCGCGTCATTGCTTGCCCAGGGCCAGCCTCTGCGGCATGACGCGGGGCTGGTCTCGGGCCCTTCCTGCGCGGGCCGGCTGTCCTCTGCTGCGTTAGCCCAGGCCACCGGTTGTAGCCTCGTGGGTGAGTGGGAGACTTGCAGGGGATACCGGGGACACCTCCCTTGGAACCCAAGTTGCGGGCAGGGGTGTGCGGTAATTCTGGCCGCAGGCCCAGGAGGGCCCTGAGTTCCCCAGGGCCGGTGCCGTCATGGTGGGGTCGGGGTGCCGGGGTGGGGGCAGGGCCGGGGGACTTCCACGAGGCGTGTCCCTCCCGTGCCCTGGGTGCTGGGAAGCCAGCGTGCGTGCTGTGGCCTTGCTGAGCCTCACTCACTTCCAGTTTCCACTCCTGTGACGGGGCCGCTGTGCCGACCACGGGAGCCGGGTGGCCGCGGGCTCGGGCCAGGATGGCTGCTGGACAGTCCGGCCGCAGAGGGCTCTGCCCGCTGGCGCCGCCGGCTGGGGCGCGCTTGGCCGGTTCCACCAGGGCGCACGCATCCAGAGCAGTCGGCTCCGCGGCCCCGCGTCCGTAAGGGAACCGAAAGCACCGAGCCCCTTGAGCCCCGCGTGAGTTATTGGGCACATTGGCCTCGATCGTGCTTTGTCGTGGTCACGAGCTACTCCGCGAGGCCTGGCGCGGGACGGCACGTGACGGCACGTGGGCGTGCTCACGCGTGGCATTCCCGAGGCCCCGGGCGGGTTCGGCGCCTCTAGGAAAGTCGTGACCGCCCCTGAGCTGGGGGCTCCCGAGTGGTAACCTGAAGTGAAGCCTGCCTGGCTGGGGAAGTGAGTGACCCCTCAGGAGGGCGTTTGGTCCTGTGGAATGGGAGCAGCTCTCCGTGGGCCTGGGTCTCCCCGGGTTGGGGACAACTCGGGCCGCGCCGTGGGCCTGGCGGTCAGGGTGTGCTGAGGCTGGAGCAGCCCCGCGTCTGGCGTGAGGGTCGCTCTCAGCCGGAGCCGCGGACGCCCGCCCATCCCAGGGCGCTGGGGTGCAGGACGAAGGCGCGGCCTCCGTCTCAGCTTTGGGGCTCCTCTTGCTGCCGCCCTCCGGCTGCTCTGTCCTTCCGGCTTTCCCGGGTCTGACCCTGCCACCTCTGGGGCTCCGGGCCGGCCTCAGTGGGGCCACCTGGTGAGAGGGTGTGGGTTCGCCTGCCTCCAAGGGCAGGGGTGTGCGGCCTTCTGGGCCTCTGGAACTTGGCACCTCTCTGCACGCCTGTCAGAATGTTCTAGGCTCCTCTCCCAGGCCTGGGGTCCCGCGCCTCCTGTTGCAGTAGCCTCCGCCCCAGCTCCGGTCCTGCCACGGTGCGCTTGCCGTGCGCACCTGCAGGGGCACTGGGCCCTCGGCATGCTCTGTGCCGGGGATCCCTCCAGCGCGGGGCTAGAGGTAGCTGGAAGTCCACGCGGATGTGGGTTCCCATCAGGGGTCCCCGTGTTCCCACCTGACCGGCCGTTTCCCGTGCCGCATGTGTGCGGAAGTGCTGGTTCCCGTTGGCTCGTGCCGCAGGGCAGGGGACGCGGCAGGACAGGGAAGGAAGCCTTGTGCCTCCCGGCCCCGCCCGTGGGGCCCGGCGTCTTCCTGTTACTCACTCTTCTGTGCCCTTTCTGCCCCCGATAGGCAAATGTCACCGAGGGTCGCTGCGCCCCAAGTGCTGCTACGGATGTGCCAGCAGGGTCCACAGCGTGGGGTGAGAGGGAGCGAGGGCAGCACAGATGTGACTCTTCGTGGCAGAAGAGGGCGGAGAGGGACTGGCCCGCTGGCAGGGAGCAGGGAGGGGGCGCCCGCCTGGCCAGGGCGTCCAAAGGACCAGAGGTTGGCGAGGAGCCTGGGGACGCAATGCGGGGTGCCCCGAGCCGTGAGCCCAGCGCGCCCAAGCAGGTGGCAGAACACTGGCTTTCCTTGGCCTTGGACGAGCCTAGAACAAAGGGACGTGGGGAGGCCCGCAGGCGGCAGGAGGGCCCGCAGCCATCAGCCACTGTCTCTTCCAGCGCCCGGGACGGCTGGTTGTGAGGCCCTTGCCCCTTTGGCTTCATCAGCGGAGTGTGAGGACCGTCTTCCTGCCCCACCTCCGTCCGCCGCCAGGCTCCTCCTGCCTGGATGGGCGTGCGCAGCGCAGACCGGAGCCGTCCCGGGCGCTGGGCTCACACGGAGGCTGCCAAGGGAGGGCACGGAGCCAAGTTAAGTTTGCTGAGTATCGGCCGTCTGGACTGAGCCTGGGGTGATCCAACTTCCGGAGGCAGAAAGTGAGGCTGGGGAGCCAAGGGGCCTTCCTCTCTGTGGGCAGCAGCCCGCACCTGACCGTGGATCCGGGCCCCTGCTGTGGCCTGCAGGCCACACCTCCAGGACGTGGCGATGCTCTGGGCTCTGCGCCAGCCATGGAGCAAACGCTGGGCCTCCCCGCAAAGCGGGGCCAGGGCTGGAGGAAGCCAATGGTCCAGGAGGGGTGGCAGGCACAGGGGCTGCCGTGTGACCAGCGAAGTCCAGCGCCTCCCCCTCCTTGCCCCCAGCCCCCAGCTCTACTCTCATTTGCAGGCCCTGCCCTGGGCCCTTGGTAAGAATCTGGTGCAGGCTGACGGCCCGGCTGTGCCGGGATCCCCGCGCAGCGACCAGGAGCAAAGCAGGCGCGCTCCTTGTCGCTGCAGGCGGGCAAGGGCGCGGAGGTGGGTGGGGGTGGCCCTGAGGGGCCTGGGCGTCTGGTTCATCGGGCTCACTGCCAGTGGCCTCGCAGTGCCCCTCTTGTCCTGGTCGCTGGAGTGGCGGGCTCCTGCCCCGAGGACTGAGGGCTTACACTCAGCCCTGGGAGGGCAGGGGGCTGGGGACGCTGCCTGCTAGCTGTGGCCCCCTGTGGCGTTTACGGCTGGAACCTGGCTCTGGGCTGGGGGGTGACCCAGCTGTCCCCTTGGCACCTCCCGGCTCAGGCGTGTGCGTGACAGAGGAGGAGCAGGAGTGCGACCCTGGAGCCCCCAGGAGCACTGACGCGGGAGCACCGTCCTCTCGGAGCCGCTGCGACGCAGGGCAGCATCCGTCTCGGGCCCTGGACATGGTCCCAGGGAGGGTGTGGGAGCTGCCCGGGAGGAGGTGCTCCTGGGCCTGAGCCTCCGGTGGAGTTCTTCCGGCTGGGGACGGCTGGGCGGAGGAGGAGGACAGCGGGAGGGACACAGTATTCCCAGGCTGGGCCTTCTGGTCCTCTGGAGGGGGACAAGAGCTGAGTTGGTGGGGGATGGCAGTCCGGTGTCTTTCCCTTTCTGGGGGCTCTGCAGCCGGAGGGTCGTGTCTTTGGTGCGTAGGCCCGTAGGAGGGGCAGGGTGAGGCGGCTGTGGCTTCTGAGGGACCCGCACGGAGGCCCCCTCCCCTGCCTACCTCAGCCTGGCCTCGTGCCCACCGGCAGCGAGCTAGTGGTGTGGCCCTGAGTCAGGCCCTCGCTGCCCTCGCGGTTCCTCTGCTTGGCGTGGGGCTCCAAGGGGCCACGGTGGGCATCTCGCCAAGGAGGCCTGGAACGTGTCTCTCCTTTGGGTTCTCCGTAGCCTCCTCTCCTTGCTCCTGTGCTCTAAAGGGGAAAGGTGCCATGTCCGGGGGCATCCCGTGTGGTTCCCTTGGCTTGTGAAGGAGGGAGTGGCTGGAGGGCTGCAGAGTCCCCCCAGCCCTCTAGCTGTCCTGGGCACCAGTGCTGGCGGGCGTGTGTGCCCTTGGGGGCCTTGCAGAGGTCCCCCCAAGGGGTAGCAGATGGGGAGCAGAGGGTAGGGGCTGGGGTTGCCGTTCGGAGTCAAAGCCGCCCCCACGAACCACAGTGGGCCCCGCTCAGGTGCTTGGACGGGTGGCCCACGTCTTTTGCAAAATAAGCATTTGGGGCGCCTGGGTGGCTCAGTGGGTTAGGCCTCTGCCTTCGCTCAGGTCGTGATCTCAGGGTCTGGGATCGAGCCCCGTGTCAGCCTCTGGCTTGGCGGGGAGCCTGCTTCCTCCTCTCTCTCTGCCTGCCTCTCTGCCTGCGTGTGATCTCTGTCTGTCACATAAATAAAATCTTTTTAAAACAGTAATGGTAGTTGTCTGTTATAAGTTTCTTGTAAGCATAGCTGCGTCCTGCAAGCTAGTGATTCCTGTTTCCCTCCAAACTTTTTTCTAATTTTTCTGACCCGCGGGTGTTCTGTGTCATTCCCAAACCTGTGGGGGAGGAGGAGTTTGGAGGAGTTTGTGGCTGCTGCTTTGTAGCCTCAGCCCAGCCTGCGTGCCGCTGGGAGCTCAGGCCCTCGGGGTGCGCTGAGACTGGCGTGGGGCCCCGCTTGTGCTCGGTTCCGGGCCAGTGCGTGCTGTGCAGGTCGCCAGGGTTGCTGCTGCTGGGTGTGGGGCTCCGGAAGGCACCTGGCGCTCACCGTGTGGCTCCTGCCCCTACTGGCCCAGCTGGCGGGGCCGGGGGTGGTCTCACCCCGTGCTGGTGGGGGCCTGCTGTCTCCGCGGTCCGTTCTGCCGGGTGCAGTTGGCGGCCACCGCACCAAGGGCACGCGAGTTCAGACTGGCAGGTCTGCCTGGCAAATGCAGCCTTTTAAGGTTGTGAAATGTTCCTTGTTTCCAGTAACGCTTCTTGCCTCCGAGGCTGTTTTCTGTGACGCCGGCCTTGCGCCCTGGCCCTGTCCGCGCGCGCGCGCTCGGACACGTGTCGTTTGTACCCGACGCGGTCGCACGGTGCTTTCAGCTTCTCCGTTACGTCCAGAGACTTCTCGTGTGCAGCAAATAGCTCTAACTGCAGCCTGAAATTGTCCTTCTAAAGGAAGACCGAGCGTGCTCACACTTCCTGTACTTACTAACGTGTTCTCGTTAAATCTCCTGACCTCCCTCCCACGGGCTTTCTCTCCGTCCCGCTCTCGGGCGCTTCTCTCTCCGTCTGCTATGTGGGCTTCACCCTGGCGGGGAGCCCCATGCAGGGCCTGAGCTGAGCTCCGGAGCCGCCCAGGTGCTCCGTTGTTCGTTCTTCTAGATTTTTCTATCCCATTTCCCCCTCAATCCGCGCACTAGACGTTCTTCTGTTCTTTCTGACCACGGAGGTCGCCGCGCTGCGCGAACTCTCACCGACGCCGGGAGGCAACCCGCCAGCTCTGCCCCTCCCACTTCCTGTGCGGCCCCTGTGGTGCCCTGAGCTCTCCCCGCGCTTCAGCCTTCTCCGGCCGGTTTACGGACGCTGCGTGGACCCAGAGCGCGCTGTGCGTTTTCCTGTCTCTTGTTTTCCCTCCTTCTGATCGAAGACCGTCTCTTAGTCTTCAACGTTGCAGGTGTGCTGGGGACCTTTTCTCTCCGTAGATGCGCGTCCCAGCAGTCTGTTTCTGCCTTCATCTCTGAGCACTTTCCATCGTGTAAAGCCTTTGGGGCTGGCGGGCGTCCCCTTGTGGGCCCCGGGGCCCTCCTCCCTGGTCTTCGGCAGCGGGCTGCTTGTGTTTAGTGCGCTCGCGGCTACCCAGCTGGGGCTTGTGATCCTTCTGGAATCTGTGGCCTGATGATGTCCGTCAATATGGGAAAGTTCCCCGCCATCAGTCCTTAGTACTGCTTTCGCGCACTCTTTCTTGCTTTCTGGGGTCCCAGCAGCAAGTCTAGTAAACCAGTTCTCCGTAATCTGTTTCCTAGGCTCAGTCTTTTTTTTAAGACTTTATTTCTTAGAGAGAGACAGAGATAACGAGAGAGACCTCTCTCGTGAGTGGGGAGGGAGAAGCAGACTTCCCCCGAGCAGGGAGCCCGACACAGGACTCGATCCAAGGACCCCAAGATCACGACCTGAGCCGAAGGCAGACACGTCGCCAACTGAGCCACCCAGGCGCCCCCCTGTTCTTTTCTGTATCTGCCATAATGTTTTTCTCTCCACGCTTGAATCTGGGCAGTTTCTTCTAGCTCATTTTCGGCGTTGCCGATAGTCCGTCCAGCTCTGTGTAGCCTGTGAACGCCGTCCGCCGAGGGTTTACTCTCGGTTGTCTGCGAATTCTAAATAAATAGGACCTAGATCTCTGCCAAAACGTGCAGTCTTGTCTTTAAGCCCTTGACCATAGGAATCACATTTAAAGTGTGGTTTTTTTAAGTAAACGTTTCACCGAGCCTGGGGCTCAAACACGTGGCCCCACGATCGAGAGCCCTGCGCGCCGGCAGGTGCCCGGTCTCCGGTTCCGTGTGGAGCGCTCGGATCGCAGTGCAGTTCTGGAGGAGATTCAAGGGCGACGGTGTTGTCCTCCCCCAGACAGGCTGTGGGACCCCGCAGGGACGTAGACCCTGCAGAGTTAAGGGCTGTGTGGGGAGTGTGTGTCCCAGGACGGAGACTGCCCAGGCAGCTGCGTGCTGGTGGCGCTGTGTCCCGCTGGGGAGGGGCTCTGTGCCGGGCGGGGGCAGGCAGCTGCTGGTCCCGCTCTCCCCAGCGCTTGGAGCGGGGTCGGTGCAGGGGGGTGGGGGAGCGGGTGGGGCGGTGGCGGGACAGGTGCACTTCCAGGATGGGAAGCGTGTCCTTCCTATGTCCCGGGTGGGGGAAGGACAGCTCTCGTCATCCTGGTGACATCCTGTGTGTTGGGGACAGCAGTGGCTCACTGACCTGTGGCCTCTGAGAAGTCTCTGCAGTCAGTGTCGACAGGGCAGCTGGGGGCCTCCGGGACGGTGGCCTTGCTCCTGTAGGCTTCTCCTGGTCCTGGCTCTGGGCCCTGAGGGGGACCCCCAGCAGCCGTGCCTGGTAAGGAATCAAGAGCCTGTGTGGCCGAGGTAGGCAGGCCTGGCGTAAGCTGGAGGCCATGGAGTCTGGGAGAGTAGCCTGGGGGGTACACGCTGCCCGGGGCGGGCACTGAGTGGCCGAGTGGGGTTGAGTGATAGCTGGGGTGCAGTCAGGCCCCTTGGGGACAATCCGGGAGCATCTTGGACTTCTCAGAGCAGCCGTGGGGCCGTGAGCCCGGTGCCCAGCCTACCTAAGGGAGCAGGGCAGGGCCTCTGGCTCTCAGCGTCTGGGGACGGTGCTCTTGGCCTGGGAGGGTGGGGCCCCCCGGGCCTAGGGAGGCTCTGTGGGAAAAAGAGGGCCGGGCTGGGGAGGGCTTCTTCCCTGTGGGGTGCGGGGGTTAGGGTGCGTCTCTGGCTCTCTGAGCAGCCCCTGCTCTCATGGCCCATGGTGGGCCGGAGCAGGCGGCAGCCGGGGGAGTGGGCTCTGTGCCCGAGGCGCCACTTCTCGTAGGGAGCTCTGGGACCGAGGTGGGAAAGGCTCTTGGCCAGAAGCTGGTGGGTGGGTGGGCAGGCGGCGCTGTCCTTGGAGACCCCAAGGCTCCGTCCCTGCGGTCGGCCCTGCTGCCCATGTCCTCGCAGGACCACGTTGACGCAGATGGAGCCCCTCAGGATGGGCCTCCCTGACCCGCTGGGTCTGTCCCGCGGGGGTCCTGCAGGTGGCTCTGCCACGGGATGGATGCCTGGGGTGTCACAGAACGGGCGGGGTCAGCTGTCCCCCTGCAGGGGGCCTCTTCAGCTGCGCGAGCTTCTGGGCAGACGTTGCGATCCTGGCATCGGCGCCTGAGGCCCTGGGCCCTGCGCGTTGAGCCTTCCTGCTTTCTCCTCGCTGTCCCTGGGTGCTTGGGAGGTGCAAGCGGCTTCCTTCGAGCCCCGGGGTCATTGGCCACGGCCTGTTTACCATGAGGGCCCTTGCTCCAGGCCACCTGCCTTGGCCTTGGGGGGTGGGTGGCGGGCAGAGCATTTTCCAGGTGGAGCCCAGGCCCGGCTGTGAGGGCCCGAGATGGAGCCGCCTGGCCCTGTGCGTGCGGCCTGGGTCTCTCCTGCTCGCCTGGTAGCCTTTCAGCGAGGAGGTTTGGTGTGAGTGCGTAGAACGGATGGAATTTTCAGGGGAACCTACAGCCGCACGCAGCGCCCGGACGCCCCGAAGTCTGTCGTC
This sequence comes from Meles meles, assembly GCF_922984935.1. Taxonomy (NCBI): domain Eukaryota; kingdom Metazoa; phylum Chordata; class Mammalia; order Carnivora; family Mustelidae; genus Meles; species Meles meles. The sequence goes on from NC_060066.1 coordinate 1,096,221, forward strand.
ATTAAGCGTCCAGTGATTTTGTGGTTTGCCTGAGCGCCTCCCAGGCCCGGCAGGACGGAGCCCCAGGGTAAGCCCCAGGGCCCTGTGCCCTTCTGGTGTCTCTGGCCCAGGGGTCCACAGGGGTCTGTGTGATGCCAGGGTCTTGTCTTGTCCCTGGCCCACGTGTCCCCTCCCAGCGCATTCACATTCTGGGGTGTGGTCGGGACCTGACTGCTGTGTGGCCCCTTCTGCCTGCCCTGCCCACCCGTGGCCGTCCAGTGCCCTGGGGCCTCCGTGCAGAGCCCCCCCGCCCCAGGCTGCTATCCCTGCCCCCCCCCCCAGGCCGGCCTGTTTGCTGTCGCTCTGCGGGGCCCCGCGCTTCCTGAATTAATTCTGGAGCTGCTGTGCCTCCTTTGTGCTGTGCCTTCTGAGCTGCTCAGATCCGTGACGGGCTCCGGCAGCTCCTCTCCTAATTGCCCTTTCCCGTCAGTCCCCGGTGGAGCCAGGAAGTGGCAGGGCACGTGCAGGGGCGCGGCGGGGCGCTGTAGCCTCGGGAGCACTCTCCGTGGTGCGAGCTGTGCCCGCGGCAGGGCGGCCGTGGGAAGGGCTGTGGCTATGGGACAGCAGAGGGCCCGCCTGAGCTGGGCAGGGGCGATGAGCCCTCCCCTGGCCCTGGGAGCATACAAAGCCGGACATAAGCCGGCGTGCAGATGGGGCTCTGTTTGGGTCAAGACCTCTTGTAGAGGGAAGGGGGACCCCCATTTCCAAGGTGCCTCCAGGTCAGGGCACACAGTGCACTGAGGGTTCCTGCATGCCTGCTGGGCCCTGAATCGTCACGGCCAGGCCTAGGCCGAGTAAACCGCCGGCTTTGCCTGCCAGCGCTGGGCCGTGGGCAGCGGTGGGAAAGGCCAGGGTGACCGGGTGCCCTGATTTTTGGTCCCCTGGCCAGCTGTTCCTCAGGGCCTCCTGTGGCGCCCTGCCCCTGCCTGGCTCTGGGGAACAGAGACATGGTCCTCAGTCCCCTCTGGGCAGGGCACAAGCCCAAAGGAAGGGTGCCCCCATCCCACTGCCTGGCCTGCTCCTTGTGGGGACTAGGGTTCCGCCTTGGGGGCCGTCTGCCTGCACCAGTGCGGTCGTTGTCCTTAGCGGTGCAGGAGCAGCGAGCGAGAAGGGCTTGGGCGGTGCTAAGTGACAGGCTCTGGTAGAGACCAAAGGGCAGTACGTTTGCAGCGAGTCAAAGGAAACAAGACGCTCGTCAGAGAGAGGCACCTGTGGGCCCCTTAAGGGGGATGGCGTGTTCCGGGAATGCTGGATTTAGCTGCAGGGACTGGGGCTTTGCCGAGAAGAGGTCATGGAGTTTTCTTCCAGGGTTCCAAGTTTTACTGCCGTCCCTCCACCCTCCCTGGCCCCGCGGGGAGCTGGGGGAGCAGTGGGCAGGGCACATGCTGCGCCTGAGGGCACGCCCCCTCCAGGCTAATGCCCTCCACAGGTCGTGCCTAGCTGGGACCCGAGACAGCGGCTCAGAACTGCAGGGCCCGTGGCCGCCGCTGATGGCCTGTGTCTGTGCCGCCCTCCGCTGTCTTCCCCGCTGCGGGCGGAGAGCTGGGCCACTCCCTCCTCCCAGGCCCGGGTCTGGGTGGAAGCGGCCCTGTGCGTGCCTGGGGGGTGGTGTGGTCATGAGCCTGGTGTCAGGCAGCTGCTTCCTCTGTCGGGGCCGGCGGCGTGGCGACACGGGGTCCTCGTGTGTGTCTGGGAGATGGCAAGATGGGAGGAGGGGGGCAGGGCGTCTGTGTGAGGGGCCGTGGGAACTGCTCCCCTAGGGGGCCGCACCTGCCTGAGGCAGAAGACCCCCCAGGCTCGGCGGGGCGTGGGCCCGGTGGTGGTGTTCGCTCTGGATCCTCACCGGGGGTGCCGGGTTGGCCAGCAGGGGCTGGTGAGTCTGGGGGCATGGGGCTTACCTCCTGGCGTCTGCCGAAGATGGAGGGGCCTGGGGCGTCGGAGAACCCCAGCTCCCCAGCCCCAGGCCCCACCTCCGAATCCGGGCAAGAACGACCCTGGGAGGCTTGCTCTGTGTCTGGGCGTCGCTCGACTTGGGAGGTCTGGGGGAGCTGGGACAGGCCCTGGGCCTGAGCCCCTTGCCCTGTGTCTGGGGGTGCCCTGCCAAAGCTCGAAGCCTGGGCCGGTCACAAAGTTGCTCTCGTCACTGCATTCCCATCCCTGCTGAGTCTGCGCCCTGGTGGCTGGCCACACTGCTGCCTTGTGTGCAAACCCGGCCTGCGGGGTGTACGGCACTGCTCTGCAGGGGTGTACCCTACCGCTTGGGAGCGCGTGAGCCCAGCCCCTGTGAGGACACCGTGCGGATGCTCGGGGAGCGGCAGCTGTCAGGGAGTGTGTGGGGACAGCATGCGGGGGACGTCCGTCCGCCTGTCGCTGCAGCTGCCTGCCCTGCCCGCCCAGACCTGCACGCGTGGCCCCTCCTCTGACCTCCCTGCTCCCTCCCTGCTCCCCCTCCTTCCTGTCCGCAGATGGCTGATGCCCGTGCCTGTAGCCCCCTGCAGCCGCGGTCTGCCCTTCTGTGGGCTCCTGCTGGGGATCCGTGGGCTCTGGGGCTCCCGCCCTGTGCGGAGGGCCCCGGGGGCAGAGGTGGGCCACCTTTGAGCGTGCCAGGGCGCGGCCCATCGGGCTGGTACCCTTTCCCTAGTGCGGTCCAGCAAAGGCCAGCCTGGCAGCCTGGGTTCTGGGACCGGCATGCGTGGTTTTCTGTGAGCTACCACTGCTCATTCTAGAGGTTATTTCCAGGTTGCCTGGCAGGCATCTCCCTTTAGCCTGGGCTGAGAGGAAGCAGTGGGGTGACCCGAGAAAAGGCCCTGCTGTGGCGAGTGGGACGTTGTGCCCTGCCTGGAGGCCTTGGGCTCCCCTGGGCGCCTGGACCACAGGCCACCTGGCAGCTCCCCAGCGCCCGTGGACTCTGGCCAAGCCTTGCCTGGGTGACATCAGGCTGGGAGAGGGGCCCCGGGGCTCCCCTGGGCAGTTCCCTGCGAAGGCTGGAGCCCGTGCACATCCTACACCCGTGGGGCTGTGCCGGCCGCCCTGTGCGCTGGGGTTGCCGTGTCTGTGGGGGCAGCTGCCCCCTGCGTGCCCCCATCCCTGAGGGAGAGGACGGGGGTCAGCCGGGAGGAGGCAGGCTCTGCGCATGCTCCTCCTTTCCTGGGGGCTGTATGGCTCCAGAGGCTCCGCCGTTGGAGTCACCGTCCGCGGTGCTCTGCGCCTTGCCTGCCCGCGGCCCCCAGGACAGGGAACTGGCCCTTTCCGCGTCGCGGCTGAGAGTGTGGGGTTGTCTGTCTGGGAGTGGTGGGCACGTCCGGCCCCTTCCTGCCCACCGGCCGCCCCCCCGGCCGCAGCTGCCAGGGCGGGGTAGGTGAGGCTCTGGCGTGGGCCGCCTCTGTCCCCATGGCTGTGCCGCCGCCCGGCTCGAGCGGCCGCGGTGCTGTCAGTGAGTGTGGGCGTGGCCTCACCTTTCACGGGGGGACTTGGGACCCCCCCAGACATTGCTCCTCAGAGCCTCTGGTCTCCTGGGGTTTCGGCCTGGTTGAGAGGGATGTGAATGACCTTGTACCTTTCAGGCTGTCTCTCCTGGCTTTCTTGGCCCCGGGCGGGCCCGGCCCTCAGACGGAAGTGCGTGCAGTGATGCCGGCCCTGGCCGATTCGCGAGGGCAGAGAGCACGCACTGGGGGCCCGCGGGCCATTCGCTGCCGGCCAGCACCCGGTCTTGCCGGCACGCAGGGCTGAGGCCTTGGGCCCCTGCACTGGGCACGCGAGCCCTAGCCAGGGCGCAGGCAGGAGGCCTTGGGCTGGGACTCTGGGGCTGCTCCAGGGCCTCTCTGCTGGGCTGGCTCCAGGTCCTGGCCCCGGGCAGGGGTAGGGAGCCAGGCTGAGCATGGTGCCCGGGGAGGAGGTCCTGGGGTCAGCTCTGTGCTTGCTCCCATCTCGGTCACAGGGAGGACGGGCTGCCGGCACTGGGTGCTGCCAGGCAAGGAGGCCTGCAGTGGGTGGAGGGGCGCGGTGGGCATCAGGCAGGCAGGCGGGACTGAGGGGTCGCTTGGGCCCCGCGTCAGGCACGGAACGGGGCTGTCTCGAGAGGAGTCCAGTACTTGCTGTGGTCCGGACCCCCAGATCCCTTGCAGCTCGGGGCGGGGGAGGACTTGTGCAGGCTGGGCCCTGGCAGGGGCCCCGCGGGCTCTCAGGGTCGGGCTCGTGGGTGCTGCCGCTGCCTCTTCTGATGTGTGCCCCGGGGGCCCTTCCTGGCCGGGGCTGTGGGGAGGCCCACCGTGCTCCTGCCGTCTCTGCCAGGGCATAGCGGATCTTGCCAGAAATCTGCTGAATGAATGAACGAGCAAGTTCCTGCCAGAACTCTCTGCGGGGATAGGACGGTGTTGGCCCTTCCCGGGGACGGCCTTCTGTCAGAGGCTGGCCCGCGTGAGGGGCGGGGCACGGGGGTCCGCACCTCCGAACGGCCCTCCCTGTGCCGAGTCCGCTCCTTCTCGGGCCTCTTCCTGGTCTTCAGTCGCTTCTGGAGCTTCGTGTCGCCCGTGTTCTCTCCTGAAGGCGTTCTGTGGCCCGGGCCACTCGGTCCCTGCGAGTAGTGTGTGGGCATCAGGCCACGAAAGTGGGAGCTGCGGGGTAGGCTGGTCTGGCTCGGTCTCTGGCTACGGCTGACTGACCCCCGGTACCGCAGGCCGAAGCGAGTCCGGTGGGGGCGAGCGGGCGGTAGCTGCCGCCTCAGCTCAGGACGGTTGAGGGGTTCCCCAGGGTCGTCGAGGTCAGGGCTGGGGTCTGAGCACAGGAGGGCGCAGGCCTGTCTTGTGACCCAGGGGCAAGGGCAGGAGGCGTGGGCTGGGTCCCCTGCGCATGAGCTCCCTTCTCCGTGAGGCCGAAGCCCAGCCCCAGGACCCAGCGTGCAGCATGGCGGGACCCTGTGCCCTGATGGGTCCGGCCGCTCCCTGACGCCCATGCGCTCCCCACACGCTGCCCTGAGGTGCCGCAGTCCCTCCAGGGCCTGCTGAGCCCGAGGAGGGTCGGCCCTCGGTGCGGGAGGTGGCCTGGATGTGCTGGCGCCCGGGCAGCTGCAGGCGCGTGATGCCCAGTCCCGGGACATCCTGGCCCAGCTGCTCTGCCCACGGTCAGCCGGGGCGCCTCAGGGAGCGAGCTGCCTGGGCCTGCTGGGGGCGGGGTGGGCAGCGGCCAAGGCCGACCCTGCTCCCCAGCGTGCTTCTCCGCCGTGCTCCTCGCCTGTGAAGGAGGCCCCCGGTGGGTGGGCTGCCCCCTCACTTGGAGTGCCCGGCCTGGAGGTTCTCTCCCTGCCTGGATTCCCCTAGTTGCCTGCCACGCGCCGCCTTGACCTTCCTGGTGTGCAGGAGGGGAGCTTCCTGAACTCCCGGGGCTGGGCGGGCTTCCCTGGCCTCTGGGCCATGCCTGTGGGTGGGTGGGTGGTGAGAAGGGCTCACTTTCCCCCTTCCTCCCACAGCAGCATGGTTAAAGGGGAGGGACGACCCCCCATAATCTATAGCGACTGTCACGGAGCAAACTACTGCCATCTCGTACAGACGGGTCAGGTGTCGGCGCGATCGATGGCTCGCGCACCATAATTATAGGAACGAGCGGCTCGAGTTGCTTGAGTGAGTGTGAGAAGAGTAGGGTCTCAATCTTCCCTCTAATAGGGCCCTGACAGTCCGTGGAGCGTTGGCGCCGCGTCTTGGGCTGACAGTGTCGTCATTAAACAGCAGGTAGTGCGGGGCGACAGCGAACGGGGCCCGCTGGGGGACAGGCAGCCGACCATGGTCGTTTGTCATCAGTGAGCTGCCCACGCTCTTCAGGCTGCCGTGCCGCCGGCTGCTGGCTGACGTATGGCCTGTCGGGCTGCCTCTGTGATTTGATAATCGGTAACTGCTTGTCGGGGCCGGTCCCTGGCGCGGCGTTGACAGCGCCTGCAGGCCACGGGATGCAGGTGGGACGCCGACGGGGCCGGGCGGGCTGCTGCCCATCGGACCCCCCAGGTTCTGGGGTCCTCCTGCGCCTCTGTCCCGGCGGTGTGCGTGCTCCCGTCCGCCTGCTCTCCCCACGCCAGCCCATGCTGGTTCTGGCTGGGAGGCCCTGCCTGAGGGATCCTGGCGTTTCCGCGGGCTGGTCTCTGAGCAGAGGGGAGCCAGAGCCCTCCTGAGAGCTTCCCGACGAGCCCGTGGGAACACTGACCTCCTGTGGCCTCGCGTGCAGAGCGGGGGCATCCTGGGTGCCTGGGAGCCTCTCCAGGGGCCCTGTCTCCTTGTTCGTGGCCACCGCTGGGGACGAGGGCCAGACCGTCTCATCGCAGCCGGGCTCTTCCAGCATTCGAAGGGCTGGGAACCATCAAACACAGGAAAAGTGGAGTGATTTATTAGACTCATAAAAATTCATACTTTGTGACTATAGTCATCGCATTCCTGAAGCTTGTTGGAGCTCCGTGCGCGGCAGCTCCTGCCGTGAGCGCGGGGGCGGGGTGTCCGCCGCCTTCTGCCTGGGCTGCTGTCACGCCTCGTTGGGAGAGCCGGACGGGTTCCCGCCAGCACATGGGCACCTGCTCGAGAGGCGGGGGCTGGTCGCGCTGCCGCGGTGCTTCCACAGATGGGAGCCTGAGGGCCGGGCCCTGCCTCCTGTGTGCTCTGTGCACCTCCCTGCACCAGCTGCCTGGGCTGGGACCGTCCAGGGTCGGGGGGACGGCAGGCTCGGCCAGGCAAACGGCACCTGTGCGAGAGGGTGCCCGCCTGCAGGCGCGTCTGGAGCGTCTTCATGGGATGGAGGGACGTGGGCCTCCTGGCAGCCATGTTTCTGGCTGGTGTCCGTGGGAGCTGAGCCTCTGTCCATTCTGTCCGTCCTCTGGGACCCTGCGCGGAGGCCCCTTGGCTCCCCAGCCTGGGCTCTGTCCTGTGTCTGTGCATCGAGAGCCCAACGTGCCCCATGGGCTCTGCCACGCACTGGGCGTCGTGTGCTCTCTGCGGAGGGCATGAGAGCACAGAGGCCCCCAGCTTCGTGTGGGGATGTCCCACCAGAGCTGACGAGCGCCCACCCTGCCTGGGTACTTGTGTCCTCCCCCGCAGACAGCGAAGGGGCCTGGGGGGGGCCTGGGGGGGAGCTGGGGGCGGGGGCTGGGGGGAGAGGCTGAGCCTCTTACGGAAACTGCTTCTGTCTGAGTCCACACAGACGCGGTGGGGTGCCCTGCGCCCACCAATGCCCGCCTCCCAGCCGTGTGGACGCCTGCAGGCAGTTGGCTTCACGCTCGATGGGTGAGAAGTCGCGTTCATCAGTGCTCATCGCCCACATCCCCTCGCTGTGACCCTCGCTGACTCCATGGAGGCAACTGGGAGGCCTTGCGGCTGGGAGTGCGCCTGTGGTCCCGCTCGGGGCCTGGCAGGGAGTGGCCTCCTGCAGCAGGCGGGGAGCCTGGGGCACTCACTCAGCTGCCGGCCGTGTCTGAGGCCGCGTGGGGGCCGCAGCGGTTCCCTGAGCACCCCAGAGCCCAGGCGCGGGTTGTGCATTGTGCGATGGGCGGCGCACATCGCGGCTGAGCCTGGCTGCAGGTGGACCTAGATGGGTGCACAGGGCGTGGCGACCAGAGGGACAGGCAGGCTGTCTCCCTGCTTCTCGTCTCAGCGCGGAGCAGTGTGCGGACGGGGCTTGGGGAGGCCGGTTTGGGGCCCGGCTGGCACTCAACGGGCTGCTGGGTCTGTGGGGTGGCCCAGACGCCACTGGGTAGGCCTGTGTAGGCAGGTGCGGAGCCAGGCGTCCTGCTGCCACAGGTGCGCTGAACCGTGTGCTCAGAAGGCGAAGACCACGGACTAGAGAGGAGGACGAAAGCCAGCCGTGCGCTGATCCTGAGGACCAGAGGGAGCGGCCGGAAGAACCGTCTGCAGGGACGCTGCCCCAGGCGGAGGCCGTGCAGGACAGGGAAGAAACCCTCTGGCAGGGAGCTCCAGGCGGCCAGGGAGAGGTTCCTGCGCCGTGTCCCTCCCGGCCTTTCAGCCTGTGTGCTCAGGCGGGTCCCCTCGCCGGTGAGCCTGGGGTGCTTGTGCGGCTCACCTCCAGGGCTGAGAGGTGCTGTGGGGACCTGACCGGCACCTGCTTCCTGGGGGCCGTGGGACAAGGCTGGGACGGTTGGGTCTGGGAGGCCTTCCCCGTCTGCGGCTCACATGGCCGCGTCCTCTGGGGAGCTTCCGTTGGGGGTTGCTCGGTCTGCCTGGCTTCCTTGGCAGACGTCTTCCTCAGGAGCCGGCCACACTGCGGGGCAGGGTGAGCCCGGGCCGCATGGAGAGCCATGTGGGGGGCACGGGCTCGGTTTTCTTTCTTCTGGAAGGCTGGTTGCCCGCTAGGCTGAAGCGGCAGAAGGCCCCGGGGCTGTTCCTCTGACACTCGCTAAGCGTAGCTCCTGTCTGGTCACCAGCGCCCGTCCGCCCTGGACGCACCACGTCAGCCCTGTCCCGCAACAGCTCCATCCCCGTTGGAATGGGACCCAGCTTGGTGGGCTCTGTCCACGGCCTCGATGGTCCTGCCAGGAGCAGGCTGAGCGGCCTGGTCTGCAGGAAGAACCCAGCAGGCTTCCCGGGGCTGAGCTGCCTGCGCCGGTGCCTGGGGCCATTGGCTGCATCTTTTCCGTGCCGTGGCGCTGGGGGACTGGGAGGGAGAGATGGCCAGGTTGTCCCTCAGGGTCCTGGCAGAGTCCTGTCGCTTGCCCCAAGCCAGGGCAGGTGGTGTTGGCTGGGCCCCCAGCCTCACCAGCGTCCGTAGAAACCAGGCTGTTGGCGTCCTTCTCCAGGCTGCCGTTCTAGCTGCTTGTCTCCCGGGAGCACGGAGGCGCGGCCCATCCGAGGCCCCCAGCCCTGCGTCTGACACATCCATCCTGGCTAAGTGCAGAACCGAAGGGTCTGGGGTTGGTGGTGTGGGAGCCCTGGTGGCCTGCGGGGGGCTGCAGCCAGGCCACGTGAGCAGGAAACAACCACTCCTGGCGCACACGCACCGGTGCCGCGGGCGGGCTGGGCTGGGCCGGGGGGCGCCGCTGTCAGAGTGGAGTGCAGAGGTTCCCCGGGGCAGCCCCCAGGCCGGCAGCTCCTGCAGAGACTGGGGAGAAACTGGCCTGAGCCTCCGTGGGCCAGGGAGGGGGAGGGCGATCCAGGGATCCCCCCTCCCCAGCACCTGAGGACCAGAGCCTGCACCGCGGGCGGGGCTTCCCTCTCCCTGCTTCCTGCAGACTGCGTCTATCCACGGAGTCGCTCCTCGTGGCCTCTGGGCCTGCCCGCCCCTCCGAAGAGTCTCAGGCCCATTTCACCCCCAGATGCCCTCTGGCGTCACCTTCTCCAGGCTCACAGGGCTCACTGAGGGGACGGCTCAGATGAGGGCCACTTTGGGAAATGCCTGGGTGGACAGGCAGTGTCTAGAGAGGGCAGGCACCCCTCACTGTTCCCTCTGGGACTGACAGCCCTTCCCCTGGGCCGCGGCCCGGGCTGCTGCGCCTCTAGGAGCTGCTCTGGTGCTTAACCCTCCGCGGAGAGGTGCAGGACGTCTGTGCCCCGGTGGGCAGAGCCGCTCCCGCCCCAGGGAAGACGGAACGTCCCGCTGACTTCCGCTCTGGCTCTAGCGGTGGGCACGGTGTTCCCGCCAGGTTCACGGCCCAGAGACAGCTCAGATGCATGGGAGGATTTCGGGTGTGAGAATAGCTCTCCCTGTGGAAGGCTTCTCTTTGCCTTGTCGTCAGGAGGGGCTGCCCCACCGAGCCCCACCCTGGCCCACCTCGCCAGGGTCCTGCAAGGCTGCTCTGGTGCAAGGTTCCGTGTCCACTGCGTGGCTCACCTGCAGCTGGGGCTTGGGGGGGGGGGACTCCAGGGCACCTCCTGCTGCCGAGAAGACCAGGGGCCTCTGGGCTGACCTGTGCCTCCCCTGCGCCCTCCCCCGCCACATAAGTGTGGGAAGGTAAGGGCCTGGCTCTCTGGGGCCCTTTTCTCAGCTCAGGGCCTGTGGGCTGCTTGTTGCCTGCACAGTCTGGACCCACCTGTCCTGCTTGGCCAGCCTGTCCCCATATCTACCAGGAGAAGCCAGAGCACTGGCCGCCTAGAGCCTGTGGCCATGCTGTCCCCTCTCTGACCCCACTCGGGGTCCTCCTCCCCGGCCCAGGTCGGCGGACTCCCTGCTGGGGGTGCTCCCCGGCAGTCCCGCCTGTGGGGTGCACCCGTTTGCATATGGGTGGGCTTCCAGTGTGCTCGCAGCCGGCAACGGGAGGCTGGTCTGGGAATCTTGCTCTCGCCGGAGAACGGGGTTGTGACCAGGGCTTGCCCTGAAGGCTGTGGGCGCCGAGGCACAATCAGAGGCCTTGCAGAGAGGGGATCTGGGGGTGTGCCCCACACCGTCAGCCTTCAGCATGCAGGGGCCTCCTGCCTTCTCTCTGGGGCGCACCAGCAGCCCCACGGCCAGGTGTTGGCTCGCGTCTTTGCCCAGGAGGGGACTGGGCTGGTTCCCATGGCTTGACACCCTGCCTACCCTGTCCCCTCTCATCTGCCTGATGCCAGAGCTCCCCCGCCCGGGATCGAGGACTCCAAGGCCAGACCACAGCTGGCGCCTCACCCGGAACTGCTGTGGGAGGAAGACCTTTCCGACCACGGAAGAGCGCGTCTGGAGGCCTGTCATTGGCACCCACAGGCCCTGGGCGGCCAGGGGCCCCGCGCCCATCCCAGTGAGGGGCACGGGTGGCTGGCGGCACGGGGACAGGCCCGCTGTGACCTGAGCCGACGAGGAGTGGAGGATGGTTTAGGAGCAGAAGAGCAGTCGCTGTGGCTCCTGAACCGCGGAGCCGCAGCTGGTCTTCAGCGAGCAAAAGGTGCGGGCCGTTTGGGGGTGCTGATGGGTCCGCGTCACTGTCTGGGGAGCAGAGCTGGCGGGAGGCCCACCACCGCAGCCTCCCCGGCAGCTGGGCTCCCCATCCCCAGTCGGAGGACTCTCTCCCACCACCACGTTGCTGTGGCCCTGAGAAGCTGCGGGTCTGGGGCCTGGCCTGGTGCCCTCCCTCAGGAGTACAGCTGGGTTCTGGGCAGATCGGCTGCCCCGTGCACGGGTCTCTCGGGTCCTGGTTCTGGGCAGATCGGCTGCCCCGTGCACGGGTCTCTCGGGTCCTGGTTCTGGGCAGATCGGCTGCCCCGTGCACGGGTCTCTCGGGTCCTGGTTCTGGGCAGATCGGCTGCCCCGTGCACGGGTCTCTCGGGTCCTGGTTCTGGGCAGATCGGCTGCCCCGTGCACGGGTCTCTCGGGTCCTGGTTCTGGGCAGATCGGCTGCCCCGTGCACGGGTCTCTCGGGTCCTGGTTCTGGGCAGATCGGCTGCCCCGTGCACGGGTGTCTCGTGTGGCTGATTCTGGTGAATTCTGTGTTCAGGTGCTGGTCACTGGCGTCCTGCTCAGCGGCCCCAGCCCCTAGCTGGCGTGGAGGGCCAGAGGCGGCAGTGCTCTTGGGCTGTCGCTCCACCCCCAACGCCCTGGCTGCCTCATGCTGCCCCGCCCCCAGGGCCTTAGGGGAGAGGCTTCTGGAACAGGGTGGGAAGCCTGGCTGTGGACTGACCGGCCGCCTTCCCGTGGCGTCCTCGGCCTCTTGCCCAGATGGCCTCTTTCTGGAGGCCCTGGCGCTCCCGTCTGTGGCCTGTTGCTGGCGGTGGCGGGGGGGGGGGTGGTGGGGGGTGGTGGGGGGTGGGGTGGGAAGCGGTGGGGCCTGGGACACGTGGTCCCTGCCCCTCCCCACCAGGCCTTTCCCGAGGGAGCCAGACACGGACGGCCTGGTGCTGCAGGGGACACTTAGTGGCCCTGGGTTGGCCCGACCCGTTTTGGATGCACCGCCCAACAGCTGGTCGCATCTTTGCATATCTTTGCACAGAGCTTTTTTCTTTTCCTTATTCATTAAACAATTGTGAAATTAGCAACTCATTTTCTACCTAGTTATTGCCCTTTGAAGTTCCATAAAAATCTGAACTCCGTCTCAACTCCTGCTCTGCGGTAACACAGAGAGAGCCATGACCTCCGTGGGATGGGCTCTGCTATCCGAGGTGGCTTCTCTGAGGAGGGGTGCTGGGCGAGCTGGGGCCGGGCCGCGGTCCTCCTTTCTCTGCCGCCCGTCCTGTGCCCGGAGGCCGCGGGAGGGACTGGTGAGGGACTGGCCAGGGGCTGGCGTGCTCCCTGCCTCCGCAGCTGGATCACGGAGGGCAGCACACGCTGGGCTCACCGGCTCACCACTCGGGTCCCAGGCGCTGCGGCCTCCCCCTCCCCCGGCAGCGGGCCTGCCTGTGTGGGCTGTACCCGTGCTTGGCGCAGGAAGGCCCCTGGCGGCCCGGGCGTCTCCCCCACCCCCACAGGGCCCCTGAGCAGGGGAACGGGGAGGCCAGCCGCGGGGCCGATTGCAGGCACGCGGGCTCTGCTGATAGATGGGCTCATATCCCACTCAGATACGATGCCAGCAGTTTTTCTGTAGTTTGTCTTCCATTGCGGTAGTAAAGTTTTTAATTAGGAAAGCTAATGAGATCGATTAGTCATTAGAAGTGACCTCTGCACGGCGGGGCGGAGAGGGCTGTGTGTGTGTGCCTGATAACGCGGCGCCCGGGCCTCGTTGGCAATAAAGGCGCGAAGGGTTTGATTTGAGTGAAATGTGCCACGGGGAATGCATCATGCGGAGAAAAAAATTACAGCCCTGGGAGTCTGTAATGAAGGGAATTAAACCCACATCCTATTTCAATAACATGATTATCTACACAAACCCTCCGCCAGCCGGGAGGAATGGCAGGCTGCTGGGACTGCCTTCCCAGCCACAGGGTCGGGGCAGGGCCTGGGCGCCCGCGGCCTGGGGCACCGCCTCCCGGCCTGGCTGCGCCGGCCCTCCAGCTCCGGAGCGGGGCGCTCCCTCCCGCCCCAGCTTCCTGGTCCCTGAGCGCGGGGCGCGACTTCAGGATCCCTGCGTCTGTCGGCTGTGCGGGCGTCCCGCCCACCTCCCTCTGTGCCCTCGGCAGGGATGCCCTGGACGGTCTTCCCGGGGCCACGGCCATGAGCACTTCCTCTCCTGTGTCCAGCACCGCCTGTCAGGGAGAGACGGGGAGCAGGAGTGGCCTGCAGGCCACAGTGGGGGCAGGGCACGGGCAGGTGTGCCCCCTCCCCTCCATCTGCACCCGGTGGAGGCCTGACAGTTGCCCACGTGAGGTCGCTGCCGCCCGCCGGCCTTTAGGAGGAGGTCTGCGTGGCGACGGCGTGCTCTCCGGGAACTGGCCGTGACACCCCGAGAAGTCAAATGCAGGAAGTTCGGCCAAAAACTGGCCTCCCGATAGGCTTGCGCTGTGCAGGAAGGCCTTCCGGTGCTGCTGCTTGTCGGCCTGAGTGCAGAGCCCGGGCCTTTGGGGTCTGGGGGCTTCCTGGAGGAGGTGGCAGGCTCGTGCATTTGGAAGGGGGGAGCAGAGCTGGGCTGGACTCGGGGTCCCCTGTGCTCAGGAGGAATGGGACGAGGTGAGGCAGCCGTGCCCCCAAGCAGGAATCTGGCCTCGGGGCCAGGGCTGCGTGGCGCTAGTGGGGGGCGCACCTCACATCCCGGAGCAGCGGGGTGTGGCCGCCCCGGGAGGCCCCTGCGCCGGGGTCAGGGGCTCTAGGCATGTGTGCCGTCCAGACGCAAGGGCCGTGGGAGCAGGGAGGCTGTGAAGTGCGCTTGGGGCCTGGGCGACTTAGGGGAAGCCTGTCGGTTGCAACGAGGTGTGACTGATTTTGTTGGGTCCACCCTCGCCTGCAAGACCTTGAACATTCGGTTCGGCAGGTGTTTGTCTACTGCTGCATGCCAGGCTCTCCCCTACGTCCCAGGAGTGCGTCGGTGGCCAGAGCTAGAGGTCTGCCCGCAGGGGCCGCTCAGCACGACCAGGTGTCCCTGGTGATGCCTTTGCCCTTGCTGAGCTTTCGCCTTTTCTCCGTGAGTTCCCAGAGCTGGGCTTTGGGGGGGAGACAATGAATGGGAGACAGAGGCAGGGACAGAGACGAGTGGGGGAGGGGGCCTGTCCCGTTGCTGGGGTGTCTAGCCCAGCCTCGCCTGCCTGTGTCACGGCTCCCTTGGGTGGGTGGCAGCTGTATGGGGACAGAGCTCTGCCCTGCTTCACGCACTCTGTGGGCCTCGAAGCCCCATGTCCAAGGGGCGTCCACACTCTCCTTGGTCTGGCAGCAGAGGCAGATCCTCTGGTCTGGGGGCACTCGGGAAGCTGTGAACCACGCTGTGTCCTGGCCTGGCCGTGTGGGTGCGTGGGAGCCCTGGCAGAGGGTGGGGGACACCTGCACGAGGGGCTCTTCTGACATCTGGACCGGGAGGCAGGGTGCCAGTCACCAGGCAGTTGCTGGCCGCGTGGGGGCAGTGGCACCGATACGGTAGGCTTGTCCTGCTCGCCCCCGGCCAGCTGGGAGGGTGCCGTGGCTCCGGCGGGCTGGGCAAGCCTGGAGAGGTCTGTGGGCTGTGGTGCCGATCTGGGGCCTGGCTGCAGGTGAGAGGTTCGTCGGGTCCGGGGCTCCCAGGGATGATTTCCAGATGCCATTTGTAGACCCATAAGGGCTCCTTGTGGGCTGGTCACGGGGAGGTTCCCAGTCCGGCTCGGGATTTGTGGGTGCCGGGAGGGTGCCTCTTGGGGCCCAGGGGCCCAGGCAGAGGTCGTGGTGCGCTGGCCTTGCTGTCGGAGGAGCGGAGTGGCTGCCACGGGGCACAGTTGTGGGGGGGTCTGCGGGTTTGGGGCAGTCACGTGTCTGCCCTGCGCCCTGTCCTGGGCTGTCCTGGACCCTGGGCGCACTTCATCCGAAGGGTCACGGGCCCACCCTGTTGCTGATGCTCCAGCAGCGAGACCATGTGTGTTTTCCTGGTGGCCTCGTGGGGCCCACACACCCCCACCGTGGCCCGGCTGCCTGGCTGTGGCGTCGCGGTCAGTTCCTTGTTGTGGCTCTGTGGGTGGGAGTCCTGGGCTGGCGGCCTCCCTTCCCAGCCATGCTCCCAGGTGCTGGGCGGCCAGGTGGGATGGAGCCAGGCGGAGCGTCCCAGAGGGCAGCTTCCCGAGAGGCTGCTGGCCGTGGGCTGGGCGGGAACGGCTTCAGCGGCTGCGTCCCTGCTGCGTTCGCTTTAATTATCTGGGCAGTTAGAGCCGTAGATTATGAGAGCCGGGCAATTAGGTACATTCCTCGAAGCTGTGGAGAAATTGCCGGCTATCAAGTGGAGGGGAACCCGGGCAAAACAGATCCCTGGTAATTGCATGAAACATTCAGCAAGAAAAAAGCTGTGGCGTTCATCACCCCGCAAGGTGTTATGAAAACAGTGGTGATTAAATACATAAATCTCTGTGAGCACGGGGGGTGCCCGGAGAGGGCGGTGAGCACTCTGCACCCCTGGCCTCCCGGACCCGCCCACGGTGCCCCCTCCCGCGCCCCCACCGCTTGTGGGAAGCTCTGGGGACGCGGCCTGCCTGTGCTGCCGCCCCTGTTGGCTGGCCTGGAGGCTTGGCTGCTGCCTTCCCTGCCCCTCTCCCCGCGGGGGCCTGGGCCCAGCTCTCTTGCAGCCCTGGGGATGCCTGTGCGCTGCGACGGGAGGGCCCAGGGGAGGCGAGACGAGGCCCTGCTCACCTCCGCTGACCTGCTGTGTGTCGGTTTTCTCCGCAGCGTCTGGTCTGCACGCCCTGAGGAGCCCTCCCGCCGGCAGAGAGATCAAGACCCGCTACCGCATTGTCAAGAAGACGCCAGCGTCCCCTCTCAGCAACCCCCAGGCTCCCCTGTCCCTGCCCTCCTGGCGGGCACGGCGGCTCTCCCTGTCCAGGTAGGAGGCTCTCGTCCAGGCTGCCGCGGGAGCCTGCTGGGCCCGTCTGCTGGCGGAGGAACGGGCTCGTTTTTCCGCTCAATGGTCTCTGTCCCGGACGTATGGCCGGCCCGTGTGGGCTGCGTGCACAGACGCGTGAGCCCCCCACCGTTGTCAGGAAGCTGCCAGCTGGCGGGCGGTGACCGAGGGGACGGCCACTGTCCAGACCGGCGAGGTCACGCCGAGCTGCACCTGGGTGTCCTTCACGGGGAAACTTCCGCTCAGAGTCTGGGCCCCGAGCAGTGCCCCGGAAGCGGGGAGCTGCAGTGCAGGGCCGGAGGTGAGGCTGGGGGCCCCTCCGTGCCGCCCCCGTGCGCAGCAGCCTTGCTCTAGGCTGCCTCTGGCTGACCGCGTGCAGACCAGGGGCAAGCCCGGAAACAAGAGGGTTTGTTGGAGCGGCAACATTTGGGAACCAAAGCTGGGGGCTCTCTCTTGAGCCTGCTCAGCCTTGTGGCCTCAGGAGATACGGAGTGGGGTGCGGCCCTTCCCTTGGTGATGGGGTGACGGCTCTGGCGGGTTGGGGGAACCAGGCAGTGGCAGACCCCTCCGTCTGTCCTCTCACCACCCCCTCCCACGGGGAGCCTACTGCCTCGGGGAGCAGTGTGGGGGCTCCTTCTCTGGCTTCAGCGGGCACTCTAAGCCACGTAACTTCTGGCTAGAGGCTGTGGGGAAGGGATTGTTGTGCTCCGAAGGGCTGGACCACCTCTGGTCCTGGGCAGGGGCATCCCGCCAGCCTACTATGAGCCTCCCCCCACCAGTGGCTGCCGGGCTCTAGGGCCGTGAAAGGAGCAGCGGCCTGCCGGCCCACGGCTCGTGTCCTGGGCGACCAGCCCACCCAGGCAGGCAGCAGCACCCACCACCCTCCTCCCTTACCATGCGGCTGCACTGAACTTGGCCCCGCTGCCAGTTTTTCTGGAGGCAAAAGCGCTGCAAGTGTATTTTAAATTAATTTTACTGCACTTTTTGTAATATTTTTGTTTTAAATAGATTTATAAGTATCTGGGGGGCTATTTCTACAAATTTATGAAGATAATTTTCACTCTCTCGATAAGGTTAAATTTACACCTGCTATTTCCATATTAATTCACAGTGCTAAGTGGGTCTAATTTTCTTCCGTTCTCCTATCTAGTGAGCATGGCCTTTCCTAATGCAATTTCCCCCTCAGTAAATCACTGTGATCGGGAGTCATGATCGAGCTAAATTAACTTAAATTAATTTACTTAATAAGAGCCCCAGATCGTCGTGAATGAGGTTCAGATTTATCGATTCCTGCGCGCACCTCCCCTCCTGCAGTCCCACTCCGGCCCCACATGGAGCCCCTGCAGGGCCCCGCCCCTCCCCGGGGGTGTGGCTGGGGGCTGAGGGTAGCTTCCGTCTCGGAGTGCCACAGAGGCCCCTGCTTTGGGCTCTGCTGGGCCAGTGCTGAGCTGGCTGGGCCCCACGGGGATCACGGAGCAGAAACAGGAGCCAGGCCCTGGGGGGCGAGGGCTGATGGGTGGGTGGGGGGTGGCCAGGTGTGCATGCGGGCGGCTGCCTTGTACAGCGGGAAGGTCAAGCCCATTAGATAGAGAACAGCCCCATCCGCAGCAGGACGGGGAATATGCCTTCGCCCCAGCGTGGGAACTGCGGAGCCGTGTGGGCAGGCCTGCGAGGTCTGACCTCGGGTCAGGTAGATGGGGTGGGCTGTGGGTGCCCCAGGCCAGGCTGCAAATGGACGGGCCCAGATCCAGCTGCCAGCCCTGCACGGCCACTGTGCCCTGTAAGCTCCTCACCCTAGCGAAGACGGCGCTGGGCCAGCTGCCTTGCGGGGAGGGCCATGGCTGTCTGGGTGCCCTGGCACAGGGGCCCGCCTGGGTGGGTGGGTGGGAACAGTTAGGGCGCCGTCCTGGCTGGCTCTGTGCAGCCCTCCCCCAGGCCGTGCTGGGGCCACATGGCTCAGGTCCCGTAGTCCTGGCTCGTGCTGGACGGCTGCAGGCTCAGGCCAGGTCCCCGGGTGCTGTAGGCCTTCGAACCCGCCCTGTGCCCACAGGCATGGCTGAGCCCACCCTCCGGATGGCTGCACGTCAGCTGAGGCCACGTGTGGAGGCTTCGCTCACTGGGGTCTCTGTATGCCCTGACCATGTTACCTCAGGCAGCTCGGACATGGCCTGAGCTCAGAGCCCTGGATTCCCTGGATTCCCGGGGCGCCAGACCGCTGGAGGGGCGGCTGCTGAGGGCTGAGTGGCTCAGGGTCCCAAGTGTGTCTGCCGGTGGACTAAGTTGCCTTTGCTCAAGGTCACTTGGACCCTGGGGGGCTGCGTTTTCAGCACAGTGGCCACTGCCGGCTGCCCGGCTGTGCTCTTGGCTGCCCACGCCTGGGCTTGGCTTGTCAAGGCAGCAGAAAAGGCCTGTCTCCGGGGCCGGCGGCCAGTGTGGGGCCCACCTTCCTGCCCCCGTCAGCTCCGTCAGCGGGCCCCACGGCCTTGTGTGGCCAACTGGCCTTGGCTGTGGCCTTGACCTCTGCCATGGGCATCTGCAGGCTCTTCAGCTTTTCCCTGGGCAGAAGGAGGGGTTGGGCTGGTGGTGGGGCCCCGGGCGGTGTGGGATCGGGGCTGTGGTGGTGAGAAAGCAGGTAGCCAGCCTGAGCCCACGGGCCGGGAGCCGTTCTGGGGCTTCCTGTTCTGTACCCACCTCCGAGGAGAACACCCTGGGGGGTGCGGCAGATGGGTCCCAGCAGTCCTAGAAGCGTCAGTCGGCGCTGTAGGGGCTGATCGACACCGGTGGAAAATAAGGCTGGTGACCCAGGAGCCAGGAGAGCCAGCGCTGGCCCTAGATCCCACCCTCCTGCAGACACTCGCTGCCTCCCTGGGGAGCCGCGGGGCGCCAGGGAGGGCACAGGCTGTGTGACCTGGGGCAGGTGGGAAGGCAGGGGGCAGGGCTCTCGGCCCAGGGAAGCCAGGCGTCCTGAGCACTGCCCTGAAGCTAATGGCCAGCGCCTGCCCTCCTTGTTCCAAGGGGTGACACCGCTCATTGGGGGTGGGGGGCGACTGCACTCAGTCCTGCGCCACTGGGGGCCTGGCGTTAGTTAGCATGACTATGGAGACCACGGGCCGGTGCCACCCTTGTCCCTGGAGGCTGGGGCCAGGATCCGTGGCTCCCTCTGCCAGTGGAGTTGGGGAAGAGCAGCCCTTCCTGGCAAGGACTCTTAGCTGCAATGGGGGGGGGGGGCTGTGTCTGCCGTGCCCACCAGTCCTCCTCCCCCCTGGGCTGGCAGGCTCCTGGCCTCGGGCCTCCTGGACGTAGGGACAGTCGCTGATGGCCCTGGGGGCTGTGGGCCACATCGGTTTGGGAACCGCAGGAGGCCGGGTGGGCCCCTCGGACCTTGTACCGCTGGTGCCCAGAACCAGCCCTGGGGTGTGGGGTGCCCTGGGGGCAGGGGTCCTGGAGCACCCCCGGGGGCTGAGGCTCACGCTGAGCGTGGGTTTCGTGTTCTTTTTTTGTCTGTGCCCTCAGCAGCGGCTCCCCGCGAGGTCATTAATCTGAACGGAAGCTGAAATGTGACTTATATCCCTAAAGTGCCTGTCGCTTTTCTTCTCTTTCCAAATTCATTTGACGTGACGACGCGGAGCCGGCCGGAGCCGAGGCACTCAGGCGGCCGAGGCTGGAGGCGCGCGGTCCCGGCTACAAATGGTGCTGTCAGCGCTGCGCGGGCCGCCTCACTCGGGGCTGTTTTATTTTTGCGTCTGTGCGGTAAATCTTAAGTAATCTCCGGCTGGCTTGACGAGCTTCGGGCTGCGATTTTGAAGGCTCTGAAATGCTTTTCCCAAATGACGTTTCGTTAAAGAGGAGTTGAGCCAGAGGAGGGGCTGCGTCCTCTGGAGGCCGGCTGTGGGGTCCCCCGTGCTCCCCTCATGCCCAGCCGCGGCCGCGCTCCGCCGTCCGCCTGCCCCGGGACCGGGCTGTCGGGCACAGCTCTGAGGCTGGCGTCTGGGGTTGGGGTGGCGGCGCCGCGGGCTCCCGGCCCGGCTGCAGAGAGCTGCGTTCTCGCCACTGCCCCACACGGCAGGGACAGCGCTCGAGGGTCGGCACCGTCCTGTGGGACAGCGGTCCATCGTGGGCCCGTCCTCGCGACTGTAGCCCTGAGCCCCTCCCACAGGTGCGCCTCCCCACACCGCCCCGCTGCTGGGCTCGGCGTTGGATTCTTTCCGGGAATGCCTGCCCCTCCCCAGACCTGCCCTGACCGGGCCCATGGACCTGGGGCTCCCCCAGCCTCCCGACCTGCCCCGAAGGCTGTGGCAGTGAGAGGAGCTCTGAGGGAGTCCCCCCGCGAGGGTGGTATTGGAGTTGGACCCTGAGCCCTGCTGCTTGGCGGGTGGGGGTGTGGGGCGCCTTAGGGGGGCTGCGGCCCTTCCGCCCGGCAAACCCCTTTCCCAGGCTGCGACTGCCGTGTCCAGGCCCAGGACATGGCTGTGGCCAACCTTGCTCTTGACCTTGCTGGCGTGTTCCTGGGGGTGCCTGCCTGCCCCGCCTTCCCTCTGATGTGGAGCCTGGGAAGCCTTCACCGTGCCCGGCTCCCCCAGCTGCCCCGTGAAGGCAGCCTCTGTCCCAGCGGCCTGAGACGGGTGCCAGGCCAGGCACGGCTCCCACTGTCCGTGAACGTGCTGAGAGACCATGGCCAAGGCAGCGGGACTTTGAGTTGGTTCTGTCCCAAGTAGAAGTGTCCCCATCAAGGGAAGAGAGCCGCCCGGCTGCTTTCTCACAGGAGCCAGCTGGGGTCTGGGCGTGGGACGCCCACTCCAGGCGTGGCCTGCTCTGTGCCGCGGGCCGTCGGGGTGGTCCTGCTTTTCTGTCAGACGCAGGGAGGCCTGGCCTGGATGCTTCTGGGGTTCTGCCCAGCTGGGTATGCCCCGTGGGAGGGACAGCGTTTTCCAGAGGGCGAGAGCAGTTCGGGAGGAGCCCCCGATGTGTGCCGCGGGCACTGCTCTCTGCCCCGCACGGGCTCTCGTGCTGGACTCAGGCGTGGGTATGTGCCTGCTTGTCCTGCCTGGGCTGCGTGTGCCTGACCCGCAGGAATGGCCTGTTCCCTGGGCGCTGGGCGGGCGCTGGGCGGGCGCTGGGCGGGCGCTGGGGCCCACTCTTCTGCTCGCCAGTGCCTGAAGAGCCCACAGGCCCCTGGTCCTCTCCACCCAGGGAGGAGAGTGTGGGAGCATCACCGTCCACATCTGGGGTTGCCAGTACTGACTGGGATGGCTAGGCCTGTGGGGGGTGACCTGCACCCCCCCCAGCCCCCACTCACCTCCGTGTCCGCGGTCCCCTCCGAGGGCAGCAGGGAGAGTGAGGTGAGAGCCACCCCCTGGATGTGGACCATGCAGGTGGCTTGTTGGCGTCTGGGCCAGGGGCGCTCGGTGCAAAGGGGCACCTGACCACACCAGCAGGGGCTTCTAGGCCCCGAATGCGGTGGGAGATGGCCTTGGACCCAGGCCAGATTTGGGGCTGGTTGGAGTCCTGGCTCTTAACTGGGTGTTATGTGAGCCGTCTCCCTCCCTGAGTCCGGGTGGAACGGGGTGGGGGGGCCTAGGCCGGCCTCCAGTCCCAAGTCTGTGGAGGCTGCCCTGGGTCAGGTTGCCACCTGTCTGGAAGCTGTGGCCTGGTAGGGGACAGACCGAGCAGGCAGTGGCAGAATGTCCCCGGGCCAGCGTGCTGACGCGTGTGGCAGCCTGGGATGTGTGCGTGTCGCCCAGGCCTGGCTGCAGTGAACGGGAGGTGGCAGGCTCTCCGCTGGCGGAGGAAATGACACCCCCCACACAAAGCCCGAGCAGGAGGCCAGGCAGGTTCAAGGGCAGCGGCTTGACTGGGCCTCAGGCAGCGGGGCCAGGCCGTACGCCAGAGCCCATTGGGCAGCCTCGACTCGGCAGGGCTGGGCAGGCAGCGGGTGACCCTGGCTCTGCTCCTGCCCAGGGGCGTCTAGCACCCAGGACCCTGCTGGCCCTGGTGCGGCACGTGTTGCCGGCGCGCGTCTCCGGCCAGCCTGGTGGGAGTTGTGGCCTGGCTGCCGCCCGCCTGAAGCAGATGGGCTCTGGGGCTGGCGCCAGGTTACTTTTTTGCATTTAGTTTTTTCAGTAACTTCGTCTTGATATATTTTTGTACGTACAGAAAAGTTGCAAAATTTGTATTCCTCACCCCAGGTCCCAGAGTACTTACGCTTTGCCCCATCTGCCGTATCATTCTCTCCCTCCCTTCGTGGACGACTGTCCATGTAGGAGCTGGAGACTCGGTGCCCCTTGACTGGCCCCTGAGATGCAGTCCCCAGCTCGGGGAGGGCCGTCTGGGGGCAGAGCGGGCTGTGCGGCCCCATGGCATTTGGGCGTTGCGTCTTGTCAGAGTCCTGGAGTCCGGCCCTCGCCTGGCTCCATCTTCCGTGACCCTGATGATTTGGAGAACGGGGGCCGGGTGCTTCCTGCAGCGTCCCGGGCGTGGAGGCCACCGTGAGCGTGAGGAGGCTCTGATGCGCCTTCAACAGGAATGTCGCGGCAGCGCTGGGCGGCCCCTCCGTGCGGCCCCGGGGCCTGGCGTCTGGCTGCCTGGTGCGGGTGTGAGCCTGCGTGTCCGGCTGGTGGCCGGACGCTCACTCCAGGTGTTGGCAGAGAGGCCTGTCGACCCAGCACAGAGTGTCGCGTTCCTGCTTCGCCCGCGCCTTCCAGACCCTTCGTGATTTCTGCCCGTGTCCCCTTTTGTACCGGCTGGAGGGTGTCGTGCCAGGAATCCCTGTCCCTTCTCCGCCACTGCTGTGCGTACTCATTTATCTATTTCTAACAGTGTGGAACCAGAGTCCTACGGGCAATGCTGAAACCCGATAGTCTGTAATCAGTTCTCATTGCGATTCATTTTGACCCTCAGTTTGCCCCATGTGGCCTGTCGAAGCCCCTTTGAGGGGCCTGGGTCCTTGCCACGCGGCTCCCCTGTGGCTTCCAGGATCACCAGGAACGCTCCCTCCCCCAGCCCAGGGCTGGCCACCTGCCTGCGGAACCCAGCTCCTGGCAGCGCAGGGGCTCTCGGCGGCTCACGGCCCCCCACTGCGAGGGTGTCGTGGCCCTGGGGGTACGGGGGTGTGTGGAAGGGAAGTCTCGGCGGGAGGACCCTCTTGAGTCCCGAGTCTGCGCACAGTGCCGTCTGGGCAGGCTCTGGCGCGCGGGCTCACACCGCCGGTTCAGCTCAGTGCCAGGGCTCCCTCCTGCTTCCCCGGCGGCCTGCTTGCGGCTCTTAGGGGTCACCAGCTCCCTTGTTCTGAGGATGTGCGCTCGCTGGAGCTCCCCATTTATTTACAGGTCTTTTTAAGCTAAAGTTTACATCCAGTGAGATGCAGGAATCCAAGGTACGGAGCTTAGACTTTGGACCAATGATGGGCCTGTGTCGGTCGGCCCCCTGTCAGGGTCAGGACTCTGGCCACCCTGAGTGCCTTTGCGCTCTCCCCGTTGCCAGCCCACATCCGGGATCCCAGGAGGCCTGTTCTGCCCCGCTGCCCCACGCGGCTTGCTGGGCTGGAGCTGAGATCCCCCACGCGTCCCTCTGCCGCCCTCCCCTCCCCAGCTCTGGCCCACAGCCCCTACAAGCCCTGAGCGCCTGGACTTCACTTTTTTTTTTTTTTTAAAGGATTTATTTATTTATTTGACAGATCACAAGCAGGCAGAGAGAAGGGGGGAAGCAGGCTGTCTGCTGAGCAGAGAGCCCGATGCGGGCCAGATGTGACCCCCTGAGATCATGACCTGGGCTGACGGCAGAGACTTAACCCACTCAGCCCCCCAGGCGCCCCAGGACTTCACTTCTGATTGCCGGTCATCTTCCTTGGTTAGTAGCTCTCCTGTCTGTGGGCGCGGGAGGGAGTCCTGCTCTGGAGAATGGTGGGCGAAGGCTGTTGGCCCTTCCCGCTCGGCCCCATGGAGACCTGAATCCTCATCCCGGGTGCACCCAGCAGGGGCCCGCGGGACACGAACAGGTGCGCCATCCCACTTCTTCCCAGAGCGGAGGTGCCATTTCTGTCCCCATGACAGCGCTCAGTGTTACGGTCTTTCTGATTTTCCTATTCTTTGTGTGCGGGCATCTCACCGCGCTTCACTCTGCGTCTCCCTGAGGGGCCACGCTGGGAGCACTCATTCATAGGCTTACTTAAGGCCGCCTGGGCTCGTTGGCCCGTTTTTAAGTTGGTCTGGGATTCGTTCTCAAGCTATAGGAGCGTGGGGAACTCGTGTGTCCCTGCTCGGATGTGGCCTTGCTTCCCGTCCAGGAGTCCCTGGGGGGCCGTGCCCTGTGGCTGTCGGCTGCCAGTCTCCGCCCCTTGTTCAGAGGGCCGAGTTTAGGACAGTCCCCCTTCCCAGGGGACTCTCTCTTGCTCTGCTCCCTTTCAGCACCGCAGCACCCCGTCCCAGAAGTGCCCCCAGGAACCCTGTTGGCTGTGGTGTCCCTGGGGGGACCCAGAGCTCCCCAGGGAAAGCCTGGCCTTTCTAGGCGTCTGCGGGCCCATGCGGGGCAGGGCTCCTGCTTTATGCTTTCTGACGGGGGCATCTGCTGGAGCCCCCTTGCACCCGCACTCACGGACGTCCCTTACTGGCCCGGGGCCCTGGCCTTTCCCTCCCCCGTGGGGGACACCCCTCAGCTGTCACCTGTCCTGTCCCACTGTAAGGTCAAGAAGTGAGAGCAGGAGGTGAGCTGGGAGCGGCAGGGCATTGCCGATTTGGAGCCGAGGCTTCTCTGGGCCTCCGTGCTGAGGGGCCCAGGCAGGGTTCCGGGGGAGCGCCTGCGGGGGTGACCCGGGCCCCGCCCGCTTCCCTGAGCCCTGCTGAAGCAGGTCTCCTCCGGCAGGTTTTTGAGAATTTTATTTTATGAGAACAGGCGGTTACAGCTCCCCAAGTGCCGTAAAAGTTAATGTGATGGCCTCCCCGCGCCTCTGCTCATTTTTATAATTTTTTATTTTATGAAACAGGACAGGGAGCTTAGTGACTTATTACTATTCATTTCGTTTCAACGCAGTAAATATTGATTCAGTTGGGGGTTTTCAATTTAAACCACTCGGCGATTATATAAAATATTACTGGCCTCTGAAATTATGCTTACCGATCCCTTCGGCTGCTCATTAAGGAAGGAGTGCAATTGTAGGTCCCTTTGCCTTCATCATTCTAATAAATGGGCTGAGGTGCGTTTCTGCTCGGGAGGTGCTGCGGAGAGTGCCGGCAGGGGCCTGACAGCGCGGAGGCAACTCTTAATTTGGAAGTCGGTTCAAAGCACGCCTGCCTGATTTATTTATTTCTCTGTCTGTTTGAAGCAAGCGGCCCTTTCAGCTGTCAGCAGCCCCGTGGCAGCGGGGCTGAGCCCGTCCTCCTGAGGCCGGAACACCTGCCCGAGCTCCTTGGCAGTGTGGGGAGGGGCCGGGGCTCAGGTGGGGATGTGGGGCCTTGCCCCCTCGATGGAAGGTAAGGGAGGGGGACCGGCCTGGCCCCAGCCCCATCGGCCCTGTTGCTTACTGTCAAAGACGCCTTGGGGCGCCTGGGTGGCTCAATGGGTTAAGCCTCTGCCTTCGGCTCAGGTCATGATCTCGGGATCCTGGGATCGAGCCCCACATCGGGTTCTTTGCTTGGCGGGGAGCCTGCTTCCCCCTTTCTCTCTGCCTGCTTGTGATCTCTCTCTCTCTCTGTCAAATAAATAAATAAAATCTTAAAAAAAAAAAAAAGACACCTCATCTCCCCCGGGACCTCATGCCAAAGAGGCGGACCTTTTCTGGGCAATGCTGGTAGTCGGCCCCTCGCTGGCCACACGGGCCTGGGATACAGGATCCCGAGAAGGGAGGAGAGGGCCCGCGGGTGCGGGGGTCTGGCTGGTACACAGGCTGAGATGGCCTTCCTGCCGTCTGCCCCATGGGGGGTGGCCCAGGGCAGCCCCGTCTGGCATCGGGCCCTCAGGACCCCAGCAGCAGACCAGCTGGTCCCTCTGAGTCCAGGGTCTCTTCACACGTTTAGTCCCTGTCCCCACCAGTGTGGACACCTCTAGGGCGGCCCCATGAAATGATGGAGGCCAGTGAGAGGGTCAGGAGGGAGGATGCAGAGCCCCCAGGGGAGGCCGCCTTGGCTGGGCCCCCACTGTGCTGCGTGGCCCTGTGCTCAGGCGGGGGGTGCACCTCGGCCACGCTCCAGACTGCTTCCTCCTTGGCGTTCCCAGGCAGGGGCTTGGGGAGGGGGGGCATTGGCCTCAGTGGAGGATGTTGGCTTGGCGGGGGCCGGATGCGACTGAACTGCCATCTCCTGTCAGTTTGAGCCTCTGGCCTGCCCCCCTGAGTGATCACACGCCCCGTGACCATATGGTGTTTGTGTCACTGTTTCCTCCCTGGCCACGGGGACGGCTGGCGTCTGGCCTA
Organism: Meles meles; assembly: GCF_922984935.1. Classification (NCBI taxonomy): domain Eukaryota; kingdom Metazoa; phylum Chordata; class Mammalia; order Carnivora; family Mustelidae; genus Meles; species Meles meles. The sequence goes on from NC_060066.1 coordinate 1,122,485, forward strand.
GGGTCACAGGCATTGTGGTCAGAGTATTTGGGGTGAGACCGTGTTTTCTGACGGGGCACCTGGGCTCTGTCTGTGAATGTCGTGGGAAGGGAGGGGCTCCAGGACAGGCCTGATGCGGAGGCCCTTGTGGGAAGGGAGGGGGGCAGACATCAGAGCCCCCTCCCCTTTGCTCCATCTCGGGCTGGGATCTGCCCGTCATGTTGGGCTGATCACCTCCCTCTCTGGGCCCATGGGGAGCTGGTCCCTGGTATCTGTGTCCCAAAGGCCGTCCTGCTAGGTAGATGGCCCTGCTGGGGCTAGAGCCCCAAGTGGGAAGGCCTGGGAAGGCCAGTGTGCTGTGCTGTGAATCCCTTCTGGGAAGGTCTCTGGCCCGTACTGGCCTCGTGTCTGTGGCTGTGTCTCTGACCCGCTCGCCTCCAGCTGCTCTGTCTTCGGCCTGTGGCCTTCCTTTGTCGCTGCTTCCATGTGTCTGCGTCCTTCCCGTTGCCGCTGCCTTTGTCCCCCTTTCTCCACGGACGTGTGTGTGTCTCGGTCCTGCTCTCGTCGCCTGGCGCTTCATCTCTTGGTGTGGGTGCCGCACCCTGGCCCTGTGGGCACGCCGTGGGTTCCTGGAGCAGGGCTCCTTCCTTGGCCGGGAAGCCAGGACAGGTGGGTACCCTGGGCTGTCCAGCCTCCATGCACCTGGGCCTCGTGGTGGCCACGAGCCAAGTTCCAGCCCCTCCGGCAGCCTCCCTGCCTCCCCATCACCTTGCCAGCCCTGATGGGCCTGCCTCTCCCCAGCCACCTCCCATCGCTGCCCTGCGAGGGCCCGGGGCCATCTGACCCTGAACGGCTGTGCCGGCCAGCTTAGTCCCGCTTGCCTGGGCCAGCCTGTCCCACCCACTCTAGTGCCCTGAGTCTTGATCCCTGTGACATGTGGATGGCTTCTTGGCCCTTTGCGAGTTGGCTCGAGTGGCTGAGGCCCGCGAAGCAGCTTTCAAACCAGTGCGCGGTGGACGCGAGGAGAAAGGGGTCAGGCTGGCAGGCGCCTCTCCCAGGCCTCACCTCTGGATGCAGACCCCGGGGGGCAGGGCCTCGTGAGATGCCGCAGTGCAGACCGCCAGCCCGGTGTGGCCTCCGGGGGCCGGTCGTAAAAGTACAGTGGCTCGGAGTGGGAGACCCCTCGGCCAGGGCTGGTTCTCAGGAGAGAACGAGAGAGCGTGTCCTGTTGGTTGGCTGGAGGGAAGCTTCATTCTGGAAATAGCAGGACCTCTGGGAAGGAAGCCTCAGAAAGTCCTCTTAGGTCTGTCCCCGTGGAACCCCGGGAAGATCACCTCAGGCCGCGCCTGAGCCCCCTGGCCACGCCTGGCCAGCACCAAGGGTCCTCCTGTGACGGGACTGGTGACCCGTGATGTCCCTGGAGATGAGGGCAGGGGAAGCTGAAAACACCGCCTCTGACAGGAGGAAAGAAAAGTCTGTGTCGCCTGGCGGTCCCTGGGTACGTTACACCCTCCGATGGCACTTTAAATACCACTTTTGTCCCGGTTTTAGAGGCAGCAGTAAAGCGTTGCTGCGATGACCGATGACCGGTGTCATACTGAACTCCTCGCGTCTGTCAGCCCTTCAGCCTGCTCCGACCCCGAACCACAAGTCCCCTCTCGGGGCTGGGCTGGGGCCGCTGCAGGCCGCTGAGGGATGTGGGGTTCTGGGGAGGCCCGCAGCAGCTGGGGACCACGGCTAAAGAAAGAGCCCTGCAAGCGAGGGCTCACTCTGGCCCCCGGCTGCCACCTCGTCCCTGGGCCCCACTTTGTGGCACCAGCATCCACCCTGCCCTGTGTCCCCCGCAGGGGCGCCCAGAGAGATGCTGGGCCTTGGGACAGGTGTCTTCGCCCTGCTGTGGTCCTGGCAGGGAGCCTCACCCCTCCCCCACCCCTGCCTACCTTCCTACTGTACTCACCCGCCCACCCCCGCCCCGTGTGGCCCTCCCCGAGCCGCTCCTTCCTGGGGCCTTCCCTTGCCCTTCTGGGCTCTAACGGGTCAGAGCTGCTGAGCCTGCAGCCCGTCCCACGCCAGAGGCCATCCACCTCCTCCATCTCCTGCCTTGTACCCTTCCAAGGCTGCCCGCAGGCCCCTGTGCCGCTTCAGGTGCAGACCGGGGGGGGGGGGGGGGGGGGGGGTGGATTCAGGAATCGTGGGGGTGGCTGACAGGTCGTTTTAAATGCTGTGTCTCATAGGGGTCAGGGTACAGTTGCAGAGACCTCCTTGTGTTGGGGACAGGCCCAGTGACCCCTGCCCGCTGGGTAGCCACCATAGCTGGGGGGCACCCCTACCCGGCTTCCGCTGAACCCGGCTCTTCGGGGCCCACACCCCTCCCCACGGCCCCAGCACCAGCAGGCAGGTGCACAGTGGTTTGATTTTCCTGTGACTTTCCTCCAAGTCAGCACGGTTTCCCCGGCGCCCCGCCCACTCCCCAGAGTAAGGAGCCCCGGTTTAATTTGCGGTTAGATGTCGGTTAAGATTGCGTCCACTTCCCAAGTCAGCACTTAATTGGCAAGGCACTTGATTTAACAGCGTGGGAGCCTCCACCGGAAAAATGGCTTGAATAAATCACCGCCTGACGCCAGAAAATAGATATAATCTCAGCATTAACTACATTAATAGTAGCAGGAGCCGAATTAAGAAAGCCATAAAGCATGGGCGGGGGGCATAAATTACGGCCCAGCTCTGTCCCCAGGCGCGCCTCTGCTTGGGGGCGGGGCGGGCGGGGAGGCGGTCCCGGCCCCGCCCCGCCCCGACCGCGCCCCCTGCCCGCCCCGCCCTCCACACACCCCGCACCCCTAGCTCCCGGGTGGGGCGGGCCCCTTGGTCTGGAGGCTTAGCTGCCCCCGAGTGACCGGTGGAGGTCTGAGGCATTGGGCGCCTGGCCCACGCGCACACCCCCGCCCCAGGCCTGGCTCTGCCTGAGTCCGTGCCCCGGGGTGCTGGCAAGGGCGCTAGTGTGAGTCACGGACAGGAGTGGAGGAGCTCCCTACCGCGTCGCCTCCTCCGGGCTGCAGACTGCCGACTGGAAGGCTTCTTAGAGGAGGCAGGCACAACTCTGGGCGAGTTCGTATCCCTCAGGCCCGGCAGTTCAGGATGCCCTCATCCCCCTACTGTTTCGTCTTCCCCAGTTCCGCGGCCCCCCCTTCTCAGGGGCAGCCCCACTGCCCCAGCCTGTCCCACACTTGAGTGGAGGAGGATGCTGAAGATCATTTATTTATTTATGTATTTATCTGCCAGAGAAAGTGCGTGCACCAGCAGGCAGAGCGGCAGGCAGAGGCGGGAGGAAGCAGGCTCCCCACTGAGCAGGGAGCCGGGTGTGGGGCTCGATCCCAGCACGCGGGGATCATGACCTGAACCGAAGGCAGTGGCCTAATGACTGAGCCACGCAGGCGCCCCAGGGTGCTGTCCAGTTTTAATTTCAGTTTCATTCCCATTATTGGTCAAGTTCAACATTCTTTATGTTTATGTTCATTTGCCTCCGGCCTGTTTCTTACAAGACTCGCAGGTGTTCAGGGTGTCACCCTTTCTGTTACCGAATGATCCAACGTTCCTCAGTTTGAACCGGCCTTCCCGTTATGTTTATGAGGGTTTTTAGCAGATCTTTTTGCTTTTCTGAGTACTTAAATCCGTCAGTCTTCTAAGACTTAGTTGATGTGCTTGCAACAGCCTTCTCCAGCTCCAGCTTATAGGAGTTCAGGTAGATTTCCTTCTGGTGGTGCGGTTTCAAGTTGTACGTTTAAAACTTTAATCTAGGAGCTCCTGGGTGGCTCAGTGGGTTAAATCTCTGCCTTCGGCTCCGGTCATGATCTCAGGGTCCTGGGATTGAGTCCCGCATCGGGCTCTCTGCTCAGCGGGGAGCCTGCTTCCTCCTCTCTCTCTGCCTGCCTCTCTGCCTACTTGTGATCTCTCTCTCTGTCAAATAAATAAATAAATAAAATCTTTAAAAAAAAAAGATTAAAGTTCCAATTTAATTTTTCTCTTTTTTTAAAGTACTTTATTTATTTGACAGAGATAGAGATCATAAGTAGGCAGAAAGGCAGGCAGGAAGCAGGCTCCCTGCTGAGCAGAGAGCCCGATGCGGGACTCAATCCCAGGACCCTGAGATCATGACCTGAGCCGAAGGAAGAGGCTTTAACCCACTGAGCCACCCAGGTGCCCCTAATTTCTCTCTCTTCTTAAAAAAATTTTATTTATTTGACAGTGAGCGAGAGAGGGAACACAAGCAGGGAGGAGAGGGGGAAGCAGGCTTCCCACGGAGCAGGGAGCCCAAGGTGGGGACTTGACCTCAGGACCCTGGGATCATGACCTGAGCCCAAGGCAGACGCTTAACCACTGAGCCCCCCAGGCACCCCTCGTCTTGTTTAATAGTTATCTGATTGTCTCAAGGCCATTCATTACCTCTTAGGGTTTTGCCATTGTTTGAAAATGTACAAATGCTTGTTCCTGAACTTGGCTTTCTGCATAGATGTTCCTCTTTGGTCTTCCATTTGTAAAACCTTCATGTTTGTATCTTCAGTGGTCAGAACTGTAGACTTCTTACCCTGCGTACAGCCCCCCAGGTCAGGCAGGGGGTGTGCACTTCCTGCCCTGCCTCCAGGTCCCGCTCACCCCACCTCACCCGCAGGCGACTGCTCCTCTGGCCTTTCTCCGGCTCCGCAGGCTCCGCCTCGTGGTCCTCGAGCTCCGGGGAACAGAATCGTGCAGGAGGCACCGCTGGCCGTCTGACGTCATTCGCACCCCCCCCCGGCCGTGTGACCCCCTTGTGGCTGTACATGGCGATGGGGGCCTTTCGAGAAATAATCCGGGTTGAATGAAGTCGCGGGGGGTCCCACTCGGATAGGACCGGAGTCCTTACAGGGGGAGGGAGAGAGCCCAGAGCTGGCTCTCTGCCGGCGTGCGGAAGACGGCTCTTGTGACGACGCAGGCAGAGCGTGGGGCCTTACCTGCAGCCATGGGGGCTGGACGTGGGGCCCCCAGAACCGGAAGAAAATGGACTCCTGCTGTGTGAGCCACCCAGGCTGTGGCACTGTCCGGCAGCCCAGGCCCGCCGAGACCCTGTTCTCAGTCCACGTGCGACACCGTGGGTGGCGAGAGCATGTTCTCTTCCCTCGAGGTCGGCGGCCGTAGCGCAGTTTGGTCACGTGTGCAGGGACGCGTGCACGTCACGTTTCTAGTCTCTGCTGCTCCCTGGTCTTGTTGGGCCTGTCGCCGACTGACCCCGATCCCTGGTTTCTGTGGCCTTGCTCCGGGGCAAGGTGGGGACGGTGCCGCGCGGTGGTCGGTCGGGACGGGGCTCTGGTGGCTGTCCTCGTCTGTGCGCCCTCGGCAGGAGGAGCGCGCTCCAGCCCCGAGGCCCTGGCAGCACCTGGGGCGCCGTCGTCCCCGCGGCAGCAGGCTGCAGGGCGCACTGGCGTCTCACCCAAGCCTGGTTTGTAGGTGGGAGCCAGGGCAGGGAGGGACGGGGCGGGGAGAGCCTCCAGCGGACTCCACGCCCAACACGCAGCTGATGCGGGGCTTGGCCCCGTGATCCGGGGATCATGACCTGAGCTGAAACCGAGGGCCGGACGCTCAGCGGACGGAGCCCCCAGGCGGCCCAGGGACACGTTCACTGCAGTGAGCACTCCGCCTGGCCAGCGTCCAGGGACCAGAGACACTGCTGCGTCCTTACGGCCGCCTGTCTCCATCTCTCCCGAGCACTGCTCTCCCAGATGAATGTGAGAAACGCCGGCTCAGTTCCTCGGCCTTTCCCGGCCGATCAGCCTCCAAACCAGCCGTACTGAATCTTACTCCCCTACCCTGCCCGCTGCCGCCGGCCGGTCACACGTCTGTCCTGCCCTGCGTGCTGCGTGGGCCGGCTGCCGGGCTCCCTCGGTCCGGAGACTGGTGCTGAGTTCCGGCTGTGCGTGGAGTTCTGGGGCGAGGACCATTTCAGGGCTGGGGGAATGGTCAGCCGGGACTCCACGTGAACCGTGAACGGGGTGAAGCGGGCAGGGAGAGGAAGGGAGGGAGGGACAAAGGAGAGACAGAGAAGCAGGTGGAGAGACAGACATGGGGGAGGGGCAAGGGAACAGAGGAAGGGCCAACCCGGCCCCTCACCGGCGGTCAGGGACCAAGGTGGTCCTGGGCTGACGACCCAGCCCAGAGGGTGACACGGGGACACAGGGGATGGAGGGCCCCGCCCCAGGCTGCCCAGCCTGAGCGCCTGCCCTCCGTCCCCCATGAGCTGGACTTGGTGGTGCGCAGGGGCCGCCGAGGCCCGGGGACACGTGGCTTCTGCCGCCGACACACAGACAGCAGTAGCGGCAGCTGGGGCGCGCTTTCGAAGTGTCCGTTTATGGAGAATTTTACTTTCCTTCTTGTTGTTGATTAGGCTCTTAAAGGGAAAGCTTGTAATGGGTCCATTGATCGACACACCGACTGAGCAGCTGTGAGCACGTGGAGCGGTTCCAGCCCTCCTAATGCGGCGGCATCGCCCGCCCGCTGCGGACTGGCCGGGCGCCCTGCGTCACTGGGTTTGCTCCTGGGGAGCTGCGGGACAGGGGCAGCCTCAGTGCTGAAGCCTTTGGGTGACCCCCAGGTCAGCCCAGGAGTCGTGGGAGTCGGGCCCCCACGCCGCCCCTCCAGGGCCGCGGTCACGTGTTTGGCCTCCATGTGGACCAGCCCCCCTCCTGGCGCCGGAGGCCTCCACTGGGCTTGGAACCCCGCCCCGACTCACTGGGACCTGGGTGTCCCTGGAGCGGCCGCGCCTCATTTGGGAGGAACCGTTGTGCCGTTGGAAGAGGGTCTGCGGAGGACAGCCAGCCAGTCGCCGCGAGGCCTGTGCCATCCACTAGGTCCCTGGCCGCTGAGCCCTGCTGAGACTCTTCCCCGAGGCCCGAGACTTGGCCATCCTCTCCCTTCCCGCCTGGCCAGTCCCGCACAGGCCTCTCCCCCCCCCCCCCACCCCGAGCTCAGCTCACAGTCCCCCACCCCCGCAGCGGCTCCAAGCGTGGTCCAGCGCGGGGGGCGCGCTCCCAGCCTGCGCGCGGGGCGGAGGTGGCGGCCGTCAGCGCTTCCGCGGAAAGCCCACTTAAGCACTTTGCAGCCTGTCACGGTGTCGGCTGAGCCTGACCTACTTGGGATTCGCTGTGCCGAGCTGCCTCCCCCGGCTCTCGGCTTCTGCTGACGGCGCACTCCCGGCTCGCCTCGAAGCTTCGCACAACCGTGCTCCATTTCCTGAAAAATGCTTCCCCGCTTGTTTTCTCTCTCCCCAGACAGCCTGCCCACCTCCTGCACGGTCACTGCGGGCTGGCACGGCCTGCCCTGGAGGCCGCTGGGTCCTCGGCCAGGCACTGCCACCCCCGCCAGCGAGGATGGGACGTCGAGCTCTGGCCCAGAGCCAAGTCCAGCCCCTCTGCTGGCAACCCATGCCCTCGGCCCTCCGCCGCCCCCCTCCTCTGCCCGCCCAGCCCTGGGCAGTGGCCGCAGCCGCCCGACTCCAGTCCAGCCACCCACCATGCTCATGTCCCAAGGTCCGGCCCCTGGGTGCTTCCTCCGGCATCTCAGCTGTGCGTTCAGACCCGGTCTCTCTGGCCAGCATACGTGTCCTTTTTGCGTCTCTCACCTGGCCTGAACGCCAAGGGGCCTGCAGGGTATGGGACCCCAGCCCCTAGCTCCTGCTCCCCACAGCAACGTGGCTCTTGGGGGGGGTCACTGCATGGTGCCACGCTGGCACCGTGACAGCGAGCCATCGGGGGGTTGGGGAAGGCTTCCTGAGGACCCAACGTCGGAGCTTGGTCTCAGGGGTGACCCTGACAGCAGCCGTCCGGTGTGCGTGTACAGAGGCCCAGGCAAGGCCCGGCGGGACACACACCACGCTCACGCCCCACAGCACTTTCCAGGAAGCGGAACTGCCCGGCGTGGCTGGAGTCCTGGCTGGTGGGGGCATGTGGGGACAGTGGCCCGTGAGGACCAGACAGCCCCGACTGCAGGGTCTCCTGACAGACCTCCCCATGAGGGGTATGGGAGCCGCTGCACGGGGTCAGTGGAATGGGGACCGAAGTTGATTGCACAGGCGGTTTCCAAACCAGCTGGTTTGGGGGGGTGGAGGTGCAGGCACCCCGAGGAAGCTGTCAATCAGGGCGGGGACCGCCAGCTTGCGTCTGGGGAGAGAGTGGGCCAGCGGCGGTGAGGTCAGTCTCCTGGGTGACTGTGGGCGCTGGCTGGGTACGGGTCCAGGGAGGAGGCCGTGTGGAAGGTAGGGAACAGACTGGGGATATCCAGGGTCCAGGAGCCTCCCCGAGGGGGTTGGGAAGAATCCATCAGCAAAAACACCTCTGTGTGCCTGGCAAGTTCCCTCCGGTGATTTCCTGTCCGGGCACAGGGCCTCTGTCCTGCACGCACGTCTGTGCCCAGCCTTCATGTGGCCCCTTGGTCTGGCCCTGTCCCCAGGAGGAGGGCCTGTCCCACCCTCTCTGGGTCCATGTGGCCTGGGAAGGGCTGCTGTAGGCCCATGTGCTGTTTCCTCAGGAGAACCCAAGGCCTGAGTGAGTCCGGATGGGGGCTGGGGCCGTCCAGCTCCACGGTGGCCGTGCAGGGTGGCCGGAGGTGGGACCCTCTTAAGGGGCCGTCGGGCCCGCCGAGGAGGTCTGGGCATCTGGGCACCGCCCCTGTTTGGGACCTGCCTCTCGCCCACTTACACCCGAGTCTGCTCTCAGTCGGGAGTGAACCGCCCCCTGGGCCTTCGCCCCACCTGGCCTGGGCAGGCGGCCTGTGACCCCCCCCACCCCACCCCCCCACCCCCCGGTCTGGGGTGCAGAGCGCAGCGCCCCCCGCAGGGCTTCGGGAGGGGCTGCTCTTTGTCCAGTCCCGTGACCAGGGAGGGCAGGGCACTTGGGCTCACGTGTGCACCTGTGTTTGGGAGCTGGTGCGCCTGTCCGGCCCTTGTGCACACCTGCGCCCAGGTGGTGCAGCCACGGACACAGGGATGGGCGTGCCGCATCCCTCAGCCTGAGCCCCAGACCCGAGGCTGGGGCGCCCCGCGTACAGGGGTGGGGCAGTGGCCATGGGATGCTCACAGGGGTGGGAGTGTTCGTGTCCAGGGTGGGCCCTCCAAGCCCTTGGAGGGCGGGGGCACCCTGGCCGACGGGTTGGGCGGGCCCTGCAGGCCGAGCAGGGCACACACCACGCTCATGCCCGGCTTCTCAGGGAAGGCCTCCCTTGGGCTTGCCCAGACCCTCACCTCCCCTCCTCTTGGGCACCTTGGCCCGAGGACCGTCGGCACCGGGCACGGCAGAGCACCTTGCCGGCCTCCGCGTCCTCGGGCTGGTCCTTGCCAGCTGCTCCCCAGGCCCCAGACACGTGGACAGCTTTTCTTCTTAAACCGACTTTTGTGGTGTGTGTGTCTGTCTCCCCATTACCACTGCTGTTCATTTAAAATGTTATCTCCCCCCACCCGTTCCTCGTGCCCCCCCGGGGGGCGAGGGGGCCCAGCCCTCACCCTGGTGTAGTCAAGGTTATGGTGATAAATCCTGGGGCATTGTCACTTCTATTCGGAGTAAATTGGCTGGCCGCTTTCGGGCTGAAGGAAAGATAATTTGCCGTAGTATTTCAAATGGATTAGAAATGGATTTGAAGGGAAAGTTCATGCCTCCCATTACAAAGGCGAGAAAGAGAACTATCTTAAGGCACGGTTCCCTCCCTGGCCTTCATTATCCACGCTTAATACCTTTCCTATTTTCCAGCGTTAATGAAATTTCCTGGCGGCGTGGGCCTGCCGGACGGATGGGAGAAGCCTTTAGATCGGAGGCTCCTGTTGTAGAAAAGGAATTACAGGGCCCTCGCCGCGAGGGCAGGAGCGTTCTCCGGGTCCTTGGCCTGGCTATTATCTCATTAATTTTATCCCCTCTTCTCAATACAGTTGGTTTCCAAAGCCTGTCCTCTCCATTAGGGTAACAATTTACCGGAGTGCTGTGACACCCACGGCCATGAAAAGCTGTAAGGCAGCCCCTTGCCCGCCTGGCGCCCGCCCGGCCACAGGTCCCGAGTCAGTGAGTGGGCCCGGCAGGGGTGAGGGCAGGGCTGAGGTGGTCTGTGCAGCCGCAGGCTCTCCCCGGGCAGGTGGGCCCTTCCGCTGCCCCAGCCAGCCTCCCCCACCTGCCGTGGGTGCGTCTCCCTTCTCCAGATGGGCCGCGGCCCCATGCCCTTGGGCATGCAGGGTCCCTTGGCCTGCGGGGTCCCTCGGCCGGGTGCGCCTGCGTAGGCCGTAAACCCTGGGCGGGGGCGTGAGAACAGAACAGCTGCTAGACCTCCTGGCTGCCCCCGTCGCCTCCCCGGTGGCCGACTGCCACCCTGTAATGGCCTTCCAACCCAGGGGTGTGGTTTTTGGTGGGAGAAGTGTGGGAACCATTAGTGCTGTGCGGGGGGGCGGGGGGGTGTGGCGGAAGATGCGGCCAGAAAGTCAGTCAGGGAAGGAGCTGCTCCACGGGAGGGCACTGGGTGTGTCCGGCCCTGGCGTCTAGCCTGGGAGCCAGGAGGGCGTCCCTGGGGCTCACTCTTCAGGGCGAGCCGGTAATGGTCCCTACCGAGGCTCCTCAGTGCACGGACTGTGGGGTGGGCTTGGATGGGACCCCCACTCGGGGCCAGAACATGATCTATCCTGAAGCTTCTTGCTGCTTCTGGAGCAAGGTCCTGCCGGCCCCCGCGGGTCCCTGTCTGGGCCCGGCCGCCTCTTTCTGCAGCTTGACCTGTGCGGCTGCCCCGGGAGCGGTGGTCTGACCCTGTCTAGCCTCAGCCAGGGGCATGGGACCCCAGGTGAGCTCCCTCAGCCCTCGAAGGGCTGGGTTTCTGGGGACATGCGGTCCTGAGCTGCTGGGCGCAGCAGCGTAGGTGGGCGCCGGTCTGGTTGCCCTCCCGTCCCTCGTGGTTTGTAGCGTCCGGAGGGGGCTTGGGTGCCGGTGGTGCAGGTGGGGGCTGGCTGAGGGTGGTGGCCGGGGGGCGGGTCCGTGCCCCAAGGGAAGAGGCAGCCAAGAGCGGTGTCCTCGGTCCTGGGAGCGGCTGTCGCACAGGCTCGGGGCAGGGCCTTTTGGGGGGTCTGGGGCCTGGCCCTGAAGGGTGTGTCTGGTGGGCTTGCTGCGGGGCGCGCAGCCTCCAGGCTGAGGGAACGGAGGCTGCCCAGGGCTGGCCCTGGCCCAGGTAGCGTACAAAGGGGCAGCTGCCTTGCCGGTGGGGAGACCGCGGAGGGTTCTGGACACTGCGCGGCTGGGGGCTGGGGTGGAGGGGGCCTGTTGCCCTCGGGCCGAGCGAGCTGTAATGGCCCCGGCCTTAGGTTCGGCTCTCAGCTCTGGGATTAGGACTCTGGCCAAGCTGCGTGCTGCGGACGTGAGCACAGCTCCCGCGGAGGGCTCGCCGTTCTGGGGCCCCATGGAAGATGGCCCTGCCCGGCCCTGCCTTGGCCTGGCCTCTGAGAGACCCCGGGGACAAAGCATCTAGGACACATAGATGCCCCAGGCCCAGGCTGGGCAGAGCTGGGGTCCCAGGGTCTGAGAAAAACCTGGGCGTCTGTCTGCCTCCCCGAGGGTCCCCGCCCACCCCGCCCTCTTCCTGCCAAGACACACCCTGTGTGGGGACACCTGGAGCCTGTAGGGCGTGGACAGCATGAGCCAGGCTGGCTGGGGTCCCTTGGCAGGACTTTTTCCCAAGACTGGTGTTTGTCAACTTGAATTTTAATTAAAGAAAACTGGGTTAAGTACCGTCGGGCTGTGGCGTCCTCCTCGGCACCCCCCGCCTGGCCGTTGTCTTACACCGCAGCTTTGGGTCCCCTGAATGCCCGGCTCACTTGCGCATGGTGTTCTCTCTAACGCACCCTCAGAGGCTTTGTGCTGGCGGGAGTCACCCCCAGATTGCAGAGAGACCAAGGCCCGGGGGTCCCGGGGCTAAGCGGGTGGGGGGCAGCCGCACCCCAGAGCAGGGCTGCTCAGCCCTCCGTACTCAGCTCCGGGCAGGTGCGCTGGAGCGGCCCCCACAGCCTGTGTGCCAGATGGGGATGGCCGTGTGTGCGCTGCGGGACTGTGGGAGAGCCCCGCACGGGTCAGACCACCTTCCCGCTTTAGCCAGGTCCCCGCGCTGGTGGTGGGGCTGCTGTGAGCACTGCCCCCTCGCCCGGCCCCTCCTGCCGCCCAGAGGCTCCGGGGCCCACAGGCCCAGACCTGCCAGTGAGCACGGTGCGTGCACTTGCTGGTAACGATATTAGGAGCAGAGTCTGGGCTAATATGGAATTAAAGTTAATTTGCATAAACAAGTTACTGCTGAAATGAATCCTGAGGGGGGAGAGCCTTGTCCCCTCATTTCGGTGGCCGCCCGCCCATGTGACAGCTGGGGGGGAGTAGGTCACCCCTGGCCTGGGGTGCTGCCCTAGCACCCCAAGCCTGGGGGCCTGCAGCCACTGCCCATGGCAGCCATGGTGTTTGCAGGGGGACGTCTCTTGAAGCGGGGGCATCTGGGGCCTCCTCCCGACCCACTCTGTCCTTGGCTTCCTGGTCTGGCTGGGGTAGGGCCTGGGACCTGGTCGGAGGAGAATGTGGAGGGAGGGAGTGGTCAGGTGGCCACCGGGGCCATCCAGGCACAGTTCTGCCCTCCTGGCCTGGGTCAGCCACTCAGCTCGTCCCGGAGGCTGTCCCAGACCTCTCCCAGCCCATGGCTTTAAGTGCTTCCAGTCTTTCCCACAGACAGCTTGCCCGGGTGGGGGTCTGTGAGGCTGTGCCCTCCCTCTCTCCGCACTGGGCTCCCATGTGGTGGACAGAGGGGACAGGCCATAGAGCCTGCTCACCGGAGCGGCCTGGTGGCGTGCCCTGGGGCGGCATGTGGGGAAGATGTTCCCGGGCGGCGGAGTGGGCCACCGGCTGCGGTGTGGGCCACCAGCGGCGGTGTGGGCCCTCAGGGGACTTGCCTGTGATGCCCTGCCCGAGGGGTCTGGACAGTCCTGGCCCAGCAGTGTATGTGCTGGAAGGGGGACGCTTGTCCCCTGCCTATGCCCTTTCCGCTCACCTGTGGGGCGGGAAGGAGGGGAGGGGACAGACCATGGGGCCGTGGGGCCAGACACACCGGGGTCTCCCTGTCTCCGCAGGTCTCTGGTGCTGAACCGCCTGCGCCCCGCTGCCGGGGGCGGGAAGGGCCAGGCCGGCTCCCCTCGGTGGCGGAGCAGAGGCTTCCGCTGCATCGGAGGGGTCCTGTACAAGGTGTCGGCCAACAAGCTCTCCAAGACCTGCAGCCGGCCCGGCGGCGACGGCGGGAACAGGCCGCTCCTGCGCACAGGTGAGGCTCCCGAGGGGGGGGGTGCCCTTTCCTCCCCGCCTGTGTGCATCGTGGGCGGAGGCCGAGGCTTGCGGGGGACCGAGGCGGGCGGGCCTGGAGCAAGTGATTGCTTCCCAGACAGGCCCGTCCCAGGCCGAGCATTCGGGTACCGTTGGGTGCTTCCGGGGCCTCCGAGGCTGGTTCCTGCTGGAGCTGACGAGGCGGCCGGAGCAGTGGGCCTGCATGGGGTGGGGATCCACCGCCTCCACATCCCCGGGGGACGGCCCCGTGCACACGGCCTCGTGCTTGGCCGAGCAGGCCCTGACTTTCCATGTTTCGCTCCTGGACAAAGGAGATGAGCCAGGTATGGTGAGCGCTGCGCTCGCGGCTGAACACCTGGGGCCGCGGCGCCCCTAACCTCATTGGCCGCGCCCCCAACCGTATCTGGAGGCGGTGCTGCCGCGGCGCCCGCGGCCTGGGGAAACAGGCCAAGGAGAAGGAAATGCTTTGGATTTGCTTATTATACAAATTAACTAGAAAATACTTCGGTTTCAGTCCAATTTCACCCCCATCCTTTTCTGCCAAGAGGAAAAGGGTGAGGTGGCAGGCCGTGTGGGGGCAGCAGAGGCCCAGCGGCTCCCCAGCCCCTGCCCTGTCCACGCGCCGGGGCAGGAGGGAGAGGAGGCCTGGCCCCGGGCAGGGGCCGGGCGCTGGGGGCCCTTCCCGGAAGCCCTCGCCCAGCTATATCCCCAGGGCCTCTGTCTGTGGGACTACAGGGAGGGAGGCATGGGTGCCTGGCTGCCTTTTTCCAGACGGGGCGCCCTGGGCTCCCCAGGGCCCGAAGGCCATGACCCTGCTCTACCGCTGTGCCTCCGTTTCCTGATCCCTTTCGAGGGACTGGGCTGTGTGATCTGAGGGCCCCTCCACCTCGGCTTCTGGTGGATCTCCTGGCGGAGGAGCAGGTCCGCAGCCTTGGCCCGGCCTCCTCCCAGGGCCTGCGCGAGTCACTCTGAGCCTCCGAGCCTGGGGCTCGGCAGGCCTCGGCAGCGGTGTTCATGGTCCTTGAGGCCCCACACAAAGCAGTTGGTCCTTCGCAGAGCTGTCCCTAGCCAGGCTGGTGTCTGGATGGAGCCAGAGAGGGCTCTGGGCAGCCTCTCTGTGGAGTGACGTTGTGCTCGGCCCGACTCGGGAGCCTTCTCTGTGCGTCACAGCCACTGGCCCCGGCCTCCCCCGGGCCTCCGTAGTGGAGGGCCCCAGCTGGCCTTTCCCATCCACCATCCTTTCTGCCCCGGACTGCCACCCCTGACCCCACAGCCGACCCAGCAGGCAGGACTCAGACTTTGTTCCCCACTATCCTCCTTTGGAAGCTGGACGGAGTTTACGGGATGGGGGCAGGCATTCTGCTGCCATTGCCTGAGCCCAGCACGTCACAGGGCCACACCCCTTTGCGCTCCCTGTCCTCCAGGTCAGCCGCAGTGATGCCCTGCGCTCCTCACCCACAGCAGGTCTGAGGGGCTCCTCCCTGGCCTGGCCAGATGTCATTGGCTGTCCTGGCATCCACACTGTCTACATGGGGGGACCCAGAAGTGGGTTACGGCTTGGGGCTACACTGGCCCTCGCCAGCACCCTGCTGCCCATGTGCCCCGGGCTGCGTGGGGGCCCCTCCACATGGACCCCGACGGGCCTTTGGGGCTGGGGCTGGCACCTGAAGTCCATAGCGGGAGGAGAGGTGCCCGGAGACAGGAAGAGGCAGGTTTGAACTGCTTGGCTGCTGCTTGAGGGGAGGGTTCGGCGAGGCGGTAGAGTGGCTGTGCAAGGGACCAGCGTCAGGGCTGTGGGCCGCTCCCTCCCTCTGCGGCACTGGCCTCACGACACCTGAGCCAGCAGCTGTCCCGTGTCTCCCCGGGGAGGACGCCTCGCCTAGCCCACTCCCTGCCTGACCTCCGTGCAGTCGCGGCGTCCCCTCCTGTGGAGTGTGGCCTCGCCTGGCCTCCAGCCCGGCTTTCCCCAGCCTCCTGGCCCCAGGGCTGCGCAGGGCGCAGGGCAGGGATGACAGAGGCCTCCAGGGCCAGGCGGGTTCCCAGGAGGCCCCACTCCTTGTCGGCTGCCGCTCCGGCTGCCCAGACCCCTGTGAGGGGCCGCCTCGTTGCTGTGAGGGAGGTGGGGCGTTCCCACTGACCAGCGGCCTCCTTCAACCAGTAATGATTGAAGGAGTCAGTTTTCCCCGTTGGTGTCAGCACAACTTGGACTTCCGGCGGGAGGGTACAGAGGGTACAGCCCGCCCCCCTCTCCTCCTGGCTCTTCCTCCAGGCTGCTCCGGCTGCTGCGGGGCTTCTGTGCGGTGGCGTCAGCCCTTGTGTGGGGCCCCCGGGCCATGGGGAGGGGGGTGGCACGGAGAGACGTGCAGAGCCTCATCCACACCCTCCTCCCCAGGGTCCAAGGTCTGCCCAGCCAAAGGGCCTGACCCTGTGACCTCTCCCCAAGGGCGCCCAGGTGTGGGCTTGGCTCATGCTCCTGGTGGGGCGTCGTCGGGGTCCCTGCAGTGGAGCCCAAGTCCCGGGTCCGTCGCCAGAGCCCCTCCCGGGTCCCGGAGCGAGGCGGGTCTGTAGTCCCTGCTTCTCACTGGCCACCACACCCCCCTGAGCAGGCCACGGGCCCCTGTGCCTCATCTCCTCCCGCGTGACTGCTGACCCCGCCCTGTGTGCTGAGAAGCCACCCAGGACAGCGGGAGAGAGCTCAAGAGAGACCCCCCCAGCCAGGCGGTCACGGCCCCACTCTGCTGCCTGGTGCCTCTTCCTGGGACTCCCCCTGCCCAGGGCCATGATTTCCCGGGAGGGGGGAGTCCTGCAGGGGGGTGTGGGGCTGCAGCCCTGCCTGGCCACGCCCTCTGACCCCAGAGCTCCTACATGGGGCTCCCCAGCCTGGGAAGGGCGAGGCGCTCCCCGGTGAGGGCTGGCGGGGTGGGGCCGCGGAGCAGAGCGAGGGCGTCTATTTTGGGAAGATCCCGGGGCAGCACAAGCGCAAGCTCTCCGGCCTGCCGAGGCTTTTCAGCTGAGCCCTGTCGCACCCTCAGCACCCGGGGCCTCTTTCCCAGCCAGCTGCTTCATGTGCATTTTTATCACTGCGCCACCGCTGTGAGCCCTGCACCCGCCTTTCTCAAGAGCGAACCTTAGTGAACCCGCCCCGCCCCCTCAGAGGCCAGGCCTGGGGGCCCCAGTCTGACCGGCAGACACATGTTGACAGCGGTCCCTGGCGGGAGCAGATGGCGTCACAGCGGCTGGACGACAGCCTGGGCAGCTGCTCTCCGCCACGGCCGATGACAGTGTGTCAGCCCCCGGCTGTCAGGGGTGTGGCACCCCGTGCCCCCTGGGCCGGCCTCCGGTGTGAACCCCCAGTCAGTATCCCCAGCTTGGGAGCCAGGACGTCACTGTGGCCTGGGGTGGCCCAAATCCTTCCCCGCCCACACCCCCACCCCCTGCACCAAAATAGCCCCTGGCCTGACAGGGCCACTGGCCAGAGCACCTCCTTCCCACTGGGGGTCTCGCTGCTCCGTCCTGGAGACCCCCCCTTCAGCTTGAGGACACGGAGGCTCAGAGGGGCGGACACTGGCCAGAGGGTGGCGGCCAGGAGAGGGCTTGACGGCAGGCTAGTAGATACGGAGAGGCGTGCCTGAAGGTCCAGCCTGGGGGCGTAGGGAGCTTGGACATGGACGGGATGTCGTTGTTGTTGGCAAGTGTCAGGATGCTTGTGTGACCAAGTCTGGAGCTCAGGAGAGGGCACTGAGCTGCCTGGGTCCTGGCAAAGGTCGTCCTGGGGAGGTCGAGGGAGGGGCCTCCACGTGGCAGGAGGGCCACCTGCCTGGGCCTCCCATGCAACTCAGATGGGGGCGGCTCAGGGCCAGGCAGCTTGGGGACATCCCTTTTTAAGCCTGGGATGCTTTGTCATTGCCTCAGGTCCCTAGAATTTCTGAGTGATGTCACTTCTGCTTCTTACCAGCAGATCCATTTCAGCAGCTGCCTGTGGGAAACCGAATCTGGTCTGAAGACGTTTGTGTGTGTGTGTGTGTGTGTGTGTGTGTGAGAGAGAGAGAGAGAGAGAGAGAGAGAGAGACAAGCGTCCGGCCTCTGTGGCCATCTGAGCAGCCTCTGGCCCCCACCTGTCCGCCTTGGCCCTGGAGGGCGGTGAGCTCGAGCCTGAAAGGGAGGCAGGAGGGTGTACGTTGGTCTGGACTCCCTCCCGCTTCTCAGGCAGGACAGGCATTGCCCACCTGCTCCTTGTCCCCTGCTGCCCGAGTCCCCCCCAACCCAGCCGCCCTGGCAGTGGGCGTCCAGTCACCTGCTTCCTTCTGGTCACGTCTGGTCATTTCCTGAACAGCTCCCCTTTGGGCCACAGTCGGTGACCTCAGAGGGGACTTGGTTGGTCTTCGTGCTTAAGGTTTTGAGGATTGGGCCCCTGCTGTGGCCAATGAGGGCCTCAGGGCCAGATGTGCTTACCTGGGGCCCGTGGAGGCTGAGGGCGGCCGCGGGCTCCCTGGAGAGCCTGGGATCGTGGACCTCGAGCTCCACAGCTGCGTCCCCACTGTGATGTTTCTGTCCTATGATCCTGTCAACACAGAAAAGTCCTTCCCCGCCACTGGGAAGCCAGGGGAGTTCCCTGGGCCCTGCTCCCGGCAGAGGGAGATGGCAGGGAGCCCCCCCCCCACCGCACCTGCCGGTCCTGGGACCACCTGCGTTGAGGCGAGGCCCCTGGGCGGCTGCCAGATCTGGTCCCTGGACTGGGCGGCCCGCACCAGGTCAGGTCTGGCAGGGTCTGGGCAGGGCGGGCAACCCCACCCTAAGGGAGGGCACGCGGTCTCCCTCCGGGGGCAGCGGTGCGTGCGCCGCGAGCGGGCACCCCGATGGCTGTGCGGAGCGGCTGGGGGAGTAGCGGGAGAGCCTGGCCTGACGCGGCCCCTTCGCCCACAGGCCGCGGGGACCCTGCCGGCAGCTGCAGCCGCTCCCTGGCCAGGTACGTCCCCCAGGGTTGGGCCTGGGGCTCCCGGGTTGGTGGGGTGGGGGTGGGGGTGGGGGTGGGGGTGGGGGTGGGGGGGGTCCCCCGAAGCTGACGAAGCCCCGTCCCCGTCCACAGCCGGGCGGTGCAGCGCAGCCTGGCCGTCGTGCGGCAGGCGAGGCAGCGGCGGCGGAAGCAGCAGCCCGAGTACTGCATGTACTACAACCGCTTCGGCAGGTGTCACCGCGGCCCGCGCTGCCCCTACATCCACGACCCCGACAAGGTGGCCGTGTGCACCAGGTGCCCGCCGCCCCCGCACCCCGGGCCTGGGGGGAGGGGGTGGGGGACCGCGGGGGCCACCCCGCCGGCCGCAGCGCCGCTGACCCTCTTCCCTGTGCGCAGGTTTCTCCGGGGCACGTGCAAGAAGACGGACGGCTCGTGCCCCTTCTCGCACCACGTGTCCAAGGAGAAGGTGAGCGCCCCGACGGCCTCCCGCAGGCCCCCGCCCCCGTTCTCCCCGGCGGGGGACGGGGGCCGCCCCCTCAGCCACCGTGAGCAAGGGGGACCCTGCACATGGCGCCCACCGTGGGGGCCAGAGCCAGGGCGGTGCTGGCGCGGCGCCCCCACCCCGGGGCCGCGGCAAGGTTAAGGGAGGCAGGATCGGCTGAGGCTGCTGCTACAACAGCTTTTCCCCTTGAGGAACTTGAAAAGAATCAGCATTTTTCTCCCTAATAGAGCTTTGAAACTCTGTTGTGAGCAATTTGGAAATTCACGTCGAGTTTCGGGTTCATTAGCTCCGGCTCCGAAGCCGGTGCACGTTCTGAGCTGTCTAATGTGGACCCGCTCCCGCGCCCTGAATTAATGTTATTGTTATTTGTGTGGACGTGGTGGGTGCAAACAAGGTTAATTGAAATGAGAATGCAGTTTCCTCTCGATAACGACGGTGCTGACAGCTAGGAGGAGTTCCGTTTGGTGTAAGACTTGGCTTTATTACCCCTTTTTATTAGAGCTAATTTGGGCTCTACATCAAAAGCCACATTAAGGGAATTGTCTGCAGGCGCACACTGCCAGCCCCAGACGGGCCGGCCCTTCTCCCCCGTGCGCTGCAGTTAAAAGACAATTAAAAATAAACTCCTGCACGTTAGCTCGCCCTTTGTTTCTTCGCTTTCCCCTCATTCCCGCCCCAGGCTCCCCTCTGCCCTGGCGGGGCTCCTGGCAGGTCTGATAGTGGAGACCCCCTGCCCCGGGGACCAGGGGCTGCCGTGGGGTGTATGAAGGGCGGATCTGACAGGCGAGAGGAGGAGAGGCTCCCAGAGAGGCCCCTGCAGGGGTAACAGGCCTGAGGAAGGTGGGAGGCCCCCAGGGGACTGACCGACGGTCAGGGAGGGGCCCCAGAGAGGAGTGGCCTGGCACAGTGGCAGCCGCAGAGGTCAGGGCGGGCGAGACCAGAGACCCCTCCTTGCTGGCCCTCAGGCCTCCGCTTTCTCTCCGGGTCCCGGGGCCAGGGACTCCCATGCTGCCTAGCCCTGCCCAGGCTGCCTGCTCCGTGCCCCCCCACCCCCCGCCCCGGTCATCCCTGGGCCCACCCAGAGCGCTGCAGACAGGCCCCCTGCCACGCCTCCACAGTGCCAGCCTGCGGTTCGTGCAGCCCCAAGCTGCTCCACGGCTTCTCCCTGCCTAACCACAGCCCATCCTTGGGCTTTCCTGGGTGGAATCAGGTCACCAGCCCATGGACACTGCCAGGTGTCCCGGCAGCTGGGAGATCGGCTGAATTTCCAGTCCCTTTAGGCTGTTGCCCTGCCTAGAGTCCCTATGCTCTGCCTCCCCCTTACCCTCCAGCCGCTGCCCCTCCTGGCCCGTCCCACCTGGAAGTGGAGCACCCGGACCTTAGCCGTCCTGCAGGGACGTCTTCAGCTGGGCTGCTCGAGGGCACGTGCACCCGGCCCGTACAACCTTGCCTTCTGGGGAAGCTGGGGGTCTGCCTCTGGGGTGGGCAGCCCTCACCTGGCTGGGCCCCGGGTGCTCTCGGCTCCTGTCGGCCCCCCCCTTGCTGGCCAGCACTGTGTGTCCGTTTCTTCCTCGGGGAGGGGTCTCTGTGTGGCTCACACCGGGCCTCGGAGCCCCAGGTAGGTCCTTCCCGTCCAGCTGTTCTACCTGTAGAGCGAGGTGCAGGCCCCCGGTGGAGGGTTGGAGGAGGCGGGCCCATGCTCCGCAGGCAGCCGTGGGGTCTGCTGGCCCTCAGCGCCGTCCCCACCCCCGCAGATGCCCGTGTGCTCCTACTTCCTGAAGGGGATCTGCAGCAACAGCAACTGTCCCTACAGCCACGTCTACGTGTCCCGGAAGGCCGAGGTCTGCACGGACTTTCTCAAAGGCTACTGCCCGCTGGGCGCGAAGGTGAGGGGCGCTGGCGGGTGGCGGGCTGTGCCCCCGGGCCTGCCTTGGAGCTCACGGAACCCCGGGGTAACAAGGGTGGAAGTGGGCGCTGCAGAGGGATCTGGGGAGCTGGGTCGCGAGGGCCACCCGCCAGCAGGCTCACTGCCGCCCGCCGCCCTCGCCTGTCCGTGGGAACGCCGCCATGCTGGGAATTTCCGGCAGCCGGGCTCACCAGCGACTTCCCTTCTGAGTTACTGTCCCGCTCTCCGGAGGGGACTCTGCCGCCCCTCCTCGTCCCCACGTGGCCTTGCGGGGGTGGCGGGGCCCTGGGCTGGGAACCCCTGGATGGGAGCCTGCTCATCAGCGCTGGGGCCTGCAGTCTGGACTGGGGAGACCAGAGCTGGGGCTTCCTGGGGACCCCCAGGGGGCTGGGACAGCCTGAGGCCCTGACAGCCCCCCTCCATTTGACACCGTGGGGCCCGTGCCCCTTCCTTCCCCGCACCCTCTCCCTCCTGCCACAAGGCCAGGGGCTGGGCCCGGCCAGGCTCTGCAGACCTGGGGACCCGACCTGGAGCCAGCGGGTCACCTTGGCCAGGGCCGTGGGCGGGGCGGGGGCGGCGGGACCCCCCACGGAGGCTGTGCGTGATTGCTGTAAGACGTCCCGGCGTAGATGGAAATACCAAAGTGGTGTTTAAGTTCTGCTTCTATTAGTGGAAGTGCTTACTGCGTCCCTTTCGGCGTGTTGGCGCTGCGTGGCCGCGGCATGATGGATGGCGGCGTGTAATTATATATGGGAAAGCGCTGAGCAGGCCGGATCCGGCGGGAGGGGACGCAGCAGCCCGGGCCAGCGAGGGTTAATTTTATTCTCTAAATAATATAAAAAGTGCTGAGTCGTCGCCTTATGCCTGATGTACAAGTCCTCAAACGGGCCCCAGAGACTTTATAATATTCCACTGAATCAAGTGAAATCGTTAGCCTTGCTTCGTAAAGCCACGGCTTGTTAAAGAGACGCGCTCCCTTTTCCTGCGCGTGGTTCCAGCCGGCACAGATCTCCGCTCCTCTCCCTCCGTGGGGCCGCGTGACAGCTGCAGGACCTGCTGCTCTGGCCCCGGCGCCCCCGACCCCCAGCCCCTCTCCGCTCCGGCCCTCAGCCGCTCAGGACCCGTGGGCGAGGACGGCTGTCCGTGGGACGTCCGCCGCCTCGGGGTGCCTGACGCTCAGACACCACCGTCTCGGCAAGGGCCGTGCTCCCCGTGCTCCCTCGACGGGATGTCCGCCGCGGTGCCTGCGCTCTCGTGTTTCCTCTCTGGCTAGTGTGTGTTTGAGGGCGACCCTGGGGGACTCCGGAGGCCCCCATGCTCGCCCCATGCTAGTTTTCACAGCCCCCCACGAGTCTCGCCTGCTCTCTTCTCTTCCGCGGCACCCGTTTCTCCCCGTTGAGGCGTGTGCGTGGCTGTGGCCCCGGGCTCCTACCGCGCATCTCCGTGGCCTCCGTGTTGGCTGCGGCACTCAGTGCGCTCCAGCCCCACCCGACGCCGCCGGCCGCGTCCGGATCGAAGCCAGGCGCCCGGCCACCAGCCCTGCTGCAGCCCAGCGCTCTGTCTGCGTGGTGGCTGCTGGCCTCCCTGCTCCCCGGGCCCCGCATGGCGGCACAGGGCCTGCGCCGGCTGCTGCGCTCGCTGGTGAGGCTCCCAGCAGTCCACCGCTGCACGGCCTTCCTGTCCCCTACCTGGTCCCGCTTCACCTCGTGTCCTCCAGGCGTCGCCCTTTGGCGCCAAGGTCATAGGCCAACTTTCCATCACCTGTTGGCCTTGCAGTGGTGTCTTTCCTCCGGCTGAAATCCCTCCTGTGTTGGGGGCAGAGCCCATCCATGTTCACCCTGCGGTCCTGTCCCCGGACCTGCCCAGTCCTCCTCGGGGCAGGGGCTTAGACCCGAGCCCAACCCTGTCCCACCCCGTACTCGCTACCTGACCTCTCCAGGCCTCTGCTGCTTGTTCCGTAAAGTTAGGCTGATGGGAGTCCCTGCCGCAGTGGGGAGGGTGGCGAGGAAGGCGTCCTTTGACGCCTCTGCAGCAGGCCTGGGGCAGGAGTTAGCTGTTGTTGAGCTGGCTGTGGGGTGAAGTCGGACCCCACGTGGGCTTCCTCCACAGAGCGGGCCCTCTCCCCCAGACTGCACGTGAAACGGCGCCTTCCCTCTCTGCTTCGGGGCCGTGTTAGGGAGCTTTATGGAGGCGCCACTCCTGTGTCGTCGGGTTCACCGCCCCGGGGGGCAGTTGTGCAGCGACCCCCGGCATCCGGCTCTAGAACATGTCCATCACCCCAGGCACGCCTCCGGTCCCTTTGTGGCCAGTCCCACCTGTGCCCACCCCGCCTGCTGGCGAGCAGCACCGACCCACGTGCCGTCCCCATATACTGGTCTCTTCTGGACGTCTCACGGCAGACGTCCCGCGACACACAGCCTCTGCTGCCCGCCTTCTCTCCTCTAGCCTGGTTTTGAGGGTCACCGCGTTGCGGTCAAGGTCAGGCCTGTGCCCCTGTCCATGGTGAGTGGTGCTCCGCCGTGTGCGGAGGTCACGTTGTGTCCATCCGTTGGTGGGTGGACGTTCGGGTTGTCCCCGGGGCGGGGCTGCGTGGACATTTCTGTCTGAGTCCTTGTGAGCACAGGCACTCATTTGCCTCGGGTGGGTGCCTGGGAGTGGGATTGCCGGGTGCCGGGGAAAGGGGCTGCAGGCCTTCCTGCTTGCTTTCTCATGAGGCTGTGCCACCGGGGACGAGTGAGGCTGTCTTGGTGGCAAGTGCTCACCAGCACCTGGGTCTGTCCTGCTGACTTCAGCCCCCTGGTGGCGCAAGGCAGTCTGGCTGTAGCTTCCCTTTGCGTCCCCTGACAGCTGACAGTGGGGAACACGGTGTGTGCCGGCCGAACTTTATCTCTGTTGTAATGGTTTTACTGAGGGGTTGCCTGTGTGCGTGTGGGGTCGCTTGAGCGTCGGACTCTTGGTTTCGGCTCAGGTCAGGATCTCAGGGTTGCGAGATTGAGCCCCCATGTCAAGCTCCGCGCTCAGTGGGGCGTCTGCTTGAGTTTCTCTCTCCCTCTACCTCTCCCCCTGCGCCTCTCTCTTTCTCTCAAATAAAGAAATCTTTTTTTAAAAAAATAAAATCTTTAAAAAAAAATACAAAAAAACGGTTTTGTTAAGATATAATTCACGTAGCGTACCATTCACCTGTTTAAGTGTATATAGAATGACTTTTGGTATATTACATTGTTAAATTTCTTAATTGTGGTAAAATAAGTATAATGCAAAATTTCCATTTCCTTTTCTTTTTTAAAGATTTTATTTATTAGAGAGAGAGAGAGCGTGCGCGCACACAAGCAGGGGGAGTGGCAGGCAGAGGGAGAAGCAGGCGTCCCGCCGAGCAGGGAGCCTGACACAGGGCTCAATCCCAGGACCCTGAGATCTTGACCTGAACCAAAGGCAGAGGCTTCACTGACTGAGCCCCCCAGGTGCCCCTTCCGTGTGTGTTCTAGAAATTAAACCCCTGGTAGAAGAGGATGTAGGACTCTTTCCTCCCAGTCTGTCTTTTCACTCTCTCGACAGTGCACTTTGATGCATGAGAGCTTCGCGTGGATTAAGTACAATTTTTCTGGGTTTTTTTTTTTTCTATTGCATGTACTTTGGCTGGACAGAAATACTTGTCCAACCCAATGTTAGCAAAGCTTTTCCCTGTTTTCTTACATAAGAGTTTAATAGTTTCAGTTCTTAAGTTTAGGTCTTTGGCCCATTTTGAGTCAGTTTTTGTTATGTGGTATAAGACGAGGGTTCAGCGTCAGTCTCCCGCGTGTGGGCAGTTTGCCGAGCACCACGAGCTGAGAAGGCTGCCCTTTCCCACTGAACGGCCATGGCTCCTTTGTGGAAAGTCTGTTCACCATGGATGGGTGTTTCCTTCTGGGTGCTGTGTTCTGTCCCACTGGTCTCTCTATCTGTCCTTAAGTATTTTGATTGCAATAGCTTTTTAATAAGCTTTGAAATCAGGAACTATAAATCCCTCAATTTTATTTTTCTTTTCAAAGATTATTTTGACTATTCAAGGTCATTGGAGAGTCTATATGCATTTTAGGACAGGCTTTTTCTTTAAAAAAAAAAAAGGGTGGGGGACCTTTGGAATTTTGGTAGGGATTGCACTGAATCTGTAGGTCATTCTGGGTGGTTTTGTCGTCTCGGTAATGGGACGTCTTCCAGTCCATGAACATGGGATGTCTTTCCATTCATTTGGACCTTCATTAATTTCTTTAAGCCGTGTTTTGTAGTTTCTAGTGTGTAAGTCTTTTGTCTCCTTGGCTAAATTTATTCCTCAGTATCTTATAGTTTTTGATTGTTATTATAAATGGAATTTTTTAAATTTCCTTTTTTTTATTCTTCCAAAGTGTGTAATAATATGTTGATTTTGTGTGTGTGTGTTGATTTCATATTCTGGAATTTTGCTGACTGCATATATTAGCTCTAGCAATTCTTTTTATGGGTTCTTTAGGGTTTTTTAATATATAAGATCGTGTCATCTACTAACAGATCATTTTTTTCCTTTTAAACTTAGATTTTATATATCATTTAAATAATTATTATTTTTTCTTTTTTAAAAAGATTTTATTTATTTATTTGACAGAGAGAGACATGGCGAGAGAGGGAGCACAAGCAGGGGGAGCTGCAGAGGGAGAGAGAGAAACAGACTCCCCGCTGAGCAGGGAGCCCAATGCAGGGCTCGATCCCAGGACCCTGGGATCATGACCTGGGCCAATGGCAGATGCTTAATGACTGAGCCACCCAGGCGCCCCTTAAACGAAGCTTTTATATCTCTTTTAAATAATTTTTTAGCCTAATTGCTCTGACTAGAATTTCTAGTACTGTGTTGGATCAAAGTGGCAAAGGGGGCATCCTTGTCGTCTTCTTTATCTTAGGAAAAGCTTTTAGTCATCCACCGTTGAGTGTGATGTTCGCTGTGGGCCTCTCACATGATTTTTATCCTGTCGAAAATGTCCCTTTCTAATCCTAGTTTATTGGGTGTTTTTATTACAAAAGGTGTTGAATTTTGTCAGATCCTTTTTGCGTCAGTTGAGGTGATCGTGTGGTTTTCTTCTCCCTTCAGTCTGTTAAGGTGACCAGCCCGTCCTACTGACCACCTTGAATCACAGTTATGTTGGTTGGTACTTGGATGTTGAATATCCTTGCATAAGAATAAATGCCTTTGCCGAATTCAGTTTTCTGGTATTTTGCCAATGATTTTCATGTCTGTATTTGTGATGGATATTGATCTATGGTGTCTTTTCTCGTAGTATCTTTGTCTGGTTCTGGTGTCAGGGTAAGGCTAGCCTCACACAGTGTTCGGCTGATTGGAGCGAGGAAGGATTCCTTGCTCTGCAGTTTTGGGGAAGAATTTGAGAAATGGTGTTCATTCTTCCTTACGTGTTTAGTAGAATTCAGTAGTGAAGCCCTCTGGTCTTGGGCTTCTGTTTATTGGTCATCTGACTACTGATTCAGTCCCCTTACGAGACAGAGTGCTAGTCCAGAGTTTCTTTCTCTTCTCGAGTCAGTTTTGGTAGGAATTGGTCCATCTCATCTAAGCTGTCAAAGTCATACGTGTAGAGGTGTTTGAAGTGTGCAAGTGTGCCCTAATTATCGTCCTGACAGCTGCAGGCTCTGTCATGACTCTGTTTCGTTCCTGATGCTGGAAACTTTGTGACTTTTATCTTTTTTCTTTGTTTGTTTTGCTAGAGGTTTGCCCATATTATTGATCTTTTTAAAGGGCCGGCTCTTTGTTTCATTGATTTTTTTTCTCTTATTGGTTTTTTTTCTTTTTGGTTTTATTGATTTCTGCTCATATCATTACTGTTTTTTGTTTGTTTTTTTTTTTAGATTTTATTTATTTATTTGACAGACAGAGATCACAAGTAGGCAGAGAGGCCGGCAGAGAGAGAGGAGGAAGCAGGCTCACCGTGAGCAGGGAGCCCGATGTGGGGCTCGATCCCAGGACCCTGGGATCATGACCTGAGCTGAAGGCAGAGGCCTCAACCCACTGAGCCACCCAGGCGCCCCTCATTACTGTTTCTTTTTGTTGCTTTGGGTTTATTTTGCTCTTTTTTCCCCTATAGGGAAAAAAGGTCAGGTGGGAGTTTAGACTATTGATTTGAAAATTTTCCCCTTATGTATGAATTTCATTAGCTGGGTCCTACAAATTTTGAGATATATTTTCATTTAGTTCTGGTTGTTTGTTTGTTGACCCCCGCGCCCACCCTCCCTTGAGATTTTCTCTTTGATCCACAGACTTTTGTTTGTTTCCAAGTCTTCGGAGACTTTCTTGTTGTCTTTCTGTCACTGATTTCTGGTTGGAGTCTGTGATGGTGAGGAATATACTTCGTATGATTTTAATTCTTTTAAGTTTCTTGGTTTTTGTTTTATGGTCCAGGATATGCTTGGTATATGTTCTGTGTGGGCACTTGAAAAGAATATATCCTCCACTATTATTGAGTAAAGTGGAGTGTTTTATCAATGTTGGTTAGATTTTGCTGGTTAAAGACATTTCTTGGTTCTTCTACTTACTTGCCAATTTTCTGTTTAGTTGTTGGATCAATTGTTGTGAGGCGGCATTGGTCACCACCTGTAATTATGGATTTGTTTCTTCCTCCGTTCCTCATTATCAGTTTTTACTTCATGTATTTCACAGATCTCTTATTTTGTGCATGTTAATTTAGGATTGCTAGGTCTTCTTGATGGATTGATCCCTCCATCAGTATAAAACGTACCTCTCAGTCTGTAATTTTCTTTATTCTGAGGTCCACTTTATGTGGTATTAATGTGGCCACTTCTGCTCGCTTTTGATCAGTGTTAGCTTGACATAACTTCTTCCATCCTTTTTGCTCTCAGTTTACCTAGCGCATTATATTTGAAATACCTTTCTTGTGGACAGCATATAGTTGGGTCATGTTTTTAAAATTTACTTTGTCAGTCTTTGTCTTTTAATTGATGTATTTAGGCCATTTATACCTAATGTAATTATTGCTGTATTAAGGCTTAAGCCTGTAATTTGACTTCTGTTAGTTTCTGTTTTGTTAGTTATTTCTGTTTTTCATTTCTGTCTTTTTATGCATTATTGGAACAATTTTAGAATTTTGTTTTGATTTATCTGTGCTATTGAGTGTGTATCTTTTTTTTTTAAAGATTTTATTTATTTATTTGACAGAGAGAGATCACAATTAGACAGAGAGGCCGGCAGAGAGAGAGGGGGAAGCAGGCTCCCCACTGAGCAGAGAGCCCGATGCGGGACTCAATCCCAGGACCCTGAGGTCATGACCTGAGCTGAAGGAAGGGACTTAACCCACTGAACCACCCAGGCACCTCAAGTGTGTGTATATCTTTTTATAGCTTTTTTAATGGTTGTACTAAGCATTGTGTTGTACACCCATAACTTGTCACTGGTGTTCTCATTTACCAGTTCAGGTGAAGTGTAGAAACCTTCCCCTCCTCTGTGTCCCTGCGCCCTTCTCCATCGGTACCTGCCTTACGTATGTCTTCCACAGACATTTAAAACCACAACAGACACTGACAGTTTTTTGCATCAATAATTAAACATAATTTAGGAGACCCAAGGAAAGTCTGGTATGTTTACCCATGTTTTGTCACCTCGGTCTGCCTTTCTGTTGTTCCAAGGCTTTGTCTCGTATTGTTTCCTTTCTGTTTAGAGAACTTACTGGAGCCATTTTTTAGGGCAGGTCTGCTGGTGACAAATTCTCGTGGTTTTCCTTCATGTGAGAATGTCTGGATTTCCCCACATTCTTGGAGGATATTTTTTTGCT
Organism: Meles meles; assembly: GCF_922984935.1. Classification (NCBI taxonomy): domain Eukaryota; kingdom Metazoa; phylum Chordata; class Mammalia; order Carnivora; family Mustelidae; genus Meles; species Meles meles. The sequence continues at coordinate 1,150,980 of NC_060066.1, forward strand.
GAACATGGGCTTTTGAGCTCATTATTCTTCCCTTTCTGCACTTGCACACATTGAACCCCTTCCTTTGGCCTCAGTGGTGCAGAAGGAGAAACCCACTGGCATCTGAACTCTCCCTGCGCAGGGAAACTCACAGGGAGTTTATAAAGCAGAAACGCGAGCACAGAGACACAGATGTCAAGTTTCCTGCACATTATCTTCTGTCAGTCAAGTAATGGTGATATCTTCGTGTTTTGTTTTTTCCCTTCTTCTTGGTGTTACTTTGAAGAACAGAAGTTCTTAATTTTAACGGAAATGATCTTACCAATCTTTCCTTACAGCATGTCCCTCTGTCTTGTATGAAAACTCCTTCCACCTTCCAAACGTCTGGAGGGCCTTCCAGACGCCACAGAGGCCGGCCTCTCACACGTGGGCCTGTCTCCGTTGCTCCCAGTGTGCGGTGTGAGGTCGGGGTCCGGCATCTTGCCCGAGCACCTTGGTTGGGAGCCCGTTTCCCGTGGGCTTGCGGACGTGGCTCTGTCTCGGGGCTCTCAGCTCTGCTCTGTGTGTCCTTGAGCCGGTTCCACGCCCGCCGGATTCCATGAGCGTCACCGTAATTCCTAGTAAAGTAAATTCTTTCACCTTGTCCTTCTGCACGGTTCTTCTCACCATTCGTGCCCTCGGGGTTGCCCCAGCCCCGGGCGGAGTGGAGCAGCATCCTCTCTGCCCCGGCCGCCCCCGCGCCCTGCAAGGCTGGCCCACCGGCCACTCGGCGGGTCCCTGGGACACTGGGCTCCCAGCTTGCTCTGTGTATCAGCCAGTGAGGCATTTACGGTCAGAGGAACGCGCGCTCGGTTTTGATTTTCTTCTTGACGGCGCTTCTCCAATTGGTCTGTTTCGTTTGTGTCTTCACGTGGGTTGGCTGAGTGCTGCGGGCACGTCGCCTGCCGGCCGCCTCTCTCTGTGCCGACAGTCACGGCGGGCGCGCGCCTCTTTCTCTCTGGATTCTTAACTGACTCAGTTACCAGTATCTTCAAAGAACCCGCTCTGTGCCCTCTTGGTTCTTGCTTTTTTGTAATTTCATTAGTTTCTTTTTTTTTTTAAGATTTTATTTATTTACTTGACAGACAGAGATCACAAGTAGGCAGAGAGGCAGGCAGAGAGAGAGGAGGAAGCAGGCTCCCCACTAAGCAGGGAGCCCGATGCGGGGCTCGTTCCCAGGACCCCGGGATCATGACCTGAGCCGAAGGCAGAGGCTTCACCCACGGAGCCCCCGGCGCCTCCTTTGTTTCTGCTCTTCCCTCGCACGTCCTTCCCTCTGCCGAGCCGGGTCACCTGCTGTCCCATCACCTGCTGAGCCAGGCCCGCTCTGCTGACCGAGCTGCGAGCCTGAGGACTCCCCCTGCGTGTCTTGTTTGACCTGGGAATTAGTTAGCAGTGTCTCTGCTCATTTCCAGGGATTTGGGGCTTTTCTGGGGCTTTTCTGGGGCTTCCGCTCGGTGGGCTGTGGCTTCGCTCTTTCCTCGGAGGCCGGGTCTGCCGGAAGATGTGCGGCCCTTGGAGCGGGAGACTCGGTCTGTGTCCGGGATGCTTCTGAGTAGCCGTCCGGCATCGAGGGCTCTCTCGACAGCTCTTGGATGATTCGAGAACGCTCCTTATGTCCGACCCCTGGCTGTGTGCTTGTTCTGGGCAGGAGGCTTATAGCCCCGAGAGCACAGCCCAGAAGGTCCGCAGATGTGAGGCGCATGTGAGATGTGGAGTGTTCCCGGGGCCGCCTTGCAAGAGCAAAGCCAGAGGAGGCGAAAGGAATCTTAGCGAACCTGCCACACGGTTCCGCCTGCAGTCAGGACGGGGACATGGCTGTGGCCTTCTACATTCTTCCTTCTTGCCATGCCGGCCTCCTCTGCCGCGGTGGACACGTGCTGCTGCCGACGTGTGGCGTGTGGCTACCGCCCGGGGCGACACAGGCCCCGGACCCCACCGGCCCCCTCTCTGCCTTACTTGGCACCCGGGGGGTGTCCGGTGCCAGACCCTCTCCACGTGGAGACCCTCCCCGTCCCCTCCACCCACCCAACTGCCCTCCTTCCCCGGCAGGCCCTACCCCCCAGGCTCTGCTGCCCTTTGAGCGGCCTCACGGGGCTTCAGTGCGGAGTGGAGGGCACGGGGAAGGAGCAAGCATGAGCCTTCTCGGGCAGGGGTAGGTCTGCCCTGCACCCAACACGGGCTGGCCGGGGCTTGCCGTGGGCGTTCAGGGCTCCTGCTGCCTGTGCAGACGGCGCTGCCCGTTCCGGCCGCCTCCCATCTGCACGCCAGCCCCCAGGCACCAGTGTGAGGGGCTTCTGGTCTGTTCTGGCAGCAGGGGACAGGTGTGAGGCCAAGAATGGGGCCGGTGCCCAGATTCCGCTCCAGGGATGGGCACGCGCTCTGAGGGGTTCTCCTCTGCCAGGCTCTTGTGCTGGGTGCCGGGAGCAGGGCCGAGGCCCGGGCTCTGGGGACTGGCTCTCGGCAGGAAGTGGCTTCGAGGTTGTTGGCACGTTTCCCAGCGGTTCAGCCGCCGCACAGGCCCCCCGCGCCGGGGTGGGTGCTGCAGCTGCTCCGGCATCCAAGCTGGTTCTCAGCTCTGCTCTGGGTGCGACTGGCGGGACCGTGCAGGGTTTCTTGTCCGGGACTGTGTCTCTCCCGTTGCCTGGCCAGCACGAGGGGCAGCGGCTGCGGTCCAGCTCTCCCGGTCACGCCCACTGAGCCAGCTGCAGGGGTGGGTAGAGAGCCGAGCACCCTCTCCCCGAGGGGCCTCAGGCAGGAAACAGGCGCGGAGCAGGCCTAGAGAGTCGGGCTCATCGCTCCCCACGGCTCCCGCCCCCTGAAGCGGGTGGGCCAAGGCAAGGCGGGCCGTGGGCAGAGCTTCGTGGCTCCCTGTGGGCCGTGGGCAGAGCCGAGGCCTCGTGTTGCCCCTGGCACCTGCTGGACGGCGCGCCCCAAACTGGGTATAATTAGCCACCACGACAGGTGTGGTGGATCGGGTGTGTGCTGGCCTCGGCCGACCTGGGCACCCCTGGGCTTGAAGCCTAAACCCCATGCAGTAGGGTCCCCTGGGCGTGGAGCCCCGCCCCCCACAACCCCCTCTGCAGCCCAGAGGAGGGATTCGTGTCCCAGGAATCCCCATCTCAGCAGGGAGACATCCCCCCCCAGGCCACCCATGGTCCCTGCCTTCCATCCAGGCCCAGGGCCCAGCTGGGCAATGCCGGCCCTCACCCTTCTGATGGCTCAGGGGCTGGATGGGAGGGAGTGCAGGCTGCCCTGGGCTGGGGGCCCCGTCCCCGGGGGGCAGAGCCGGCAGGGCCCGCCCACGCGGCACAGTGTTCTTGCCGGGCTCAGCCAGCTGCGCTCCCCCCCCCCAGTGCAAGAAGAAGCACACGCTGCTGTGCCCTGACTTCTCACGCAGGGGCCTCTGCCCCCGCGGCGCCCAGTGCCCGCTGCCGCACCGCAGCCAGAAGCGCCTCGGCCGGCGGCCCACCCCCACCCCGGAGCCCGGCAGCGCGCCCCCCAGGAGCAAGGCCTCCTCCGGCCACGGACCCAGGTGACAGGGCCGGGGGGGGGGGGGGGTGTGCGTGCGGAAGCCCCGGGGGTGGGCCGGAAGCAGTCCCTCCCTGCTCTTGAGATACTCAAGATACTCTGTGCCCCTCCCAGCTCTTACAGCTTCAGACCCAAAAAGAAACCTCAGTTCGAGGTCGAGCATCATGTCACCTCCAGAGGGGCCCCAGCCCACACCCCCGGGGGGACAGAGCTGAGGACGTCCCTGGCCCAGACCGGCCTTTGTGGGACAGCCCAGTCCCTGCCCCACGGAGGAAGGTGGGGTCTCTGGCTACCCTACTCCCACGCCCCAGCAACGGGAGGACCCTGGGTGGTGCTCACGGCTGGGGCCCCACATCGTGCTCACCTGTCCCAGGAGCGGGCGCTCTGGCACGAGAGGACAGAGTCCGTGTGCAGCCGGGGCTTACCGGCCAGGCTCGCCCCAGCTGCCTCATGCCAGAGGTCCATGTCGTCACCAGCCTGTCCTTAGGGACCGAGGGCTGGCCTCAGACCTGGATGCCCCGACGCCCCGTGGCTGCTGGGACAGGTGCCGCACAGCTGGTCGGCTAGTGCCCTCTGGACGCCGGCCTGCCGAGCAGCCACCCACCCTCACGCTTCTGCTCCCCTTCCTTTCCCACAGGAAGGCCTCGGCCGCCCCGCGCCCCAGCAGACGGACGCCCAGCTCGCCCACCTCCGTGGCTGCGGGCCCGGCCTCCCCTCCCTGCTCCCCACGGGCGTTACCTGCAGCCTCTGGCTCTCCCCTGGCGTCAAAGCCTCCCTCCTCCCCCTCTCCCTCCTCCCCCTCTCCCTCCTCCCCCCTCTCCTCCTCCTCCCCCATCCCCTCTCCCTCCTCCCCCTCCCTGTCCTTGGACCAGGAGGCGCCATCTCTCCAGGAGGAGGCTGCCTCGGCGGCGACGGGCTCCGGCAGCCTCTCCAAGCTGCCTTCCTTCATCTCCCTGCAGTCCTCGCCGAGCCCAGGAGGCCAGCCCAGGGCCCGGACCCCCAGGAGCCCCCCAACCAAGGACTCAGGTAGGCGGCTTGGCCCCTCGGGGCCCAGTATGGCACAGCCAGGGGCTCTTTTCCCAGTGCCCACCTCAGACCCACCAAGGCAGAATTCCCAGGTCGGGCCTGGGTGGTTTGGGAGCGCCCAGCACGGTTGGCAGGTGTGCGCCTCCCGCCCCTGGGGGGCACAGCCGGCCGAGGTGTGCGCACAGCAGCGGCCGCCGTACGGACCACCCAGCGGAGGGCGGATTTAATTAGAAAGCACCCATTTCTGTTAATTTGTTCTGGAAGATCACCGCGCGCTCCTGGAGAGAACAGATGTTCCCTCTCCCCCAATGAACATTTGGGGCTTGGTAAATGACTCCACTCAGCCTTGTTTAGGAGAGAAAAGAGGATTTTATGGCTGCAAACGACCCTTTCTGTAAACACTTTACAGCTCTCCGCGCGTTTGAGTGACGATAAACCCCACGCAGCTCGGCGGGCTGCAAATTTGCGACCATACGGCTATCATTTTATTGTCCTATTTCACGCTCGTGACGTTAATGGAAGATGCTTGCCGCAGCCTTCTCGAACGGCTCCGCTGAGCACGCTCCAACGCCTGCCTCCGAGGGGCCCGGACCCGGTGCCTGTGCGCAGCCCCCCTTCAGGGCATGAAGCTGTGGCCGGGCCCTCTGCCTGCTGGCCTGGGACCAGGGCACCAGCTACTTCCGCCCCCTCCCCTCGGGCAGGCCCCCCTGCAGTGGGGAGGCAGCAGGTGGCCCCCTCCTTCGCACCTCCCCCCCCACCCCGAGGCAGCCAACCCCAGCATCCGTGGAGGCTGGCAGGGTGGGCCGGGCCCAGGACAGGCTGCGGAGATCCCCACTGGCCTCCGAGGCCTCGGCAGCCTTTGTTGCCTGCTCGGCCCTCCTCCGACCTGGCCAGGGCTGGGAGCTGGAGGTGCAGGAGGAGATGGGCCCGGGAGGGCTCTGGGGCAGCCGGCCGGGCTGCACAGCCCCAGGCACCCCCCAGTAGGGGCCACGGCCAGCAGGCAGAGGCCGGTGAAGTGTGCCAGCCTGGAGCCCTGGCCGGCTGGCCTCTGGGCTCTGGCTTGGCCAAACAGGTGACTGGAGCCCTCGGTCCCGCCACGGGTGGCCCAGGAGGCGAGGCCAGCTCACAGGGAACATAGAGGGTGCCGTGCCCCGGGGCAGCCACGCGGAGGCATCGCAGGTCCGCGGGGGACGGCAGCCTGAGAGGTGGCCTAGAGCATTCGTAGCCGAGGAGAGGCGCGGAGTCCCAGCGAGCGCGGGCTGTGCGGGGCAGGAGCCCCCACTTGGAGGTGGCTTTCTGTCCTCAGGCCCCCTGCTCCTCTGTGGGAGGCCCGATGCCCCCAGGCCCTGTCCCTGTGCGCAGGGCCCCAGGTCCCTCCGCCTCTCCTCCGCCCGCTGCTCACAGGCCCCGGAGCCGCCACGCGTGCGTCTGGCAGGCCCGCTGCAGGTGTGAGCGTGGCCGCGCCACGGGGCCTGCGTGCGGACGGCTCGCACCTGGCATTTATAGCCCCGCCGGCGGCTTGCTGGGGCTCCCGGACCCCGGGGCGGGCAGGGGGTTGCTGGATGGGATTTCTCACATCCTGACCCAGAAGCTTTGGCAGGGGAGGCGCTCCTCCCTGGCAGGGGGCGGTGGGGGCGGTTCCTGGCACCTTACCTTTGCCCTTCTCGGAACAGGGAAAACTCTGCACATCAAACCCCGTCTGTGAGGGCCCCCGGGGCCAGCCCGTGCCTACCTCAGCCCCTTGGTCCTGGAGAGGAAGGAGGCTCCGCCTGCCCCTGCCCCAGAGGAGGGGCCGCGCCTGCCACCGAGTCCCCCCGGGAGCCCCGGGCTTGTTGCTCTGCCCACGCGGCTCTCAGCCTTCCGGGACGGTGTGCGCCCAGGGCCTCGCCTCGTCCTTGGGCCGGGCTCCGCCCAGCCAGCCCCTCTGCACACCCACCTTCCTCCCACCCCTGCGCCCTCAGCCTAGCCCCCAGGGTGCGCCCCAATCTCCAGCCCGGAGCGGTGCCAGGCAGGGCTCCCCGCCAGGCCTGTGCCCACCGTGGGTGTGAGCGCAGCTGTGCCATGCCACGCCCCCTGCCCCCGACGGCCCCCCGGACTCCTGCCGGGCTCCCTGGTGGGTGTTTTCTGTTCAGCAATAAAGGTTCTGCCCTGTGTCTGCTTGGCTGTTCCGAGTGCCTTCGCGCCGCTGTCCGGCTCGCAGGGGTTGGGGGGCACACGCTGCCCACAGACCCCGAGAGAAGAATGCGTGCCCACGGGAGAGGAAGGGCCACACATCCACGGCCGCTACAGGGTCTCTGGGCAGGAACGTCAGGCTTCCTCCCTGCCTTCCGGAAATGGCTCGGAGGGTTGGGGACAGCCTCCCCACCGTGGCCAAGCCCACGTGCCTTGTGGTGAGAGGCCTGGGGTGGAGGGTGCCAGGGAACGCGTTGGATGCGATGGGCGGAGCGGGGCCCCCAAGCCGAGGTTCCGTCCCCAACCCCTCCTCTGGGTGTCTCGGGCAAGGGGCTGGGCCGGGGAAAGGGACGGAGGGACACTGGCGGCATCTGCATTGCTGGACGGACCCGGGGAGGCCTGGCAGAGGGTTGTAGCCTCCGCTGAGGGGCCCAGGACAGGGTCTGGGCTGACAGGGACCCTGGGAGGCCAGGGCCAGGGATCAGAGGGGCACAGGGACAATCTGGGGATTTCCCCTCTCGCCCCGGGCATGCCGCACCTGAGTGTGTCCCCACGCCTTCCTCCTCACCTGGCTGCCAGCCCCACGGGTCAGCCTGGAGTCAGGTCTGCTGCATGACGGCCCTTCTCTGCCTGTCCTTGGGGCCCTGGCTCGCCGGGGCCAGCACAGTGGGCCGAGGGCAGGCGTCCGCCCACACCGCGCCCCTGAGGGGCCCACTGGCCAGAGCAGAGCCCTCCTGGGCCCAGCCCACATCGGACGGGCAGACACTCCAGCCCCCGCGAGACTGTGGCAGGGAGCGGGGCGGGGGTCCTGCGCCCCCCCGCTCCCTGACTGATGGGGGCCATCCCTGTCCAGCTCCAGTGGTGGCGAGGACGAGGCTGGTTCACAGCAACGGGCCAGGCCAGCGTCCGTGGCAGCAGGTGGCCAGTGAGGCGGAACAGGAGTTCGCAGTCAGTGATGGTCGCTGCCGCCCCCGCCCCTGCCCGGGACCCCAGGCGGACGTCCCCAGAGGCCCGAGACGTGTGCTCGCGGCCACTGCCGCCGATTTGGCAGCGTGGTGGACCTGGAGTCAGCCCAGCCGGGAAGAAGGGGCTCCCCCTCAGTAAGCAGGGGGTCCCCGCCGTGGGCTGGGCCCTCGGGGGAGCGGGGCAGGGGCTGCGGCTGGGTGGAGCAGTGGGGGGCCCACAGCTGGCGGTCCCTGGGGCGGGAGTCCAGGCTGCGGGCCCATCCCCTGCCCCCTCCCCCTCGAGGCTTCCTCTCCGTTTCCACCGTGACCCCCACAAGGCCGGGGGGTCAGTTCTTCCTCCTCTGCCTGGACGGACGGACAGACGGCTGGAGACATGGTTGTTCCGGGCGGGGGCCCAGCTCGCCCACACTCCCTGTGACCCATCTGGGGACCTTGTCGGCCTGGGTTCTGCCTGGTCAGAGTCCGGGCTCCTGGGCAGCCCAGGGTGGGGTAGGGCGGCAGTTCCTCTGAGGAGAGAGTGCCCACTGGTCACTCCGGGCCTCCCGGGTCAGGCGCAGGCCAGCAGAGCCCGTCAGGGATGACGGTGCTGGTCACCCCGCACCAACGCAGACAGATCAAGCTGCCGGCTGAGGCCGACTGGGCTCCAAGCAGAGCATGTGGCCTTCGCGGAGGGCACAGCACGGGACCCCAGACCGGGGAGGGGCCGCCCCCTCTCCTGGGTCCTACGTCTCTGGCCCCAGGTCCATGCCCGTCCATGGACTGCCCTGGTGTGGCAGGTCGTGGAGACTCAGAGACGGGCCACACGAGGGCGGGGTGCCCCATGTGAGGGTCGCAGCCAGGCCGGGGTCCCCTCGCGCTGGCTGGCCCGCCGCCTGCTGTGGCTGGGGCAGGGACGGCTGTCCAGCTGAGGCCTGGCGTCAGGCGGCCAGCAGAGCGGCAGGGCTGGTGGCCCGGCTCAGACCCCGCAGCAGGGGGGAGACCCTCCGCACCCTCTGAGTTGGAGGGGAGGGGCTGGGCCCCGGACAGGTGGGCGTTGGAGACCGTGGAGCCGTCGTCCCCGTCTAAGCTGTAAGCGGTAAGCGGGGGGCTCAGTCAGGGTGAAGGGAGGCCCCTGACGTGAGAGCAGCGAGGGGGGAGGCGTGGACTGGGGCAGGCCTGGCCTCGCCTGGGACTGGGGAGCGTCCCCGCTGGGATGGGCTTCCCGGCCTGAGGCACTTCCCCAAGGAAGTGCCTGCCTCTCGCCGTGGGCACCCCCCAGAGTGCGCCTGGCACACAGTGGCTGCCTCATTCTAAGCAGGGAGGGCACCGGGCCCTGCTGTCACTGAGCCCAGAAAGGGGGTGTGGTGGGGGTTGGGACCCCTCACCAGCGGGGATTGGACAAAAGTGACCCGTCCAGACCCGGTGCAGCACCACACTCCCTACCAGAGCGGTAGTCAGCATCGTGGGGCCCGAGCCCCGGACAGTGCCCTCGGCCCAGGACAGGCATGGCGCCGGCGGCTTCCTGCCCGTGCTCCCCCGTGGGGCTGCGGGGGGCGCCCCCACACCCTGCAGCCAGCTCCTCCCAGCACCCCTGCCGGCCTCTCACCTCCCAGGGCTCCCACTGACATAGCCACGACCTGGGACCCCTTCCAGGCCCATAACCTGGCCGACTGTCCCCCGCAAATGGAAACCTCCAGAGGCTGTCGTGTAGCCCGGGGGCGCAGCTTCGGGGTCAGGAGGGGACGCCAGCTACCAGGCAGCCAGGGCCTGGGTTCCTCTGACTCTGGGAAACGGCCCTGCCTGCAGCCCGGGAGCTGGGAGGCTGCTTCACCACCTGCGAGACCCTGAGCAGGGGGCCTGGGCCGGCCATCGAGGCCTGCAGGCCACAGACGCCGGGACGGAGCACGTGTGGGTTGAGTCGCTGGACTTGGGGCAGTCTGTCCCGACGGGAGTGCCGACATGCTGCGTGGCCGGCCGGTGGGTTACCACGTGGCTTATTTCTGCCCTCAACGCACTCACGCCCTGCCAGCCCCACAAAGATCCCGGAACCGTGTCGTGTTCCTGCACCTGGGCAGGCCGCCACGCCCAGCTGGTGAGGCCCCCCCCAGAAATGCCAGGCCCCCGCTGCTCTTGGGCCAGCCATGTGCTGCAGGGCAGCCCGGGGAGCCCACGGGAGCGACCACGTGCAGGCCGCGCCCAGACCCAGCTCGGCCGGGGCCCCAAGACACTCCCAGGGGCTCCGGCCACCCCCTGTCCCGCTGCCCCTGTCTCCAGAACTCCCAGCTGTGGGGCTCAGCCTGGGCCAGACCCACCCAGCACAGACCCCAGGAGCGGAATGAGAAGCCACGTTCCGTCCTCCCACTGCCACCGGCTCCCTTCCCACCAGAGGTCTGTCTCGGGGCCACCTTCCCAGAGGATGACTCCGAGGCCGCGCAGCGGGCACTCGGTAAAGATCTGTGGGGTGCGTGTGTGGCGAGGACTGGCATGCAGCCGTGGCACGGAACGCACGCTTTCCCGGGCAGCGCGGAACCAGGGTGCTCGTCTTCTGGGCACAGACGGGCCGTCGAGGGGGCCGAAAGGACAGCGCTGCTCACAGCCCGCAGCATTGCCCGTCCGCTTTTCCTGCGGCCGATAGGAGGGTGAGTCCCGGGCCCCACGGCCTCTGCTCCCCAGCCCTGGCTGAGCAGGAAGGAGCCCAGAAAGGCCAGCACCTTCCCTGGGCTCAAGAACACGCGGGCAGCGACTCTGGTGCCCTTTCCCACCGGCCCGACCACGACTGGCAGGGGGAGAGCTGGCGGAGGCTGCAGGGGCGACCGGGACCAGACGGGGGGGGGCAGCAGGGGGGCAGCCTTCTCAGGTTCCCTCCCTCTCTGGGAACTTCGGACTGTCGCTCAATAAACTTGGCTTTGCTCTCGCTCAATAACCCTTGCTTTCTGCCCCCCCAAGTCCCAGCAAGAAGCTGGGGGGCTGGGGGCCTCCCCGGGGACCCCTGCTTCTGAGGCTCGCGAGCGGCCAGGAGCGGAGGCAAGCCTGCTGGCTAGTCTGACTCCAAGGCCAGTGTCGGAGCCAGTCGGGGACACAGGTGCCCCGCTTTCCCCAGGCCGCCCCTTCCCCGGGCAGTGAATGAAGGCGGGGGCGCGGGGACAAAGTACTGTGTACCCGGTGAGCGCGTGATGGAGGGCAGGGCCCAGCATCCTCGAATGGCACATCTGGGGGCCGGAGGTAGGGGAACCTGTCCCCATGTTAGCTAGACTTGGTGGTGGCTGAGTGTGACCTCCGTCTGAACGCGGTGTGGGGGCTTTAAAGGAAACCCTAACCCCCGCAGTGCAACTGGCAACCCACGTAGCCTGGAGCCCCAGCGTGGCCGGGGCCTCGCTTCTGCCGCGGGCTGAGCCGTCCCTGCAAGGGCAGGAAGGTCCTGGTGGTGGGCCTGACCCTGCCTGCCCGCAGAGCCCCGCGGGGAGGGTTGTGGGGGCGAGGAGGAAGACGGCAGTGCGGGCTGGGCCACCCCATGACATCTTAGGAAGGTCCCACTTGTATGAATTTTTGTTATAATAACGGCATTTATGCCCAGAACAAGACAAAAACAAACTGCCCTAGTGACTTCCTGCCCAGGTTCTTCCAGAATTTTCTTCCGATGCACGGACGGTTATATTCGAGATTGAATCTGTTACCCGCAGAGGCCCTAGAACAGCAGTACAGAAAGTCGGGGGGGCCCAAGCACTCCGCCCGCCCTGGAGGGGTCGAGTCCCCTTCTCCGCGAGCGCGCCCGGTGTCCCCCACGCCCGCGCCCCCCCCGCGCCCCGCGGTGCAGCCGCCGACCGAGGTGCCAGCAACTTTGTTGACTGAATTCCTGAACCGCCCGGACCGCGCGGCTAAAAATAACCGGCACTCCCCGAGCCGCGCGGTGGCCCCGGTGTCCGCAGGCCGGAAGGTCCCGGCGCCGTCACGCTCGCGGGCTGCGGGGTCACGGCGCGCGGGGCGGCGGGGACAGCGAGGCACCGAGCGGCCCCGTCGGCTCCCCGAGACTCCCCGGCCTCCCCGTCGCGGACGCGGAGCCCTGGGGGCCGCAGGCTGGGCTCCGTGCCCCCCGCGCGGCGCCCTCTCCGCACCCCTCGGCCCCGCGCCCTAGGCGCGTGCAGTCCCACGCGGCGGCCACCAGAGGGCCCTGCCCCCTCCTCTCGCGGGCTGCCGGTCATCACCCCTTCCCACAGCTGTTCCCCGCAGGAGATTGACAGCTGGGCTCCGGGTTGCCATGGGGATAGGCAAATGAGGGCGGCGGGTCTGGGGCTCCGATTGGCCTGGGGGCTCGCGCCCCACCCAGGAAGGCGGGCCCGAGCGCCCTGCTCTATAAAGGGGAGCGCGCGGCGCGGCGCTCGGGCGTGGAGGCGGGGCCGGCCTGACGCGGGCGGAGCGCGGGGAGCGCGAGCGGCCCGAGGCGGCGGCCTCCCTGCCACCCGCCCGGCCACTCGCCCGGCCGCCGACGCGGGGACAGGGAGCGCGGCCGGCCTGCGCCCCCCGGGGTGCGGCCGGAGCCGCCGGAGAAGCCCGAGCGGCGGCGTCCCCCGCGGCCGCCCCCAAGTTGGCCGCGCGAAACTTTTCCCCGCGCGTCTGGGCGCCGCCCCCGCCGAGACCCGCCGCCGGTGGGGAGTGAAGGGGGGGAGAGGCCCGCAGCCCCCCCCCCCCCGCCGCCTCCCGTCGAGGCGCAGCCGGGCGCGACAGCGGGGCCGGGGCCCCGGGCGATGGCCGCGGAGCTGGCGATGGGCGCCGAACTGCCCAGCAGCCCGCTGGCCATCGAGTACGTCAACGACTTCGACCTGATGAAGTTCGAGGTGAAGAAGGAGCCGCCCGAGGCCGAGCGCTTCTGCCACCGCCTGCCGCCCGGCTCGCTGTCCTCGACGCCGCTCAGCACGCCCTGCTCCTCCGTGCCCTCCTCGCCCAGCTTCTGCGCGCCCAGCCCGGGCACCGGCGGCGGCGCGGGGGGCGGCGGCGGCGCGGCGCAGGCCGGGGCCACCGCGGGGCCGACGAGCGGGGGCCCGGGCGCCGTCGGGGGCGCCTCGGGGAAGCCGGCGCTGGAGGATCTGTACTGGATGAGCGGCTACCAGCACCACCTGAACCCCGAGGCGCTCAACCTGACGCCCGAGGACGCGGTGGAGGCGCTCATCGGCAGCGGCCACCACGCCGGGCACCACGGCGCGCACCACCCGGCGGCCGCCGCGGCCTACGAGGCTTTCCGGGGCCAGGGCTTCGGGGGCGGCGGCGGCGCGGACGACATGGGCACCGGCCACCACCACGGCGCGCACCACGCCGCCCACCACCACCACCACCACCACGCGGGCGCGGGCCACCACGGCGGCGGCGGCGCGGGCCACCACGTGCGCCTGGAGGAGCGCTTCTCCGACGACCAGCTGGTGTCCATGTCGGTGCGCGAGCTGAACCGGCAGCTCCGCGGCTTCAGCAAGGAGGAGGTCATCCGGCTGAAGCAGAAGCGGCGCACGCTCAAAAACCGCGGCTACGCGCAGTCGTGCCGCTTCAAGCGCGTGCAGCAGCGGCACATTCTGGAGAGCGAGAAGTGCCAGCTCCAGAGCCAGGTGGAGCAGCTGAAGCTGGAGGTGGGGCGCCTGGCCAAGGAGCGGGACCTGTACAAGGAGAAATACGAGAAGCTGGCGGGCCGGGGCGGCCCCGGGGGCGCGGGCGGGGCCGGCTTCCCGCGGGAGTCCTCGCCGCCGCAGGCCGGGCCCGGCGGGGCCAAGGGCGCACCCGACTTCTTCCTGTGAGCGCCCGGGCCGAGCGCGCGCCGCCGCCACCGGCCAGAGGCTCGGGCCGCCCGGGCCGCCGGCGCCGGACTGGAGGCCCCTGCCCGCGCCGAGCGCCCCGCGCCTTCCGGGCTCGCGGTCCGGGACGGGGCCGCGACCGCTCCGCGCGCGGAGCGCGGGCCTTCCCGGCCAAGCGGGGCCGGAGCCAGCTTCCTCCCCGGCGTCCGCCTGCCCCGACGCCGCCGCCCGCCGCACCCCGCGCGCTGCCTTCTCGCGGCCTCCCCTTCCTTGCCCGTTTCTACGATTCCTTTTTAAAGGACTTTATTTTCGAAGCATTTCCGTTTCTTTTGCTCGGTGATTAGTTAAGAAAACCCCGGAGGAAGTTCCCTCGTTCCCGGCCGGGGTCCACCCTCGGACGTCCGCGTGTCCCAGCATGTGTCGCTCGCTCGCTCGGAGGGGTCCGGTCCCTGCCTGCCCGCCTGTCCGCCTGCCCCCCGCCCTGCCGCGGGCGTCCCCTAGAGATTGAAGCCGAGGGATGTTCTCTGTGCGTGTTCAGTCCTGCTGCCCTGCTGTACTCACGGGGGGAGGGGGGTGGGGGCGCTGGGGGGCGCGCGCTCCAGGTGGGGGCTGGCCCGGGCTCCCCTGCTGCTGTTTCTCTATGCACCAGATCGTATTTATGAGTCCCGGGGAAATAGATCTTATTTTAACCTTCAGGAGAAGTGGAAGAAAAAAAAAATAATGCACAGTATTTCTAGCAAAAAAAAAAAATATTTTTTTTTTTAAAGAGGAGGTTTCAGCCTGAACCTCCGGGCATGGGGGCAAGTGAAGAAAGTGTTTTTATTTTAATTTAAATTGTGTTTCGTTTTGTTTGTGCAATCTTAAAAAAAAAAAAAGCCTAGTGGTGCTTTGGACCGGCCAGCCAGCCGGGAGAAGGAAGCCGACCCTGGCTGGCCGGGCCCTGCAGGTCCGCCAGGCCCCGGCCCTCCAGTGGGGCCCCTGCTCCTTCCAGGCCTGCTCCTGCCCAGCGCTCTGAGCGGGAGACACTCTAAGTCGTTGAAAGTTTTCTTGTGTTGTTGCGTTTTGTTGGATAATTTTTTCATTTGCTATGAAGCCGAGGAAAGGGGAAAAACACACACACACACAATAAATCCGTTTAGATCCAAAGTCACTGGAGCCCGGTTGGTTTTTCTGTGGCTTTCATTTTTGCCGTTTCTCCCCAGATAGAAAGAAAAGGAGGCCCGTGACCAGGGCCCTGCCTTAGCTGTGGGTGACCCGCCTGGGCCACCGGAGAGACCCTGACCAGAGTTGTAAACAAGGCTGCGGCCAGCTGGTGGGACCTGCAGGCACCTTCCCCCCCGCTGCCCAGTGGGGAGGAAGGCCTCAGGGTGGTGGCCCCATGCTCCCTCTAAGGGGCCGGTGGCCGGTGGCCGGTACTTGTCCCCATGCCTTCTGAGCCCACAGTCTCCCCGCCTCCCGCAGGGGGTGGCCTGGCCTCTGTCTTCTGAAGGGCGGAGGCCGGGCTGCGGGCGACTGCGGGGGCGCCGGGGGCACCGGGAGGAGCAGGACCTCTAGAAGTCTCACACCCTAAAGTGTCCGCGGCAGTTGCAGGACTTAGGGGACTTGTCACCCCTTCACCGAGGGACGGAGGACGGGGAAGTTCCGCTGTGTGCACGTTTACTGAGCTGGGCTGCGTGGGTCGCCGGCACGTTTCTGTCTGGAGACAGGGAAGGCTTGTCCTCGGGGCTGGGGCGGCGGCCGGTCTCTGGGTGGCGGCCGAGCTGGGCTTGCTGTCCCCGTCAGACCCAGAGAAGAGGTGACGGCAGCCGCCTCCCCTTTGGCTTTAGAAGAAAACCGGTATCGAGACTGTGGGGTCTCTGGGGCTTTCAGCAAAGTCCCCGGACCGGGGCTGAGATCTCGAGCCCCGGGGGGCGGGGGGGGGGAGCGAGAGGCCGCACATCTGGGAGCACAAACGGTGCCGAGAGAGAAATGGGGGGAGGCGGGGATGAGCTCAAGCACCAGGTGGGGTCCGGCAGCTTGATGGGGGGCAGCCAGCTCAGCAGGTCCCAGCCAGCCTCGGGAAGGGGACCCCAGGACTCAGGATCCCCCGAGGCCGGTGTCCTTTCGGGCATGGGCGGAGTCTGCCGCCGGCGCTGGACGAGGACGCTTCGTTTTCACTGTTGCCGCCGGAAGACCCACCTGGGGATCTTCCTCCTGGCGGGGAGCGCTGGCACCGGGCGCATCGAGGAATGAGGCCGGCCAGGGTCGCTCGGCCCCGCGGCTGGCCCTATGAGGAGCCCGTGGCAGGCAGGGAGCTGCGCTCAGGCCTCCCGGAGCCCCCCGTGCCCGAGCCTGCGTTGGGCTCTGGAGCCCCGGCCTGTTAGGGTCCCCACAACGGCCACCCCCGGCCCGCGGCCCCCGGTGGGCTTCTCCGCAGCCGGGCTTGGTGTCCCTATCCTGTTCTAGCGTCTCTGTTCCCCACCCGCGCCCCGCCCTTCTCTCTGTTCCTTCCTTCCTTCCCCACCCGACCCCCTCCCTTCTCTCACCCAGGAGAGAAGGAGCCTAGAGGCCAGGAAGTCATGGGGGGGGCGAGAGGCAGATCTTTTCGTGGGAAAACAGCCCATTTGGGGAAAACACCTCTGGCTTCCGAGCTCTCATGTGCGCCCCGCCACGCTGAGCCCCGGCCCCTAACTCCCGGTCCAACTCTCCAGGGCTCTGCGGGGCCCTCCCCTGGCCGCCCCCCGCTGCCGCCGGAGCCTCTGCTCGCCCTGCACAGCCCCCAGCAGGCCGGTCCCCTCTGGGGAGGGGCCGGCCCAGGCTAAGGAGGGGATTGTCTGTCTGTCTGCCGCCAGGAGAGAGGGTCCCCCGGGTGTCTGGGTGTCTGTGAGTGCAGAGCGGCCCGCAGGGACAGTGTGGGGGGCCGTGGGGGCACCCCCCCCCGCCTCAGCCCCTCGCCTCCCACGGCCCAGGCTCTGACCTCCCAGCGGAGGCGCCAGGAGGCGTCTTTCTGAGGGTGTCCTGCACCCCTGGGGCCCTGCCCAGCCCACCCTCCTGGCTCCGCGCCCCTCACCCCGCAGGCCTTCACTCTGTGCCCTGTGGCAGGGACCCCAGCAGGGACTAAGATGAGCGCCTAACCCTAACCCTAACCCGAGCCCCGAGGGAGATGGCAGGTCAGGTCAGACTGCTGAGGGCCAGGGGGCGGAGGTAGGGGTGTTGGTTCGCCTGCTGCAGGGGGTGGAGGGCGGGCTGGGACATTGAGGCGGGGCAGGCAACCTGGGGGGGTAGGGCAGGAGGGCTCCTTCGGGGGCGGCCGACCAGACCCGGGAAGGGGCTGCAGGGGGCAGGGGGCAGGGCCTCACACATGTGCTTGACGTGTGCGCCCGAGCCCGAACACAGATGTGCACACCGAAGCCGCACGCACTGGACACGCCCGCACGCACTCGGGCCCTGCGTGGCCACCCCCGCACAGCGGCTGTCCCCGGCCGGAGGCCACGGTCCCACGCCACAGCTGCACTTGCTGCAACTCCTAGAGGCTGGCCTGCAGCCACCCCAGCTCCTAGAGGAGGCCTGGGAGTCCCCTCCGGGCACCCCTGTACCCCATCCCACCCCAGCTGTCCCTCTGCCCTGCAGCC
This sequence comes from Meles meles, assembly GCF_922984935.1. NCBI lineage: Eukaryota > Metazoa > Chordata > Mammalia > Carnivora > Mustelidae > Meles > Meles meles. The sequence continues at coordinate 1,168,056 of NC_060066.1, forward strand.
TCTGGGGCCAGCGTCCCTTCAAGCCCCCAAGCCCCACACAGAACCCACAGCCGAGCTTTGTCCTCCTCGCCTGCCAGGCTCCCTACAGCCCAGATGGGCGCACACCCCACCCGGCTGCCTCTCGTCCCCCAGCCGGTTAGGGGTTCCAGGAATCCAGCTCCCAGCTGCTGGCCCTAGGTGGGCCGCAGGGCTGCTCCGTGAGGGACACCCCACTTCTGTCTGCGGCCCAGCCTCTCCAGGCCACCCCGGCCCAGTCTCCTGCGGCCCGTTCCTGTCCCAAGGCCCCCCCCACCCCGGTTCCCTATTTATAGCTCCTGGGGTGGCCAAGCGCAAGGCCAAGGTGTCCTCTTCCCGGCTTCCCCCGCGAGCAGAGGCACACGCAGGACCGCAGGCACAGGTCTGGGCGACAGGAACAGACAGGTGTGTGCGTGCAGACACGGCCACGTACCTGGGCTGAGACGTGCAAACCACAGCCCCTGACCCCCTCCACAGGTGCGCACACACACGGGGATGCACACGGAGCACACAGATGCACATGCCCAGGACAGTGCACATGCCTGTGACCCGCACGCACGGACCCCCTGGGTTTCGTATGTCCCTGTCCCTGCACCTCCCATCCTGGCCCTGTGGCTCGCGGCCTCTGACACCCACGTCTGCTTGCTTCTGCGTGACCCCAGGAGCCCGTAGCCCCCACCACCTGCCCTGGACTCCTGACCACGTCCGCCCCAGCCTGGCCCCTCAGTGCCAGCAGCGACGGCCCAGAGGCCTTGTTCTTCAGAGCGTGGCTCCGGGCGGGGCCTTCCCTAGGCGCCCCCACCCCTCAGGAAGCCCAGCCTCTGCCTGGGGTGGGCCCTTTACCAGCTGCTCCGGGTTGGAGGCCCTGTGCCCGGGGGCACTTCACCAGGTGGGGCCTGGGGGCAGCCTGGGCAGGGCGATGTGGTGGCCTGGGAGGGCTCAGTGACCCGCCCGCAGACAGGGGCCCCAGGTTGGGCGACCCGCCTATGGAACAGGAGCTGAGCCTGGGGCTGATGGACCCTTCTGGGTCCCAGGGAGGGTCGAACCACCTGTCTGTGGCCACGCTTGGGACTGCCTGGCCCCGGGTCTGGGGACTTGAGCCACAGGAAGCAGCCAGCCTGTCCCCAGACCCCCGCGAAGCCTGGGACGCAGCCTCCTCCCCCTCCTCCTCCTCCTCCCCCTCCCCTCCTCCCCCTCCCCTCCTCCTCCTCCTCCTCCTCCTCGCCGGCTGTTCTGGGCAGCAAGCGGGTGGGAGCTCTGAGCCCCACAGGTGAGCAGCTGGGCTGTCCCTCGCACTTGAGGGGACAGGGACAGCCGCCCCCCCGCCCCCCCGTGGCAAGACCAGCTCTGTCACTTCCTGGGCTTTTTCCGCAGCCCCTGAGCCCTGAAGTCCAGCCACAGACTGGAGGCCCCACAGTGGTGTGGGGAGGGAGGCCTGGGGCCCCCCAAATTCAAGCCCGGCCCCCACGGACCCTCACAGGAACCCCGGCCCCGCTGCCCCTGGCTCCAGGACAATTGGCCATGACAGTGGGAGGGGACTCCTTCCTTCACTTCAAAGTATTGATTAAGCACCTACTGTGTGCCTCTTCCAGCAGGCGGGGACAGACCAGGAATTGGACAAGCCGAGGCCATCCTGGTGGGCCGCAGCCAGCACAGCCGGGGGCACGGGCCTGCAGAGTGGGGGGACGAAGGGGGTGGGCAGAGTCCCAGCCCTGGTGCCTGGAGGAGGTGAGACCGGGAAGGACAGGTGGAGGGGCCCGGTGAGGGCGGCGGGAGCCCCGGTAGCAGTGGGCGGGAGGGGACTGCATCCCCGAAGGGCCTCTGAGCAGGGAAGGGGCAGGTGCCAGCTGGGCTGCAGGGAGAGGGCTTGGGCAGGCGCACACTGCTGCGGAGCCATCAGGGGCAGGAGCAGGGCAGCGCCCCTCCCACCACCTCCAGAAGCCGCTTGGAGGCCCCCCAGGAGCCAAAGGACACTTCCTGGGGACCAGGCAGGGAGGGCTGGGGAGCGGGCGGGCAGAGGCGGGAGGCCGGACTTGGGGTCAGGCAGAGGTTGGGTGTCTCCCCAGCTGCGGCAGGTCGGGGCAGCGGTCTGCAGGGAGACGAGAGTGGCCAGTCCCGGTGCTGGACGGACGGGGGGAGGAGGGCTCGTGCACCGACGCCCACCCTCCCCGCACTCGCGCACACGCATGCTCGCGCGCGGCCCCAGCACCCGCGGAGCAGGGGCGAGTCATCTGTCGTTGGCGGGCTCAGCGCCGGCCTAATGCACGGTGACGCCGCTCAGCTGCAGCGGGCTCGAGCTGTCACAGCCCATTAGCCCCCGGCGGTGGAGGGCGGCCCGGGGCCGGGGGCGGGGCCGGGCCCGGGGGCGGGGCGGGCGACCTGTGAGCCGGGGCGAGGCCGGCCTGGTGCCCCCGGAGGTCGGCCAGCGCCCACTCCCCCAGGGGAGCTGCTGGGGTCCTCCTCCCGCTCCTCCTCCCCTCCTCCCTTCCCCTTCCCTGCTCTCCCATCCCCCTTCCCACCTCCTCCCCTCCTCCCTTCCCTCTATTCCCCACCCCGTCATCCTCCACCTGCCGCTCCCCCTCCAAACCCCCTCCCCTGCCTCCTCTCCGCGTTCCTGCTCTCGCTTCTCCACCCCCTCCTCCAGGAAGCCAGTGGCCCGGCACCGTCAGCCCCGACTTGGCTCGGGTGGAGGGATGTTCTCAGGGCGTGTGCGCTGCTTCCGAATCCTGCCAAAATGCAGATTCCCAGGCCCTCGGGGTGGGCCGAGAACCTGAATTTCTAGGGCGCTCAGATCCAAGCCACGGGGCAGGGTAGAGGCCACAAGCGGACAGTTTTCTGGGGGGATGGGATCCCGGGAGGAGGCAGGTTTCTTGGCGGCGGGGGAGGGGGTGTCGGCTTTCACACTCCGAGCCCCGGCCTCTCCGCTGGCCAAGCGGCTGACGCTCCCCGCCCCCCAGCCCCGCGGTCCCCGGGAGGCGGGAGGAGCCGGGCTCCTGGCAGTGGCGGCGCAGGGGTGGGGGGCGGGGAGGGGCGGGGCATTTTCCCCAACACCTCCTGCCGCAGCCGCAAGCTATTGCGGTCCCTTGGCGTCCTGGAGCTCCGTGAGCCTCGTCAACTCCTCCACAGTGGCCTCCCTGACTCTGGTCCCCGGAGTTAGGTGTCGTGAGGCCAGCTGGGGTCAGCCATTCTAGTCTCAAAGGCAACTGCCCCCCCCCTCCCGTGCTGCCTTCCCAGACACTCCTCCGGGGCACTGGGACCTGCCTGGGAGGCTGCCCCTCCTGCAGGGCTGCTCCCTCGGCCCTTCCCACCCGGCCAGATTCCTCCAGCTCTTGCCCGGGTAGCCCTGCCTCCCTGGCCCTTCACCCCGCCTTGGGTCACTTCAGCCTGGTCCTAGCTCCCAGCGGACTGGCCTTCCTTCTCTCCTGCAGGTCGTCCCCTTACTGCCTTCCCTCCCACCCTGTCCTCAGAGAAGGACCTGGAAGCAAGCGCCGGACGCCAGGTCTGTGGGACCTGGTGGCTTCCCGGGAATAGCGCCAGGGACAGCGGTGACCCTCATAGAGATGGAGGCTGGGGCGCCGAGAAGCCCAGAATTTGCCTGAGGTCACTCCGTGGGGCCCAGGTGGACTCCAGAGACCAGGATCGTCCCCCTCTGCGGGCACTGGCCCTGGGGGGGGGGGCCAATGCCTGGGAGGCGGTGGGGGACAGCGTCAACACGGGGCCCGCCCCCCCAGACTCCCTCCCCGGTGACTCCCGGTGGGCGCCCAGGTCCTTCCTTTTCAGCTCCAGACAGAAGCCCCTGTGGCTCCCAAGTGCCCTCAGCCCCGACTCCGGAGGGGTCCGACCCCTGCCCCGCGGCCTTCGCACTCTCTGCTCCCTGTCCCAGCCTTGTCCTTCCTTCCTTCCTGACTCCCTCAGCAGCAGAGGAGGTGAGGGCACCGGCCTGGGGACACGTGATGGCGGCTGCCAGTGACAGGGTGTTCAGGGTGGCTCTTCCAGCTGTGTTTCCGCGTGTGTGAGACTTGGGGTGCTCAGGGGCGCTGCCAGGTCGGCGCCTTCGAGAGGGAAATGATGGAGGGACTCTGGGAGGGTCCCCACACTGGAGAGTAGGGCAGGGCGAGGAGGAGGGAGCAGGGACGCTGCAGGGACATGGGGAGGGCAGGGGAGGGCAGCGGGAGGGCAGGGGGAGGGCAGGGGGAGCAGAGGGCCTGGGGAGGCCACAGGGTCCTGGGGCTGGGAGCGGCACAAGGGTCCCTACTTCTGTAGCTTGTGTGGGCGGGAGCCGGGGGCCACCGGCCACCATGCAGGGAGGGGGGGTGGCCTAGCAGCGAGGCTCCCTCCCCTGCCCAGGGGCTGAGACGAGGCCAAGTCCTCTTGTGGACGGAGGGTCACAGGACCTGCTCCCAGGCTTGCTCAGGGAGAGAGTGGGCAGGGGCAGGCAGGGGCCAGGCTCACACAGCCGGTAGCTGCCACCGAGGGCCCGGCCCTTCCCCCTCCTGTTCCTGCCGAGGGCAGATGCTCCCGGGGTTCTCCGGGTGCCCTGCCTGGGCTGCCTGGGGTAAGAGCCAGAGTTCGTCCCATTCTGGCCGCATCCTCATCTGTGGCCTAGGAGTGACAAAAAACCTGCATCGTCGGTGTCGCTGTGGGTGTGGTGAGGTTCAGGTTGGCCCCAGAGCTTCCTGCACAGCCCCTGCCTGGAGCCCCGGCGCCGGTCCCTCCATCCCGCAGGCCTGCCAGGCTGGAAGAGAGCACAGGGGGCCCCTCAGGCCACCCCCACCGGCCCCCTAATGCCCAAGAGAGCGCAGGACTGGTGTGGAGGGCGGCAGGTCAGGAAAGAACTCAGCGTCCCTTCTCTGGAGCCCACTGGGGGCCGCCTGTGCCTGGGAGGTGGGTCCTGGCCGTGTGGGGTGGGCAGAGGCCGGTCCTGGGGACTGGGTCAGGCCGGAGGGACCCCCGCCGTGGATCCCCACGTTCCTGCACTCCGTCGCCACCCCTCGCTCACCGAGGCCGTGGGCCGAGCACATGGCTGGAGTCGGGCCTGAGGCCACTCCCACGGCGTCCCTCAGCAGCTGGCGGTGGGGGAGACTGTTCCCTGCGCTGAGTCTGTCTCCCGTGAAGAAGACAACTCACCCCCACCCACTCCCACATCCACACAGGGTCCTTGTGGGGGGCAAATGAAAAAAGGCAAGTAAGTCCTTTGTCAGTCTGGGAAGACTTCCTGGAGGAGGAGGCTCTGTATGGATGGGAGGACTGGAGCAGCCAGTGGCTCTCCGGGTGCCCTGGGGCAGAGTGTGGGGAGGGAGGTCCCCACCTCACAGGAGCTTAACCTCGAGGTCCTGGTCCTGGCCTGGCGGACAGGGAGGGAGGAGGCAGAGGAGGGACAGCTGTCCGGCCCTCTGCTCCTCCAGGGCCTCCAGTCTGGATCTGTCCCCACACTGTCCCTGCACCAACCTGCGCACAAGGGACCACTCCCAGGGCACAGGTCTGCTCCCACCATCAAATTTCCCGAATTCAGCTGAGTTCAGGACCCCTGGGGGTGGACAGGGCACTTAAGCCCAATCAAAGTTATGACCCGGGAAAGCACGACTTTTAGCCCTGGCACAGGGCTCGCCTGGGGCCTCCCCACTGCAGCTGAGACCTCTGTCAGGCCATCAGCTGGAACCCGGGGTCTGGACCGGCCCCCTGGGGTGAGCAGAGGCCGGTGAATATGAGCTGGCCAGCCGGACAGACAGGGCGGCCGGAGGACGATGGCTGCGGAGGAGGTAGGCTCTGGGCGATGACGGGATGGGGGTGGCCTGTGAAGGGTGGGCAAGGGGAGGTGACTGCGGGGGGGCAGGAGGAGGGGGGCCTGGGTGCTGTAGGAAGCCGAGGGGCAACCCCGCAGGCGGTGTCTGCACCCCCCTCCTCACTCCCTCCACTCTCCCGCCTCCCTCCAGAGTCCTCTTCAAGTCCCGCACCCCTAGTGTTAAGAAACCTGTGTCACCACAGGGGACCCCTACTGCTCTGCTCTCCTCTCCCCTGCTTGCTTCTCTCTTGTCACCCGTCTCTGGACCCCGGAATGCCGGCCCTGGAAGTCTGCCCTAGAGCCTGCCCTGCAGAGACAAGGCCTGGCGCAGCCTGGTGGCCGGGAACGTGGCCGGGAGCTAGCCCTGAGGAGGGGTGCGGGGGTGGCCCAGCGCCAGGCAGCCCCGACCCCGGCCCTCCTTTCCCACCCAGCCACCACTGGCTGTGGCCCTGCTCCCTCCACGTCCCCCGGGGGACTCTCGAGGTCCCGATACCTCCCCCTCCCAGCCTGCCCCCCACCCACCCCGGAAGGCCACCGGAACCACCGTCCCTCCGAGGCCCACGCCTCCACCTGCCTCTTCCCCAAGACGACCATGCCATTTGTGTCCCACCTGCGGCCTCCAGAGGTGACCCGTCCTGGGCCTGGCCTTGCAGGGGTCGGCCGGCCGTAGGAGTGAGAGGGGTGAGCCACGCTCCCCTCCAGGCCCACGCAGGGGCCCCCCACCCAGCAGGCACCGCCTGCCGGCACTTGGCCACCGTGGTCTCGCTACTCCCAGGACAACAGCCCTGACCTCTGTGTCCTCTCCTCTCTCTCCGTCTGTCCCCCACACGGCGCCTCGCTGTTCCTTCCTTCTCCGTCACTGTGGTGGCTGTTCGGCGGACACCGGCAGCGCTGCCCGGGCCCCCATGGCGCGTCCGGCAGAAGTCTGCCCTCCCGGCACTCAGAGGGGCTCGGGCGTCGCTCCGGGAGCCAGCGCAGGCCCAGCCCAGGTGCTGTCCGAGCCCAGCGCTTCCCCACAGCAAGCTGGGGGGCGAGGGGGAGGGTGGGAGGGCGGGCGGTGCGAACGGCCCCCGAGCCTCCCTCGGCTGGGCAGGGGAGAGGCCCAATCCCAATGCCAGGCCGGGGTCACTGGTCCTGCCATGGCCCCCGGGGGCCTGCAGGCAGCGGGGAGGGGCGAGGCCAACGAGCAGGAGCGCCCCGGCCTCCCCATGGCCTGTCCCCATTAAGGGGACGATGGGAGAATAAGCACTTTCCCTTCTTCATTTCCCTGCCGTCTGCTAATATCATATTGATGATAATTTCTCTTTAATGGGCTATTTGCAGTAATTATGATACACTGAGCGCGGAATTCTATCTGACGCCCCGCGCCCACCCCTGGGGACGGGTGGTGGTTCCCAGCCTTCGGCCCTCTCAGCCCCGGTAGCTCTGCCCACGCTCGTGACCAGCCCGCAGCCCATGACTCTCCGGCTCAGCCGTCCTCCTGGGCTGCCCGTGTGGGGAATGCAGGCCCCTGAGCCCAAGACTCCAGCCTCGCAGCCTCCCGGGGCCTCCTGCCCTCCGGAACTCCTCAAGCAGCCTGATGGGGGATGGGGGCCTCTGTCTCTTCTGGTACAAGGACTCCCCCAGCAGGCCCTGCTCCGGCTGCAGCTGGTCACAGGCACAGGTGGGTGGTCCCGGGCAGGAACCTGGGGGCCGCCTGGCCTGGTGTGTGAGGGACCCAGCTGGGAGGCCCCATCGGAGCGCCTCCCTCTTTCCCACGCCCGCTGCCCAGCATAGGTGCTCTCTGTTTCCTCTCCCCATGCTGGCCCCCCAGGTCCCTGTCATCTACCAGGCCCACGCCCAGTGGGACAGAGGACGGTGGGGTCCCCCCACAGCAGCTGGACCCTCCTATGTGCCTGGGACGTACCATCCCTGGTCGAGGTCAGAGATCAGGCAGAGCTCTGCTCTGTTTCCCCAGGCAGAAGGTGAGGTCAGGCCCAGGTCTCAGGAGACACAGGAACCCTAGAACCCTCGTGAGTCTCTGGCAAGGACTCCCCAGTCCCCACCAAGCGTCCTCCCCAGCGCAGGAGCCCACACGCTGCACTGCCCTCCCCAGACTTGTTGACTATGTTCAGGACACATCCCACTCAAGCCTGTGAGGAGCAGCCCCAGGCAGGGCCCCTTTACCCGTCACCACCACCTGCAGCATCTCCGTCACCACCGTCATCTCCGTCATCACCGTCCACACCATCATCTCCGTCTACACCATCATCGTCCTCTCCGTCACCACCGTCATCTCCGTCTACACCATCATCTCCGTCTACACCATCATCTCCGTCTACACCATCATCGTCCTCTCCGTCACCACCGTCATCTCCGTCTACACCATCATCGTCCTCTCCGTCACCACCGTCATCTCCGTCCACACCATCATCTCCGTCTACACCATCATCGTCCTCTCCGTCACCACCATCATCTCCGTCTCCACCCCGCTCGCTGCTGTGTAGCTCATCAGAGCTCACCATGGGCGCAGGGTCCAGTCACATTTATGCTCATCTAGTTAGGACATAAGACATGACCTCCTGAATTTCTGAGGAAAATTAAGGACCAAAGTGACGATTTTTTGCGCAGACCGCAGTGAACAGGGAGGTGTCCGTGGGGCTGCCATCGTCCAGGAGGGCCCTGCGCCTGGCCCCGATGGTTGGCGGTCAGGAAGGGCGCTGAGGGAACTGACCAGCACGGCCAGCCGGCCCGGAGGGCGAGCGGGAGGACAGCGCTGCAGGCTGAGCTGGTGGCCCAGGGCGGAGGCTACCGGGAGGGGCAGACTCACACGCCTGAACCCCAGGAGAAAAGGGGCAAAGGTGCAGCCTCCGCTCTGGGCGCAGGCCACGCGCCCAGCCTACCCGGGACAGGTCACTCCAGGTAACTCGGTCCGCAGGCGAGGCAGGGGCAGGCAGGAGCTCGAAGGCTGGAGGGTGGGGAGGACTCCAGTGCGGAGACCTGGGGGGCCGGTGCGGGAGCACCCCAAACACACACACACGCACATGTGTGCGCACACGCACACGCACGCAGGGCTGAGGGTCTCTTGCCCGCCTCCTGACCCCTCTACTCACCCCACCCCACCCCACCCCCGACGGCCAGGGTCTTGTCATGTGTCTTTTCTGGTCAATAAACCTCAGCTCCTGGGGGGCCGGGGGCGGGGGGGGGGGGCTGATGGCGCCACCCCACCCCCACCCATGCGCTCTGTCATAATTAAGCACATGCACTCTAATTAATTGAGTGGTCAGGATGCTAATTAGCAGCCTGATGGAGACTGGAGGAGGGTGAAGGGCAACCTTGGCAGCGAGCACACCTCCCTGGGCCGCCCTCAGCCCAGCTCCCCCTTCCTTCCCAGCTCACTCCTGCTCTCCCGGGTCCTTCCGTGTCTGCGTCCTCCCCAGTCACCTTCCTGGCCTTCTCTCTGTCTCCCAGTCTGCCCCCCACTTCGAGGCCCTCGCCCCTGTATCCCCTGGCCCTGGGCCCATGACCTCTCTCGTCCCGCTCTCCCCTCCTCAGACAGGCCTGGGGCTGCTCCGTCCTGGGCTCCGCTCCAGTGTGACTGGGGCTGGTCCCGTCGCAGGAAGCCCACTTCTCACACAGCCTTCGCAGGGAAGACCCTGTCCCAGAGCCTCTGGCCACCAGCACGGACTGACCGACTGACTGTGGGCTCCAGCCTTACGAGCGAGCCGAGAGCTCACCCCTCTGGCGGGGTCCTGACCGCTCTCCAGGGTCCTGGCCGGCGACCACCCAGGCTCCCCGGGACTCCGGCTCTCCCTTCCCACTCCAAGTAGTGGAGCTGTCCATGGGGGACCCCGACATAGCGGCCTGACAGGAAGGTGACTGTGGTCAGTTCCCCACACCATCTGAGCGCATCTCCTTTGAGCGGCTCCTCCCCTACAGGCTGCTGGGGGTGAGCAGAACCCCTGGAGGGGTAGGAAGGCTGACGAGGAAGGGGAGGGAGGGGAGGCTGAGGCTGCGTTGGGGTCTGTCCCAGAGACCTCAGCCATCCTTGTCCAGCCCACAGCCCCGGCTCCATCCCAGCCAGGTGGGGCGACCTGCTACTCTTCCTGCCCCTGAAGGAGCTGCTGGGCAGGAGAGAAGGGGCAGCCCCCACTAGGACAGCACTGTCTCATCTGGGAAGTGGCAGTGGGGACAGGCGTTGGGGGGGGAGTGAGTGGAGCGCCTGGGGTCAGGCCTGTGAGGGACCTGCTGGTGGCCTGATGTCATGGCGGGCAGGCGGATGGGGACGGGCCAGCCGGCTCTCCCAGAGCGGACACTGGGAGGCAAGACCCTCAGGGCCTCAGCAGCTTTGCCTGAAGCGGGCTGTGCACGTGGGGAGGGGCGCGGGGGTCCCCAGCGGCCGGGGCTTGCCAAGTGGAGGTGAAAGGTCCTCAGGGACCAACGGAGGAGCCTGGCAGCACTGGGAAGAGTGGGGGATGGGGCCAGCCCAAAGGCTGGGTATCCCTGTGGGGACAGACCGGGCTTGACCCGGGCGCAGAAGGCCCCAGAGCCGACACTTCGGGGGAGCAGGAGCCAGGGGGCTCTTCTTTCTCGGGGGCCACGCGGAGGCCAGGGGACCGCCCCCTCCGCACCCTGCCGTCCCCCACCCCCGCCCCGGCTTCTCCGCTAGCCGGGGTCCTGGCCCGGGGGCGTCACCCCGCACCACGAGGGGTTTGGCGGTCTTGCCCAGGGGCGGCCACGACCGACCCGCGGAGCGGCTGGGACGCTCCGGGGTCCTGGCCCCCGGGCCCGCGCGGCTCCGCGGCCGACAGATGGCGCGGGCGGGGTGCGGTCGCGGAGGCGGGGGGGGGGGGGGGGCGCGTCAGATGGCGCCGCCCCGGGCGGACCCCCCCCCTCCGCCCCCCCCGTCGCCGAGGAAGCGCGCGCGGGGGCCCTGGGCTCTGCGCATCTGGAGAGGCCGCGTGCCCGCTGCGCCGCGCGGGTGGCACGGGAGGTGACACGCCGAGCTGCCACCGCCGGCGCCCGGGGCTGTGCCCGCGTGCGCGGGAGGGGCGAGGTGGGAACGGCGCGGGCGGGCGCAGCTGTCTCCCCGCATCTGCGCGGCGGCGGCGGCCCGGAGGCCAGTGCGCATGCGTGGCGGGGCGCCCTGGGAGGGGCGGGGCGGGAGGGGACCGGAGGGGAGGGGAGGAGAGGGGACCGGAGGGGAAGGGACGAGACGAAGGGGGGGCAGCGAGGACGGGCGCCGGCGTCCCCGGGGCGAGCCGCTCGGCCCCTGCGCCCCCAGCCATGCTCCCCGAGCCACCGGCCTCTCCGCCCCCCGGGCGCCCCCCGCCCCTCGCCGGCCGGTCTTCTGCCCCCGCACTCCGCGGCCCACCCGCTGCAGGGCCTGCGCGCCGCCCCACCGGCCTGGCCGCTCCCAGCCCGCGGCGAGGACCGGGGCGGGCGGTGGAAGGGTGTGAGATGACGTCACAGATGAGCCTCAGAGATAAAAACGAAAGCGCGGGCACAAAAGGGGCTGGAGGCCCGTGTTCTTGAGAGCGGTGGGGAGCTCGCTTGACCGCTTGACCGCTCTCTGCCCCGTCCACACCCGCGAGGGGGAAGCGCACCTGTTTTCCCCGGGGCTCGTTCCCACCCAGACTCCCACGCCAAGGACCGTGCAGGAAAGACTGCCCACGGGGAATCGCAGTGTGCGTAGGGTGGGCAGGGTGGGCCCCGGTGTCCCAGGGGTGGGCCCCGGTGTCCCAGGGAAGCTTCTGGAAGGTCCAGCTTGGCTCAGCAGGAAGTTTCCGCAGGGAAAGCTTCCGGGAGAGGAGTCAGGGGCCTGCACAGAGGCCAGTCTCTGGGCAGGAAGGAGAGGTGCACAGGCCTGCCTTGTGCGCACGGGGACACACACCTGAACCAGGTGGCCCTGGGACGCAAGCCGCTTATTCAGGGAGGGGCCCAGCACCCAGAGTCACCTCAGTGGGGTGGGTGTGTTGGGCCCTCTGGGTTCCCCTCAGCGTAGTCCAGGCCCACTGCGCCCAGGCTGGTGGGAGGCAGGGGCACAAGCAGCAAGCACGTGACCACAGGCCGGGGACGAGGGTGGGGGTCCCAGACCAGTGGCTTTGCTCCCGCGTGGTGACTCTGGGGGCCCAAGAGCAGCAGCAGCCAGCACTCTGGGCAAGGTGCTTGTCTGTGAGCACTGCCGAGGCCCCCAGTGTGGGCGGTGGGCAGGGCAGAGCTTGGGGCGAGGCCTCCTCTGCTCCCTGCTGCAGGGTGGGTCAGAGGTCACAGGAGCAGGGTGGGGGAGGTGGTGGTGATGGGTTGCTGTGCAGAGGGGCCCCTGGGCAGATCCTTTCCTGCCCAGACCTGCTGCGGAGGCTGAGCCAGCCTCCAGGGTCCCCAGGGTCAAGTAGACCCACCCCTCGCCCTCCTGGCTGTTGCGGGAGGCTCCGTGCTGGGCGCTGTGGACAAGGCGAAGGGACAGAGGAGTGGGGCAGCCATGGGCCAGGGTCTTGGGCGTGGGGCATCCCCAGAGGGGTGGCCCTCCCAGGCCCCGGGGAAGATGTGGGGAAGATGTGGGCCGCGTCTTTCAGGAGGTGCGCTCGGGGTCGGGTGGGGTCTGAGCGGAGCAGGCTGGCTGGGACTCCGGGCAGCTGGGCGTGGGCCGCAGCGGGTCCCGATGGCCTCGGGGCCTCATCTTGGGTCTCCTCCTGAGCGGAGCATCCTGTGGCCCTTGGCTGGATGGGGACATCTCGGACAAGGCTCCTGGAAAGGGAGCCCAGCTAGGCTTTTCCCATGATCTGAGTGCGGGGGCGCGGGACCACATGGAGACACACCCGGGGGCAAATGACTGCGGTGGGGTCTGGGGGCCGCGGGAGCGGACACCTGGGAAGGGCTCTGGGGTGAGGCCCTCTTAAAAGAAAACCACTTTCACCAATACGTTTTGGTTTTATTTTAAAGATTTTATTTATTTATTTGACAGGCAGAGATCACAAGTAGGCAGAGAGGCAGGCAGAGAGAGGAGGAAGCAGGCTCCCCGCTGAGCAGAGAGCCCGATGCGGGGCTCGATCCCAGGACCCTGAGACCATGACCCTGCCGGAGGCAGAGGCTTTGACCCACGGAGCCCCCCAGGTGCCCCTCACCCATACGTTTTTATAGAAACAAGTAGGATTTGATTCTAGCCCGCGTCACTCTGTTTGCTCAAAGCAATGACGTTCAGCTCAGTAGGTCTCTGGATCAGACCCATTTGCCCACAGCGGAATGTGTGTGATAACACCACAGATAACACATTTTGGTGGGGGGCCAAGCAAGGGGGCTCCAAAGCCGAGAGGGGCTGTGGGAGGGAGGGAGGGGGCCCAAGGCTGCAGCCCGGTCTTCTGCCTAGAGGTCCCGCCCCCCCAGATGGTCTCATCCCACAGGGTCCCTGGAACCACGGGGTGGCTGGGTGGGGCCTGCGCCAGGCTTCCTCAGGTGAAATGACCTCACAGGGGACCCCCAGCCAGAGGCCAGAGGCCTCCCCCGGAGGGAGAAGGCAACGTCCTGACTGAGTGACCGCAGGGCAGCGCTCCCCACCCCCCATGGTTTCCAACCCTGTCTTTGCCTGCCTCACCTTCCCTCCCTGCGGAGCAAACTGGAGACCCAGGGCTGGGCTTCGGGCCACTCTGCTGGCCACGAGTAAGGCAGCTGGTTGATGTTGGGAGGTGACCTCAGCCCAGGGTTGGGGCGCACCCCCAGAGCCTCTTTCCTGCCCTAGCCTCCCTGCTAGGGAGACCCCAGACACTGGGGTTCCCGGCCCCAGTGCTACCTGGGGTCCCTCCAGTTGCCCATGTGTGCCCTGGCCCCCTGCAGCAGCCAAGCCAGGGCCTCCCCAGGCTGTATGTGGCCGGGACCACCGGAGCTGAGGCTGTGGGGCGAGCACGGGGAGGGCAGCTTGAGGGCAGGGTGCCCTGCTTTGCAGGAAGAGGTGGAAGCTTCCCCAGCGCACCCGTAGCTGCCCCCCCGGCTCTGCTGAGGCCAGGCATCAGCAGGAAACCTTCCAACCGAGGACTCAGAGAAGGTCGTAAAAAGTTGGGGTGGGGGCAGGCCACATACGGAGAAGGGAAGGAGAAAGGGAGGCACCAGAGGACAGCATGGCCAGTTTGCAACCAGAAAGCATGCAAAGTCCCCAACGGTCTGCCTGCCCTGTCTTTTCTGAGGAAGTGGGTGCATAGGAAAGGTGACTGGAAGCCTGGAAGGAGAAAGACATGACTTCCAGGAAAAGGGACAGTCCAGTGCAGGACGGAGGCCCGGGGAAGCAGTCACAGGACAGCGACAGGGTCATCCCAGGACAGGGGACAGATGGCAGACAGTAAGGCCTGGGGAAGCCCACGGGAGCTGCAGACACCAAGTGTGGGATGAGCCACTTCCGGCAAGGACAGAGAAGAATAAGTGAGCATCAGGGAGGGGGGAGGGGGCCGGGGGGGGACCCGAGGACCACAGGGTGTCACCTCACAGTGATGACCAGTCGGAGACGTGCTGACCACAGATGGAGGGTTGGGTGCCGAGAGCCCTATTCTGTGGGAAGAAGGTCGCTGGGAATGACCACTGCTAGAAACCAAGAAAGGGCGCATTCGCAGGTTATTCAGAAATACGGAGAAAATGCGCAGGACGCGGCTGGTGAGGGCCCCAAGAGCAGGGACGCTCGCCGGTGGCTGGCGGGAGCGGGATAGCCCAGCCATTTTGGTGGACCATTGGGCAAAAATTTCTCACAAAACTAAACACACTCTTCCTGTCCGTAAGACCCAGTAATCCCCCTCCTTGGCAGTCACCCAAAGCGCGCCCACACGGAAACCTGCACACGAGTGTTCACAGTCACCCAGACCTGGACGCCACCGAGACGTCCTTCGGTGGGAGGACAGACACACGGCCTGTGGTCCGTCTGGACAGCGCTCAAGGGAAATGAGTTCTCGTGAGGGGAGAGACGTGGGGCAGACTTAGCGCAGGTCAGTAAGGGAGCGACACCCGTCCCTGCGGTCCCGGGCTGGGACATTCTGGAAAAGGCACAACCGTGGAGACCGAGGAGTGGTTGCCAGGGGTGGGGGACGGGGGCCGGTCGGAGGGGACAGAAGAGCACAGAGGACTGAGGGCAGGGACACCGTCCTGGTGGACACACGTCCTTACCGGCTTGTCCAGCCCCACGGAGGGTCCTCGCTGGAGCGAGCGCTGACGTCCGCCGCGGACGTCGGTAACGGGGACGCATCACACGCACACTCGCTTGTCACTGCCACAGGGGCGGCGCTCTAAGGCCAGGTGCGGGAAGGGGGGCATGCGGGGAAACTGGGCGCTCGACTCCGCCGTCTGCAAATATGGACTGTCCCCAAACGGGCTAATCCTCTCTCGCGCGGTGGGGGCGGAGGGGCTAAGGATCCGCTTTCCCCAGAGGGTCCCAGTCATAGGTGGGGTGAGAGGGGGCGGGGCAGGCCACGCTGCTCCTCTTCCTGCTCCCCATCCGGTCTCCCCCCTCTCTCCGTCCCTCCCCACCTGGCCTCCCTGACAGCTCGGCCACTGCTCACCCCTCCTCACCCCTCCGTTCCGCTGCTGGAGGCACCCCCCCCCCCCGGGCGCAGGCTGACCAGCCCCTCCCCCCAGGTCCGTGGCCTGGCCCATCGTCCGGTACCACCTGGAAAGGGCCGGGGGGGGCACACCTCAGGGGACCCGTCCAGCAAGAGCAGCCCCCGTCATCTGGCTGGGCACGGCCTCCTCCCAGGCTCTGTTCCCATCTGCCCCCGGGGCCTTTGTTCAAGCGCCGAGCGGGGCCCTGCACACACCCGCTCACACCGTGGCTGACGGAGCCGGGCCTGCCCTCCGCAACTCTGCAACTCCAGAGGGATTTCCACACATGGAGGAGGACACCAGACCAGCCTGGCCGTGGGCCTGGAGGCTCAGGGGTCCGGGAGGCCCGCACTGTCCCTAGTCTGTCCCCAAAGGACCTTGGCGCACCTCCTCACTCAGGCTGACACAGGCCTCTCCACCAGCTGTGCCCAGAGCCCGGTGCCCGGGGGTGGGCAGTGTGGCCCGTGGGCAATGCCGGCCCCCGGCTGTGAGCGAGGCCAGGGAGGGGGGACCGCCGTGATGGGGGGGGCGGTGGTGAAACCCAGCTGTGCCCACTGCCTCTCCTGGGAGACCCCGGCCCCCAGCAGACAGGCAGGCCCAAGGTCAGGGGTGTCTGTGGACAGCATCTCTCTACCCCAGCGCTGCTGTGTCGGGGGGAGGGGCGGATTCGGCTCAACAAGGCCCATCTTGTGAGACTATAAATTTGGCCACGGACGCAGCAGGCAGACGTCAATAAATGAACACTGTCCTCACGTTAATCTGGGTCGCAGCGGTGGGGCCCCGGGCCCGCGGGGGAGGTGGAACCCCAGGAGGAAGCGGGCCAGGACCGGTGCGCCCGCAGAGTTGGCGCTGCTCCTCCTTTGCTCCCGGCAGGCGGGTGCCGGCCCGTTGCTCAGAGGGTGGCCGGGTTCGCAGATAAAACCCCCAGAGGCCCGTTATTCCAGACCAACACCAGAACATCTTTACTGCCAGTATTTCCTGTGCTCCGAGTGGGGAGTACACCCGCCCTTACTCACCGCCCCCGCTGACGTGGCTTTCGCCGCAGACCCCGACGTGGAGGGGATCTGGCCGCTGCCGAGCCCGGCAGGGTCCGCGCCGCCCCAGCCCGTCCCCCCGCCCTGGTCGTCCCCACCGCCCTCCCACAGCGGGGGCCGGCAGTCCGCTGAGCGCTGGGAGCCCGCCCGGGGCTTCCAAGAAACGCGGGCCTGGAGGGCCATCGGCCTGGCGTGGTCCGGAACCGCTGCGTCCTGACTCCCCCGCGCGGCTCCCCCCGCCATCCTGTGGCCCCTCCTTGCCCACCCAGATGAGGAGGCGACGCACGGGGGACCGCTTCCCAGGCTGGTGCTGGTCACTGGCCCCTTCGAGGTGAGTGGGCCCCTCTGCCATGGGGCCTTGAGGGTCTCAGGGGTTCGGGGCCACCCCCTTGCCTCCCTGGCCTGGAGCTCCTAGTCTGAGTCCGGCCACCACCAGCAAGAGCCCCATAAATAAGTCAACGGCGGCGTATGAATAAACCACAGCGCGCTGGGCAGCCCTGACCCGGGGCGGCTGCTGAGCCTGGCCAGACCATCTCCCCTGCCCACGGCCAACCCCCGTGTCCGGGACGAGCGAGGGAGCTGCCAGGCTCTTCCCCGGCCGGGCCGGTGCCGCGAGGCCAGTGGCTAGACCCCGTTCCAGTCCTCCTGGGGTCTGGCCGCCTCCCATGCAGCCTCTAGTGGAGCTAGTGGGCAAACTGGGGCCCAGAGTCCCAGCGGGGTCAGCCTCAGGCCCCCTCCGCTGGCTGGGCCACAAGGGCCGAGGTTGCCAAGCAGCCTGACCCTGACCCTGACCGTCCACGGCCCTGGCACCTGCTCCGGCCGCCAGCCAGGCCTGGGCCTTGCTGCTGGGGGATGGCTTGGCTGCCGCCCCTCCTGGCCTGTTCCCTGATTCCTAAATGACATCCTCCCCAAACAAATAGTCCTCTTGGGGGACTCTGGGGTCAGGGGGACTGCGCTTAGAAGCCCCCAGCCCAGACCAAGGTCGGGGAGCCTGCCCACCCCTGGGTCCGTGACTGACGGAGACTGGGGTGCGCAGCCAGCCCTCAGCTGGGCGGACGAAGAAGAGCCGTCAGCCCCTAGTGGGCCCTTGACAAGCAGGATAGGGGTGTCAGGGAGCTCCCGGTCCGTCCCTGCCCCCAGCAGGGCCTCACGGCAGGGCAGTTCCAACAAAACGGGGTCGTCATGGGGTCCGCATGGGATGGAGCCGGGGACAGGGCCCTGCACCCTCTCCCTGGGTTCCAGTGGCCCTGAGGGGAGGCCAGGGGCTGGGAGAAGAGGGCAGAGGAACCCCCACCTCAGCCTTGCAGGGCGATGCTGAGCTCAGCGCTGGCTGACCCAGAGCTTTGGGGACCATTAAGAACACTCCAGCTGCCAGGAGACGTCCATTTGCGCTGCGGCCCCTCCCCCGCTCCTCATTGGGCAAACCCGCCACTCCTGGGTCCCCCCCACCTGGCCTGGGCCACCTGCCCCTTTTCAAAGCTTCATGGAGGACGGATGCTATTGGGGGCACCCCCCCGGCCGGGAGACGGGGGTGGGGAGTGCCAGGGGCTCCACAGGAACCGGGAAGTCACTGTTCAACAGTTTGGGACAAGGGGAACCTTCTCAAGCTGGATGGGGATGAAGGTCGCAGGACGAAGCAGACGAGCTCAGCACCCCTGGGCCGCACTTGAAAAAGGTTAAGACAGAGGATTTTCTGTCTCATCCATTGTACGCAGAAACGTTTGTTAAAAATCGAGCTGTCCTGGGTCTCACAGCCTCGAGGCCCACCTGAGCCCTGTGGAGCCCGGACCGAGGGGAGACCCCATGCCCGTGGCTCCTTCCAGGGTTCTCCTGGGAGGGCAGGCGGTGCCTGAGGGCCCTGGGGGGTGCGCGTTCCAGGCCAGGCTGGGGCTGGGACTTCCGAAGGCGGCCCTCCTCGGCCGGAGCTCGGGGGTGCTGGGGCTGTCCCGGGGCCCGCCAGACTGGGGGACCCACGTGGGAGCCCAGAGACAAGGTGCAGGGCCCTGGGGACCAATGGGAACGGGGTGGGGGGCGGGGGCTACGGTGACCTTTGCTGGTTTATCGGAGCTTTCAGCTCTGCCGTCCACGCTCTCCCTTGTTGCCCGCTCCCCCCGGGGTGGAGGGCTCCCCAGCCCGGCCCCTGCTGGACCCCCACACAGGCCAGGACTGACCCCAGGCGGGGCTCATCCCCTGACCCGCATGGGCCCACATGTGGCTGCAGGGCTGTGGCGGGGGGAGGTCTTTGGGCCCAGGGAGGGGACCTTGGCCGGGGACTTGAGACTGAGCATGAGGGGACATTCCGTCCCGGGCTGGCCGCCCTGAGGGTCCCAACTCCCCGTCCGGAGGGCTGACGGAGGAGGCGCAGACGAGGCAGGGGCGCCGTCAGCCTCCGCGGCCTGCGGCTCTTCCAGGGCCAGAAACTCCTTGTCCTGTCCCCCCAGTTAGAACGGTGGCCGCGCTCCGGGGGCATTTACTGATTTTCCTCTTTAGAATATTCCCAAATGCCAGTTCACCGTCCCGCCCTTCCCCCATGCCCCCCCCCCCCCCGCGCATGTGGGGCTCACCCCTACCCCCGCCTCACGGGATGTGGAGGCAGGGGCTGGGCCTGCCCCAGGGTGGGGGGGGTTTCCTGCCAAACTGCAACAAATTGCCCAGAGGGCCGTGTCTAAGTCTGCCAAGCCCGCCCGGATGCTGTGGGACCCTGGACGAGTGTCCGAACCACTCTGGGCACTCAAGCAGGAACCTAATTCCAGCCCCACAGACCCGAGAGACCAAGTCAAGGCCCCAGGACACCTCCCGGCTGCCCCGTGGACCCGCAAGACACACAGTGGCCGAGGGACCTGACGGCAGCTCCGGCCTCGCCAGGCGCACCCCCACGGCCCCCGCGAGCCGCCGTTCCGCTGCTCTGTCCCGCCTGCTGCCTAACCCGCCCCCCACACCGGGTGGATTCCAGCTTCTTCGCTCGGCCAGGAGAACTTTTTTTTTCAACTAGGGTCCATGCCCAGCACAGAGCCCAGCACGGGTCTTGAACCCATGACCCTGAAATCAAGAGCTGAGCTGAGGACAGGACCGAGACTCTGCCCACGGAGCCACCCAGGCGCGCAGCCAAGAGAACTCCTAGTCATTCCCCCAAACCTTTCGTCGCGCCTCTTCCCCGGCCAGAGCAGGCCTCCCGTCGGGGTGACAGCCCCAGAGGCTGCCCGCGTCGCTGCCCCCGGCCCTGTCTGGCGCGGGCCACGCACACGGGGTGCTTGCTGAGCGGATAGCCGGGAACCCCACCGAAGGGGTGAGTCGCTGGCTCAGACGCCGCAAACCGGGAGGGGGCACCTGGGGGCCGCTCTCCTGCCTCGTCCCCATGCTGCCTCGTTTCGGCGGTGGGGGGACGGGGAGCGGCACGGTCCCCAGGGGAAACGGAACGGTCAGCTGTGCTCCAGGCTGGGCAGTGGCTTCGCCATCCAGGGTGCCTTGCTCCGGATCCTGGGAAGACCTGGAATGACCCCTGGGCAGAGAGAGGGGTATCTGGACCGTGTCCCCCCACGCCCCAGAGCTGGATGGGCCCCAGAACACGAGAAACTGCGAGACCGGTGGGGTGGGGAGACTGCGGGGCCTCCTGCTGACCCCGGCTTTGCTCTCAGGGCCACGCCCGCCTGGTGGCTGCGGGGGGGGGGGGGGGGGCAGGTCGTGGTCCTGCCGTGGCTCCCTAGGGGGCTGAGGACAGCAGCCGGATGATTCGCTATCGATGAGACACGGACAGGATGGGGCAGGCCAGCCGCCTGGGTCAGCAGATCCGTCCTGGGCTCAGGACGTGCCTGGCCATTGATCGGATGGAAGGACGCTGGCCAGGAGGCGACCTGAGGGAGCTGGGGGCCGCCCTCGCAGCACTCTTGGGGTCGTGTACAGATGTGGAGATGAACGTCCCTCCCCGCCCCCACTGTGTTCTGCTGGGCCCACCCCGAGGGCCGGGGGGGGGCCCCCGATGCTGCCCTGGCAGGGTCCCCGTGGGGAGAGCGGAGGGCTGCGCGGCTCTGGGAGGCCGGCGTTCCTCTGGTGCAGCGGCCCAGGTCCCAGGCCTGGTGGGTGCCCCAGGCGGTCCCCGGAGCATGGTCTCTGCTGGGCAGGGGGACCCTCACCCCGGCAAGGAGTGGGGCTCTGGCCCCTGCGTGGCAGGTGTGCTGTTGGCCTCTTCTCTGGGGCTCCCCCGCCCGACAGGCCTGACCCCTCCTACATTGACGGCCTGGGACCCCCGAGACCTTCTTAGGTGTGAGGAAGTGCAGATGTCCCCCTGGAAGCTGCGAGGGAAGGGGACCCGGCTGGGGGTGGGTGGCGGGCAGGGGACGTGTGCACCATGACGAGACAAGGCTATTGGCCAGGCAGGGAGAACCCACGGAGAGACCCAGAAACAGAGCGGGGAGCAGCAGAGACGCCAGGACCGGGAAAGGGTGGGGCTGTGACCTTGGCCCCATGGCTCCTGGGTGCCCCTCAGAGGTGGGACCGGGCCCCGGTCACCTTGGGCCGGCCTCCGTGTGGCCCGCCCCGACCGGCCGGTCCTCTGCCAGCCCGAGCGATTCCTGGTGATTCACGGCTGGCTCGCTCTGTCCACCAGATTGATCGCTGGGGGCAGGTTCGCCCAGTGGGGTCTGGAGGCCTCGGGAGCCAAGCAGCCAGGCCACCCGGAAAACCGCAGACGGGGCCTCGGCCCCCTGCCCACACCCACCCTCCTGCCCCAACCTATGCCACTAATGAATTGGGATTTGGTCCACAAAACCGCAGCCTGCCGCTACCAGACTGTCTAGCTCCAGGGGCCGGGCGAGTGGTGGGTGTGCAGCGGGAGCCGTGCCCCAGCCCCCCAGGGCACCACCCCCCGGCCAGGCCCTGTAGGGCTGGGGAGCCACGCCAGCCCCTGTCCTGTGTGCTCACGCCTCAGGGCCAAGTCAAGCTTGCAGTGGAGACCCCTGAGGACCCCCTCCCAGCAGCAGGGTCCTGTGCACGTGGCCTCCCGTAGCCAGACCCAGGTTGGTAGGTGGGCCCTGGGCTTTCCCGGGGGTCCTGCCTGCCTGAGACCTGGCCTGAGGGAGGTGGGTGATAGGGGACAGGAGGGCAGCTGGCCTCGCCTCACTGAGAGGACTTGGGGGGTGTCAGCTGACAGATGCACGGCTTTAAGGGATGAGAAAGAGAGACCCCAGTGTCTCAGAGACTCCATCCAGCCTCCGGCCAGCGCAGACCCCACACTTGGCGCAGAGGGTCTCAGCAGCTCCTGCGCGGGGCCCCTGCCTCTCAGTGGGGAAGGGTCCGCTCCAAGTGCTCGAGTCCCGGGGTCAGCCAGACCCTGCCTGCTGTCCCAGCCCCGGGTCCCTGTGGCCTCCACGGAGTGACGGAGCCCTGGGCCTCTGGCCGCCCCCCACGAGGCCGCGTGTGAGGTCTGAGCCCAGCTGCCGCCCGCGTGGTGGGAGGAACACACCTGCCCACCACAGCTGCCGGGCCCGTGACCGCAGCCTGCACCCCCGGCCAGCAGTGCGGTCAGCAGCGACACTGACCCTTGGGGCCGCAGACCCCAGGCCACGGGCCATCACCCAGCCAGCCCCTGTGCCCCTGCGGCAGTGACCACGGGCGCCCCTCCCCCACAGCGGTCAGCATTCCCCATCCTGTGTGTCCCACCTTCCCTGCCCAATCTTTGGGGGCCCCAGGGTCTGTGTACTGGGGGAACCCACGCCCGACTGCCGGACGGGGTCCAGGGCTGGGGTCTCCGAGGTCAGGAGCCCAGGACCGGCCGAGCCCGGGTGCCTGGGCACAGGGGCGGCAGGTGTCCGTCTCAGAAGCAAGCACCGCGCGGTAACGAATGGCCAGTGGGAGGGGGCGCCGCGGTAGTTAACGGAGGCCGTCGGACTGCGCAGCTCGGCCTGTAACCGGCACATTATGAAGCCTAATGGATTTTTGAGGCCAGATTGATTTTTCATTAATTTGGTAAAAATCTCTTTCCTCTCCCCTATAATTCTGTCTTAAAACGCTCTTCCTGACAGCTCGATAAGTCACTCTTGCCTTAATGCACGTCTGGCTCGTGGTCGGCAGGGAAGGGCAGGGGTGGGAGGAGGCCGGGGGCTGCCAATCATCTCCAGGTAAATCCTGCATTATGCATGGCCCCCGGAGCCGCGGCCGCCCCGCAGGGCACTCTCCCAGGGCGGGCCTGGGCCTCTGAGCGCTGTGGGCTGCTGACGGTGCCCCCCCAGCCCTGGGGGAGCACGAGGGGGACACGCGCTCCCAGCAGGGGTGTCCTGCCAAGTCCTGACCGCTTATGGGACCTGCCCAGGACTTCGGACCGGCCGCCACCTGCCAATCTGGCTGGGGCCTCTCCATCCTCCAGACAAGCCCGGCGGCCCCTGCTTGCCCCTCAGTGGGGCTCCCACCCTCTTGCTCCCCTGGTCGCTCCCCGCCATCTCCCCCTCCACCCCTCAGACCCTCCAGCCTGATTGTCCCTCCTCTGTTTCCCAAGGTTTCAGGTGACCCTCCTGCCCCAGGCCCTTCCTCACAGCCCGTGTCCAGGGCTAGCGGGTCCTGGTTTGAGCTGACCCCATCTCAGATCTACGTGACCTCCTGGAATCAGTCTGACCACACCCCGCCCAAGCATGGGAGGGGAGGGGAGGGGAGAGGCAGGGGGAGGGAGGCGGAGGCCCGCCCCTCGCTGCTCCTCTGAAGGAGCCTGTCTGCGGCCCTGCCATGGCCAGCTCTGCTGGGGGAGGACACGGTGAGCAAGGAGGGTTCCTCCTCCCTCTCTGGAGCCGACTGAGTCCTCCCAGGCTGCGTGCGTGTGTCTGTGTGCACACACGTGCGTGGGCCCAAGCCCGACTCGGTATCTGTGGGGCCGCGATGGGGGCTGGCCTCCTGAGGCACTCTGTCAGGAGCAGGACTCCTCACAAGGGATTCAGGACTCCCAGGGGACACCGTCCTCCTCCAGCGGGGCTCCCCACAGCCTCTCATCACAGTGTGAACTCAGGCAGGGAAACTGAGGCCCAGACACACGTTCCTAGCTGCTTTCTCTGCAGTCTGGGAGAGGGGTGCCCCAGAGCCCTAGGCTCCAGATGGACGGCTCTGCCCTATCCCTCCGTGCCCCGCTGCCCTCAGGGCCTGCGAGGAGGACGCCTCCTGCCCCCTCCCAATTTCAGGCTCCCCGGGGTGGCCAAGGAGCCAGTGAGAGTCCAGGCTCCCTGGAGGAGGTGAGGCCGGGAAGGTGGAGGGAGGAGATGGTGGAGGCGGCGGGCTCCCAGCAGCAGGAGCAGGGAAAGGAGGGGGAGGGCTCGGGACCCTGAACTGGCCCAGCTTGGGGTCGGGGGGGTAGGGAGCAGCCTTGTGGGGGGCAGGGCTGGGGCTTGGGAACCCATCCACGCTAGCGCCAGAGCATCAGAGGCCCAGCACAGACAGCCCCCGGCACCTGTCTGGGGGGCACGTGCTCCTTGGGGGGCCAGGCGGGAGCGGCCCCAGAGGCAAGAGGTCGTCCCCACTGGTCAAAGCACTGGGTCTGCTTGGGTCCCTGAGAACTCAGGCAAGTCACCATCCACTCTGTTCTCTCCCCCCAAGGGACCCTTGGCCTCCAGGGGACTCTGGGTCTGCCCTGGCCCCCACCCCCAGCAGAGGTGGTTCAGCAGATGCAAGTAGGGGTGGGGCAGGGGGTCTTCTGGGCTGTGCCCTGGGGACTGTGGCTTCCCGATGACCCGAACCGTGTGTCGAGGGCCGTGTCCCGGAGCTCTATCACCTCCCCCTCGCACCAGGAGGCAGTGGGCCACAGACAGGTGGCCGTGGCGGGAGGCCACTCGGAGCCCGGAGTCAGCCCTTCACCCTGTCTCCTTCTTGGGCTGGGAAAAGGAGGCACCCATGGACAGTAGGGCCGAAACCCATAGCGCTCTGCCCATGCGCGTTCTGTCCTCTGGCCAGGCCCGCCCTGCCCCTGCTGGACAGCAGCACTGAGCCCGCGCCGCCCCGGGGGGCCCAAGCCCCTCCTGAGGCGTCCCCATACTCCAGCCGGTGGCCACATGGAGCAGCGGAAATTCCTCTCTGCCCCCAAGCCTCTGTAACACCCCCGCACCACCTCCCCCCTGCACTGCCTCCCCGCGTCTCCCCCCCCCCCCCCCCGCACTACGTCCCCATTCCCGGCTGGGGGCAGCCTCAGCTCAGATACTCCGGGCTCTTTTCTGCCCACAGCGGCCACCACCTTGCCCTCCAGGGTCTGGACCCATCTAAGCCCCTTCCAGTCAGGGTCTTGGGCCGAGTCCTGCCCTCGGTGGCCGGCTTCCCCTTCAGGCCCCGGCGCAGCTTCTCCAGGACCCCGAGAGCCGCGCGCAGCACGCAGGCGTCGGCTCAGGCCCATCAGCTCCTGCGCTGCGCTTCCTCAGATGGTCCCCGGTGGTTCCGTTGTCCGCATGGGAGTCTGGTGAGGTCAACGCGCTTGCATGCCAGGGGAGGGCACAGACCCCTGGCCACGGAGCCAGAGAGTGAAGCTGGAATTGTTGGCCACGGGCTCCGTGGGTGGCGGGGGCGCTGTGCTGAACCTGGGTGGCCCCCCGGCCTCACCCCCCAACACACACAGCTGGGGCGTGGGCTGGGCTGTTCGGGGCTCTTGTGGCTCTAGGCCCCAAGTGACCGCACAGTCCGGGCCGAGGCCTCAGCAGTCATGGGGGTCACGGCTTTAAAGACCGTGCTTGTCCTCTGCCCCTGGTGCCTGTTCCCCGTATCCCTCAGCTGCCTGCCCGGGCCCCTCTGTGCCAGGCTCGCTCCCCTACGAGGAGGAGCTGCCCCGGCAGCCTCCAGCGGGGCCTGGATCAATGCCACAGGCCCAGCCAGAAGGAGGCCCAATCGTCAGTGACCGCTCCCCACCCTCGCCCCACTGAGGCCACCGGAACAGCACGGCAGAGACCATGGCGGTCTGCCTGGACCCAGCCTGAAGCCCCATGGCCTCCTGGCGGCTGGTCATCGAAGGCTGTGGACCGCATGCTCTGAGGCCAAGGCCGGGGGGGCGGTGAGGCAGGCGTCTGTGTGGGGGGGGTCTGTGGCTGCCTCCTTGGCTCGGTCAGTTTCCAGCCAGGCAGGCCCCCGTGCAGGAGCTCAGGCCACTGTGCCTCACGATCCCAGAGCCGGGGGGCATTCTAGGCATGTTCTGTGTTTCTCCTGGGAAGCCTGGGTTGAGCCCGCCACCCAGCACGGGTCATGTCCCAGCCTCCAGAAGGGCACATCAAGGCCCAGAAGCGTGAGGGCATGTGTGAGGTTGCTGCCCCCGCTTCCTGGGGCCGTTCTAATACATGACCATGAACCTGAGACTGTACCACCACGGGAATGTTCTGGGGCCGTTCTGGGGCCTTAAGTCTGAAGTCAGTGTCCTCGGGGCCCCACAGTCCTGTCCCCCCAGCTTCTGGTGGCCGCGGCCCTGCAGCCCCCCCACTCCACACCGGTCTCCTCTTCTGTCTCCTACAGGGACAGGGGCTTAGCCCTGCCTAGGTCACCAGGAGAGCCTTTTCCTCAATGACACCCGCAAAGACTTGGTCCAAACAGGTACCCAGGTTCTGGGGGGACACGTCTCTCGGGATCACCCTTGAGCCCGCTGCAGTCAGGGAGCGAGTCTGGCTGACGGCGGCCTCCCAGCAATGGTCCTGCGAAGGGCAGCACCGCGGTCACGGGCTCTCTGGACCCTGACTCTGGAGCCCCACCTCCCCTCTGCACCACCTCCGGGCCTGTGAGACGAGCTCTCCCGCTGCTTCTCGCACTCATCACCTCCCACACACCCCGCTTCTGGAGCCCCAGGGCCCTGGGGACCACCCTGGCTGGCCCCAGACAGCTGGGCACGTTCAGGGCATCTTACCACCTTACAAACCCACACTGGGCTCCCCGAGGGCCGCCTCCCGTGGCCTTAACTCTGGGTGTCAGGGTCTAAAGGGGCGAGAGTGGGAAGGCCACCCTCTGGTCGGGGCTCCTCCTGGCTGGGGTATGGCCCCGCTTTGGAGGCTCCGGGACTGACTCTACCCCTTAGGGGATGGGGGGCCGACTGAGCGGCCTAGGAGGTGCCCATGGTGAGCCGCTGAGCCGGTAGGAGTGGGGTGAGCTGGGACCTGGAGGGAGGTGAGTGGGGAGGAGACAAGGGAGCATCGGCCAGGGACCCCCACCCCGCGGTCTCCCCAGGCTCCCAACTCTCCGGTGTGGACGGCGGACCCTGCCCCCACTCCGTGTCCATCCCAGCCTGCGCCTCCCACGCCGCCAGGGCTCCCTTCCACCGCGCCTCTGCTCACATTAATCTCCGCGAGGCTCACTGCTGACCCAAGCGAAACAGAGTTTGCCTTCCCCTCTCTCGGCAGTTTTCTGTTGGCAAAGCAAAAAGGATCGCCGTGCGCGCTCACCCCCGACCTCCCTGCCCGGGGGGGACCACTCTGGGAAATGAGCTGTCCCACGGGGCCACCGCGCCCACACGCTCTGCTCGGGGGGCCAGGGAGGGAGGCGGGGCGCCGCCGCTCCCAGAGCCACTCGGGTGCTGACCCTCCCTCGCCAGCGGCACACGTGGGACACTCCTACCAGGTCCCTGAATCTTCCCAGATATTCGTGGCATGTGTGGAAGGGACGGCGTGGCCCCCGCCCGTGGCTTGTCTGTGACACAGAGGTGACGTGGCTGAGCCGGACAGCGGGGCTGGAGCCCGCACCCTGAGGCGCGGCCCGATCTGAGGACGGCCGGGAGGGCGCCGGCAGGACGGGGAAGGCAGAAAGCACAGGCTGGGGGCGTGCGGTGGGAGCGCCGGTGTGGGCCGGGAGGCACAGCTGTGGACGTGCGGGCAGCCGCTCCACCGGGGAAAGGCCTTGGTCAGGCGGGCTCTCCCGCACGTGACTCCCCCGGTGCGCACTGGACAGCCCCAGGGCCGCCTGCGTGAACCGCCGAGTAGCCTCGTGCCCAGGCAGGTCTATGGAGGCTCAGCCTCGGCGTTGGTACCACGGGCACTCGGTGTGGGGTGCAGGTCATGCGGGCACCGGGGCGAAGCTGTGGGTTCTGCTCAGTCCCTGACTTCATTCCCCAGGGCTCCCAGAGCCGGCCTGGGGTTCCCCTTGCTCCCAGCTCAGCTGCCTGGGTGGCCTGGGGAGAGGCGGGCGGGCGGGACAGGGCGGTTAGCTCCGGCTGGAGGGTGCGGGCTGAGCTCCCAGTGGGCTCCGTGCCACTCAAGGCCTTGTGTGCCCCTCGCTCACCGCGTACGTCCCTCTCTGGAAAAGGGGTGTGTCGCAGCCGGCAGAGAGGAGACTCCCCTTGATGTCCATCCCCGCCTGGCCCGGGATGAAGGCGGGCCTAGCACTGCCTCCCGCAGCCGAGAACTTGACCCTAGGAGCACCCAGTCTGGGGGGCAGCACCTGGGCAGCAGGGCCTCGGACACCGCTTTGGAAAGCTCCTGACCCTTCTGCGGAGAGGGAGCCTGGTCCCAGACCCAGCGGCTCTGGCTGAGGTGAGCCCCAGGCACAGGGCTGAAGACCAGACGGCCGGCACCGTGGGCTGTCTGTCTGTCTGTGGTGGGGAGCTGGGCCATCCCTGCTGAGGACCCCCCACCAGCCGGTCCCCCGGCCCGTGTGCCCCTCTTGGGTCCAGACCGGCCGCCGGAGGGAGGGGAGCCGCAGGACCCTCCTGGACGAGACCTGCCAGCCCCGTCGTCCCTGATTAGCGGGTAATGGCCTCCTCGACGCACAGTTTTATTAATTGAATTACTAAGTGCTGAGGTGACCCTGGCCGGTTCTGCTGAGAGGGTCGTTCTCTCGGGAGGAGCAGATGGCCGGACGGGACGCACCTGGCCATGCTCAGCCCGGGCTGGGGCAGGAGGGGAGCCCTCCAGAAAGCTGCCCTCCCTGGAGTGCCACGGCGGGATGGAGGGGGAGGGGAAGGCGGCGGGGACCAGGACGGTGCTGCTCCCACAGAGGGGACAGGGACAAGAAGAGACCGGGTCCCGCCCGCAGGGGAGCTCCCCCGCTCTCCCCCAAGGCCACCGTCGCTCCCCAAACGCTGCCTCCAGCGGCGGCTCGAGCGGGCAGCGGCCGCCCCCTGGTGGCCACGCAGGCTCCCGGCCAGGCCGGCCCCCACCGCGCCATGGGGCTTCTCCCCTGCCCATGCCCGTGCCCCCAGGGCTCTGCAGACCCCAGGGCTCCGCCAGGATGGGCTGAGCTGGGCGGGCTGAGGGGGGTGCGGGGGTGGGCAGGCCGGGCGGAAAGCTCGGAGGAGGCCTGGACAGCTGCCGTGGGGCCGGGCAGGCTGAGGACTGGTAGTGCAGGTGGGGCGGTAGGGTCAGCATTAGGGGTGCCGGGTGGGCTGAGCCAGTGGAAGGGCACGTGGAGGGGGTCACAGGACCCGTGTGGGGTGCGGCCGACCTAGCCCTGGGGGGGTGTGTGGCCAGGGGCCGGGGCGGGGCAGTGTGGGGTCCCGGTGCCAGGATCCGTGTTGCAGGGGCCCCCTGCCGACCTATTAATCGCCCTTGTCCCTTTGGGTGGGGGGCTGCCCTCCCCCATGGGCATTTGGGGCCCAATGAGGACCAGGTAGCCCCAAGGCAGCGTCCTGGCATCGGGGACCCCTGCCCAGAGCAGCTGCGACACGTCCCGTGTGGGTACAGCACCCGCCCGCGGCACCGGCTCACACACGCCTCACGTGACACGGTCTTTAATGGCAGCACGGAGGGGGCGCGGCAAACGGGCCTGAAGTTCCCTCAGGCTGGAGGAAGGCACACCGGGGTGTGGGGCGCGGGGCACCCGGAGGGGGAGCGTGGCACGCCACTCAGGGCTGTGGGGACAGCCTCCCTCTGGCCTTGCCCCTCCTGGCCTTGCGGCTCCAGCCAAGGAAGAGCCTGGGGGCGGCCCGTGCGGGAGTGGGCGCCCCCCACCCACACTCCTTCTGGCTCCTCAGAAGCGCCCCCAGGGCCGGCCGGTGGTGCCCCTGCTGTGGGGACAGGAATGAGTCCCAGTGAGCACCCCTGGCCCGTCCTGCCCGTGGCCCGCCAGGGAGGGACCGGGGAGGGGGTGGCTGGGCCGTCAGGGGCGAGCCGGGGGTCCCGGGAGGACGGGCGCCACGCGGTGCGGGGTGAAGGCCACGGGACAGCGCTTGCAGCTCAAGTGTGGGTACGAGGCCCGCGGAGGGTAGGGGGCTGCTGCCCAGAAGCCGCCCCGGGGCGGGAGTCTCGTGCGCGCGCAGCCTCCGCTTCCCTGTGCCCTCCGGGCTTCTGGGGCCGCGGGGGCTCACCGTGCTGGGGGGCTCCGCCCTGGGCAGCAGCGAGGCCACCTGCAGGCTCACGCCCTCGTCGCCCGCGCCCCGCAGCTGCGCCACCACCTCCGCGTGCCTCCGCCACTTGCACGGCTGCCCGTTCAGGGACACGATGTAGTCGCCCTCATGCAGGCCCGCTGCCTGCGGGGAGATGGGGCGGTCCGGGAGTCCCCCATGGGCACCCAGCACCTCTGCCCACGGTCCCTTCTGCCCCCTTCACGCCAGCAGCCTGTGCTCGGCCCAGGACCTTGGCCCCGGGGGGTGGGACAGGGGCCTTACCGCCGCGGGGCCCCCAGGGATGACAGCCGCGATGAGGACAGGCGCGTCTCCGCGCAGTGTGAGGCCGAAGCCAGCCTCCCCGCGGGTCACGTGGACGGGCCCCACCAGCCGCCAGCAGTTCCTGGCTGAAAACACAGACAGGGGCCCCTGGGGGTGGAGCGAGGCGGTCAGTGGCCCGGCGGGGCCGCCCCAACACCGCCCACCCAACCTCTACGTCTTGGGTCTGAGAGCGGGTGCGGCGAAGGGACTGGGCAGGGCCGGGCTGCCATCATGGCCCGTCTGGGGTCCTCAGCCCGCCCGTGCTGGGGTGCAGTGGGGGGGGGGCTGGGCACAGGGTGCTCACCAGCCGCTGAAAGATATCGGTCACCTTCACCCTGGAGAAGCTGGGCGCCCTGATCTCTGGCTTCTGCTGTGTTTTAGCTGAAAGGACAAAGGACAGGACGAAGCCCAAGGCTCGTGGACCCTCAGCCCCGGGTGCAGCTGCGACCTGGGTCAGCCCCAGCAGAGCGCGTGGCCTGAGGACCAGCCTGCTCCATGCATTCTGCCGCCCTCTGGGCCTGGCTGTTCCCTCCACCCCCACCCCGGGGGGTCCTGGGGGTTCCCGTACTCCTGCCACGCCTGCTCCTGCAAAGCCCTGCAAAGCCCGAGATGCTGGGCGGCTGGCCTGTGAACACCTGCCTTCAGACCACAGTTGATTCCTGCCCTGGGGGTGGCGAGACCCAGGAGAGCAAGGGAGACCCAGACAGCAAGGGAGTGCGCCCCCCCGGCTCCTCCCAAGGGCCGGCCACACGGCTCTGCGGGCCTCAGCCCACGGGCGCCCGCAGGCTGGACACCCCTGTCCCAAGGGGCCGGGCGGCTCACGCTGGATGTCAGGAGCCTCAGCGGTCTCCAGGAAGTCGTCCTCGCGGTCGAGCTCCGAGTACTTGGCCAGGGAGCGCCTCAGCGCCTGGGCCAGCACGGCCTGCAGCAGGTCGACCGTGCGCAGGGCGCGGCCCACCGCGTGCAGCCGCAGGGCCTCCTCCTGGCCCAGGATGCTGCGCTTCAGGTGGGCCTTGCCTGCGTGGGACAGGGCAGACCTCGCGTCTCGGGCCCCCGCCCAGCCCCGGGGACCAGACCCCCGCGCTCCCCCCCGCCCCGGACGCAGCAAGCCGGGGACAGGCGAGGGCTTCTGGGTCCATCCTGGGGGTGTGCTGCCCTTGTGGGAGGCTATGGAGGAGCGGCCTCCTGCAAGCGCCCGCACGCCCAGACCCCCTGCCTCCCTCCGGCCTGCTCTGGGAGTCGCCCCGAGCAGGGGACAGGCAAGAGGCGAGCAGGGGGCCTGCAGGAGACGGGCTGGGACACGAGGTGTGCCTGGGAGAGGTGACTCAGGAGGGATGGGGCACTCGGGCTCCTCGGTGGGCGCCCCCCCACAAGGCCGCCTCACCCAGCTTCCTGCGCTCCTCTGGCTCCTGGGGCAGCCCAGCGCCCCACGGCTCCGGCTCCGATGTGGCCGGGGGCCCACAGAAGGCCTGCTGCCGCACTGGGATGTCCGCCTCGGCCGCTGCTAGGGTGAGAGAGGGCCTTGAGCCCCGCCAGATGGGGCCTCGAAGGGGCAAAGACGGGCAGGCGGGGCACTCACGGGGATTGTCGCAGAGCGCCACGGCTGCGTGGTAGTGGGCCAGGGCGCGGAAGTACTCTGCCTTGACGCGGGCGAGGGTGGTCCAGGCGAGGGGCACGTAGTCCCGCACAGGGGGCTGCGTCATGGTCTGGTGCACCTGTCTGTACTCGGCCGCCACCTGGGGCGCACGTGGTGGGAGGCTGGGGTGTCCTCTGGGGCTCCAGGACGAGTCCCGCAGCCTCTGCCCCGCCCCTCCCCATCCTGGGGCCTGGCCTCCACCTGCCCCGACCCCAGGCCCCACCCCATGCCCCACCCCGGTCCAGCTCAGGGCTCTGGGCCCCAGCGGCTGCTCTGACACGTGCTGCCCCAGGGGCAGGGACTCAGGACCCTCGGGCCCTGACAACAGCCGGCTTTGGGAACCAGCCGGACACACAGCCACGGCGTGGCACGCCACCCCTCCCTGCACGGACCCCCGATCCAGGCCCTCCCGCTCGCCCAGCCACCATGGCTTGGCCAGGCCTCCCGCAGGACAAGGGCTCGCTGTCCTCACCTGGGCAGCCTCCTGAGCCAGGCGTAGCTGAGCCAAGCAATCCTGGGGGGCTTCAGGGGACGGGAGCAGGAGACCCTCAAAGATGCACTCTTGGGCCTGGGCCGTCATGAGTCGCTCCAGCATGGAGAGCGAGGCCGGGCTCATGTCAGGGCTGGGTGCTCGGGAAAAGTTCTCCCTCAGGAGACTGAAGGCCCCTGCGGAGGTGCGCTCACAGCAGGCGGGCAGGATGGCCTGGCCACACCCCCAGGCGGGGTGGGGTCCCGTGCAGCAGGGCCATCCCACTGGCCCTGCCCCCGCATGCCCCAGAGGCACCCTGACTGCAGCCCGCTCTCACCGGCAGCCCTCTGAAAGGCCTCGATGGCGCACTGGGTGCCCTTGGGGCAGGAGCGGTCCTGGCGAGCCCCAATCTGGGTGTGCAGGGCCCCGATGTTGAAAAGCACGCTGGCCTTCTCGAAGGCCAGGGCCCGCTGCTGGGCCGGGACCCCCGTCAATGAGTCATACCTGTGGGGGGGTGAGGCTGGGTGGAGTTCCTACGGCAAGCACCGGGAGTCGCGGCCAGGGCTGGGGGGAGCTGTCGATGGGGACCACGGACACCCGCCCGGCCCGGCCCTACCAGTGGAAGTGCAGCCCGAGCGTCCCGGGAGGGGCGACGAAGCGTGCGTCCAGGAAGCAGAGCTGATTGTAGTAGGCCATGAGGGGCCCCAGGCCCGCCTCGCTCTGGCTGGGTGTCCGGGCGGCCTGCAGGTAGGTCCCAGCTGGGCCCCGGCACCCAGGCCAGGCCACGGCACGGACTCCCCGCCCCGGGAGCCCCCTTGGACGTCCCAGCCCCGCAGGAGCGCTCCAGGGTCTGGGGGGGATGGGGCCGTAGGACCTCTCTGGGGCTGCTGTGGGCCCTGTTCTGGGCGGGGAGACTGTGAAAAGCCCAGGAGAGGCCCAGGCAAGGTCCCTGGGAGGGGACGGGCACAGAGCAGCCGCTCCCAAAGGCCCAGCAGAAGGTGGTGAGAACAGACCATCCCCTGCATGTACGAGCCATCTGCGTGCCTTCCCCAGAGCTGCCCCGGGCGGGGACTCCGGCCCTCTGGACGCCTATGCTCCTCTGTCCCTGACTGCACCCCGTTTTCCTTCATTTGCGACCTGGGAGTGGCTAGTCTCCCAGGTGGAGGGCGGCGGGATGGGGCGGGGCGGGGTCGGGGGGGGGGGGGGCGGGAAGAGCCCACCCACCTGCCGCAGGTCCTCCAGCTCCCTGATTTCGGCCTCATAGGAGGCGCTGTCCTCTCCAAAGTGCGCAGAGATCAGCTCCTGGTTGGGGAGGGGCAGGTGCCGGCCTTCTCTGGCCACCCAGCCCCACGCAGGCAAGGACGGGGAGTGGAGGGAAGCCCTGGGCCCCTGGAGAAGGGCTAAGGACTGGTGTGGGGGGTCCCTGCCCCACAGACACGGGGTTCGGGGACGCAGAGTCCCTCGCCAGGCCCTGTACAGCAGGTGCTCTCGACGGCCGGACAGGCGAGAGGCCCGCCAGCCCAAGCTCGCCGCCCCCAGGCTCACGGCCCCGACGAGCTTCTGCAGCAGAGGCTCTGTCACTGGAGGCCCAGCCGGGGGGGCGCTCAGAGGGGGGTCAGGGAACCCCGTCGCCATCTCCACCTTCCAGCAGGATGACTGGTAGGGGCTCTTCTCCGAAGCCCGCCCGACCCCAAGCTCAGCCCGGGCAGGCTCCGCCTCCCTCTGCCTCTCTCCCCATCTGTTCAAGGACACCCCGGACCGGGAAGCCTCCGTGATCCCTGCACACCCCAAGGCAGGTGCGAGCCCCGGGTCATAGGTCAGTGCTCACCTTCAGAGGTGTGGACCAGTCCAGCTCCTTAGTCTCCTTCAGCCCCAGGGGGATCATAGGGACAGTGATGCCTTCACTGGAACCAGAGCCATGGAGCCCAGACTCTGAGGCTGTCCCCAGCGGCCACTCCCTACGTCCCCAGCCACACGGAACCCCTCCCCTCCGACTCTGACCCGCGTCTGACACACACCCTACGGCACACGGACGCTACTCTGGTGCCCCCACACCTGCTCCCACTCAGCCTCTGACCTGGACCCCGTGCTTCCGGATGCTTGTGCACGCACACACGCACCCCCCCGGGCCGGCCTTGTCCCGCACACACACGCACGCACGCACCCCCCCCCCGGGCCGGCCGTGTCCTCGCACACACATGCACGCACGCACCCCCCCGGGCCGGCAGTGTCCCGCACGCGCACCCTCCCAGCCGGTCAGCCTCCGCGCGGCCGCCGCTGAGCTCGTCCAGCTCCTCCTTCAGCAGCTGCAGGCTGCAGTTGACGTAGCTCAGCTCCAGGGCCACCGTCTCCCTGACCCAGGCGTTGCTGGTGGCTCTGGGGGAGGCCAAGGTGAGCTGAGCCGCAGCTCTGCGGGTGGATGGCATGCGGCCCCACCGGGCCTCAGAGCCCCCCGCGTGCTGCGCTCGCAGGCCCAGCCCCGTTGGGGGGTCCTGGGCCCAGCCTATGACCTCCCTCTCCGGAGCCCCTACAGCTGGTGTTGATTTCTGTCCACGCGTACAGACAGCGCCTCTGGCCCAGGGCACATCCCTCGGACCCAGACCTTCCAGGCCATGGGCTCTGGCCTCCCCCCGCTGCTCTCCCTGGACGCAGGCTGTGGCTCGCCCTCCACAGCGACACAAAATCGGCTTTCCTGGAAAGGCGGGGGGTCAGGCCCTCTCTGTGCTACATCTGGGCACCTGACAGAAGGGCCGATGGGTCCCCAGGAAGGCCCGGCTGAGAGCAGGGTTGGGCTGGACAGGGACACAGGGCGGCTACGGAAACGGAGAAGCCCTTGGGGCCCAGCAGACCCCGGCCCAGAACCTGTCGGCTGGCTCTGCACACGGCGGCTGGGGCTCCGACAGGTCGGACCATCTTCCCGGGCCCTCAGCCACCGAGCGGGCTCAAGGAGTCATGGGTGAAGGTCTGAGCTGACGTGCAGCCGCCTTTCTCATGGGGACGCGCCCCTGGAGCCCCCAGGACACTTTCCCGGGTCCCCAACCTGGGACACCTGTCAGATCTCAGCCGGAACGGGGCCTGTGGGCCACCGCATACAAGTCAGAGGCTCCCACACCACACACCCGCCCCAGCCCGCCCCTGCGCTGACTCCTGCCAGGGGGGGCCAGGAGCCCAGCCATCATCACCCACTCCTGTGTCCACAAACCAGACCACAAGGGCAGGCACCTAGCTGGGTTGCTGCCTTGTGCTCATCACCCAGCACAGGCCCGGCTGGCTGAGGGCCCGGGGGCGGCACCTCCTCCTGAGCGACGGGGGTGGCCGGCGGCACGCACCTGTACAGGTTCTCGGCGCCTGTCCGCATCCGCAGCTCCTTGGTGATCTGCTGGCGGACCCGGGCCCTGTGGCTCTGTGGGCGCCCACGCGGGCTCTGGGCCAGCGGGTCGGAGCCCTGTGGAGAGGCTGAGGGTGACCGGCGCCAGGCCAGGAAGAGCATAGCAGGTATAGGGACCGTGGCTGTGGCCCCTATTCTGTGGGGCCAGCAGCAGCGCGATGGGACTCTGGAAGCCCCTGGCAGGACGCAGCCGTCTGCTCACCACAGAGCCTTCTGTACTTTCTTTAAAAAGACTTAGGGACACCTGGGTGGCTCAGTCGGGGCAGCGTCTGCCTTCAGCTCAGGTCGTGATCCCAGGGGTCTGGGCTCAAACTCCGCTTTGGGCTCCGCGGAGAACCTGCTTCTCTCTCTCCCTCTGCAGCTCCCTGGATTGTGCACGTGCTTTTTAAAATCTTTTTAAAAACATGAGTTAACTTGAGAGAGCGGGAGAGAGTGGGAGAGTGCTTGCAGGCGCGCACGGAGCAGGGAAGGGGCAGGGGAGAGGGAAAAACCTGAGCAGACGCCCTGCTGAGTGTGGAGCGTGACCGGGGCTCGATCTCACAACCCTGAGACCATGACCTGAGCTGAAATGTAGAGTCAGACGCTTAGCTAGCCGGGCGTCCTCCTGCACTTCTGAATTTCGTTCCCTAACCACCACGATTCACTCTTCCCGCGTGACTCTGGCATGAGCTCAGGTGTGGCCATGCGGGGACGACCCAGCCCAGATCTTGCCAAGGCGCTAAGGGCAAGGAGGCCGCCTTACAGGGCGCTGGAAGCTTCCCGGCCCGCTTGTTCTCTGGGGTGCTTGGCGCACCTTGAGCCTGGGATGGGCTCCATCCCAGACGGCTGTTCACTGGTGGGGTCCCTTTGGGCAAATGCTCAAAGCACAGGCCCAGGGCCGCTCAGCTCCCAGGCAGCGGGTCAGGCCTCCTGACTGCCCACTGCCCACCTCGGCCATGATTCCTCATTGTATGGGGCAGTCTTGCCAGCTGCCGGTGTCTCGGGGCCCCGGGGCAGGAAAGCCATGCAGCAGCTGCCAGCAGAGATGTAGGGGTCCCGAGGCACAGAGACGCTGCAGACGGGTGCCTGGAGGATCCAGCCAGGGAAGGTGAGGGTCCCCGCAGGAGCCAGGCCAGGGAGCTGGAGCAGCTCTCGGGGGCCCTACGCGACCATGCCTCCTCCTGGCCATTTAGGGATCTACTGTGTGGGACAGTCACCAGCCCTGGAGCCAGGAAGAACTTTTCAGAATGCACCTTCTCTGGGCAATGTCCCCAAAGATGGTCACACGGCCCTTGAGCACAGTGGGGGTGAGGCCAGTAGCTCCCGGGACCCCGTCCTGACACAGGGACAAGGAAGTGTCTCTATGCAGTGCTGAGACCAGCCTCCTACAGCGTCCACCATCTGCCACGTATTGCAGGAAATGTGTCCCCCCTTGGCGTGCCCCCCACTGTTAGGCACAGGGCAATTTCACACCCTTTGGGGGCTATATTTGCTCTCAAGGAGGGCCCCCTAAAGAACGCCTCCCACCCTCCCACCTTGGAGGCTCCTGGCAGATGGCCTGCTTGGATTATGACTCAACATCTCCCCCACGCTCCAGCGTTCTCAAGAGTGATCAATCAAGGAAGACCTCCTTAGGCAGCGTCCCCTCCAGGAGGACTGAGAACCTGGGGAGGGAGAAGCAGGCCACTAACGAAGCCACATCCCTCCCTTTCCGAAAGTCCGACTGCAAAGCTCCAGCAGGCTCTGGGCCAGCAGCCATGACCGTCTGCCCGGACAGTGGTGGTCCATGTGCCGGGCAGAGCCCATCAGCTCAGGAGGGCTATCATCACCCCACTGTTCGTCTGGTCTCCGGTGTCCAGTGCTCCCGCAGAGACGTGCTGGAAGTGGGGAGACCTGCAGCCTCCGAGCCAGAAGCTACTCTGAGCCCTGTAGCACCCCTCACGGGCCTGGTATGAACACAGTGATGGCCTCTTGGTGACCCCCCAAGGAATGCCTAAGCTCCAGGCTGCAGAGAGGGGCGGCGCCCTCCTTCCCAGCACAGGCTCCCCCGGTCTCCACCTCCCACCCACTTTGCAGAGCTTCCCCAGTACTCCTGGAAATGGTCCACAGTCCCAGTCAGGGCCCCAGGGTTAGGGACCGCAGAGGGGGAGAAGTGCGTGGGGAGTGAGAAAAGGACGAACTGTCCAGCTGTGAAGTCCTGCGGCCATTTCCTGCTCCCGGGAGGCTCGGGCTGCCTGCCGGCCGCCATGGAAAGTTTCATCAAATACAGAGCCAAGTGCCCAGGGCAAAGGGGAGCCGCCCCGCAGAGAGGGAGGGAAAAGCCAGGAAAGGAGGGATGGGGGTTCCAGGAACTAGCACGGAGGCCACGGGACGTCACACACCAGAGCCCAACACCTGCCCCAGAGCGGGGCCCGGAGCGCCCCCCAGCCCCGCGGAGCGGCGGCGAAGGCCGAGCTGTACCTGCGCTCCCACCCGCTCCGGGCGGCACAGGACGAGCCCCACACCCGCCAGAGAGACCAGCACAGGCGCGCATCGCGGCGCGGGCTCTGCACCGCGCCTCAGTTTCCCCGGAGGGAGGCCTCCGGGGAGAGCGGCGGAGCGCGGCTACCGCAACTCTCGCCGCGCGCTCAGACCCGAGGAGCC
The DNA here is from genome assembly GCF_922984935.1 of Meles meles. Classification (NCBI taxonomy): domain Eukaryota; kingdom Metazoa; phylum Chordata; class Mammalia; order Carnivora; family Mustelidae; genus Meles; species Meles meles. Next base: position 1,206,121 of record NC_060066.1, read on the forward strand.
GCCGCCGCCGACCCCGCAAGCAGACACTGGGGGTCCCGGACCCCGCCTCCCGGAGACCCCCGCCCCGCGGACGCGCCCACCTTGCGAACGCCGCCGGCCTCCTGCAGCCGCGCGCTCTCCTCGCCGGCGCCCGGGCCGTCCGGCCTCTCTTCGGGGATCATCGCCGCCCGCCGCTCGGGCCGAGCCCGCCTGGAAGCCGAGGCCGGCGCAGGTTCCCCGTCTCCCCGGGGCCGCGCCGGGTTCCCCGCCGTTCTCTCCTCCCGGCCGGCGGGCGCGGGCCGGCTGAAGGGGCGTGGCCCCGAGCCGAGCGTGCGAAACTTGCCTTGCCCAATCGGCGGCCGCGACGGCCCCAACGAACAGCAGCCGCAGCCAACCAGAGCGCGAGGGAGGCGGGCTCGGGTCGGCCAGGCCCCGCCCACGCGGCCGTGGAGTCCCCGGGGAATGCGGTCGCCCCTAGCAACCGCCCGGCTCGACGCCGCGCGGCAGGGAGGGGCTCAGACTGCGCATGCGCCTCGGCGCCGCTCAGCGTGCAAAAAAGTTAGGGAAAAAGGAGAAAAGCAACTTCCAAACACCGCCCGCCTGACCTTCCACGCGCCTGCGTGCTGGGCTCCCTGAGCCCGGCCCCACGGACGGGTGCCGCCCCCCAGCGACGGGCCCCCGGGGAGCGCGTCCGAAGGGGTTGCCGCTGCCCCGCCCGCGCTCGCTCCGGAGCCCGAGCCCGGCCTCCGCTCGCAGCACCGGCCTCCACAATCGACGTTCAGAGCCCACTCGGCCTCCAGGACCAGCCTGGCCCGCAGAGCCGGAGTCAGACCGTCCAGAACCCCGCTCCCTGCGGGGCTGTGCCCGCAGCGGACGCCACGCGCGTCCCTCCAGAGCTTCCCCGGGTCCGCGGGCTCCGGAACACGCGCGGATTTCCTGCGGGGCTCGCCTCCCTCCACGCACATCTCTCGTGGGGCAGAGACACACGCACAAGCAGCGGGCGGACCGGTGCTCCTCAGGTTCGCTGAAGACCCAGTCTCCCGTCCTCCCCGCCCGCCGCGGTGCTTGGGGCGCCGGCCCGCGGGCTGGCTGCCCCCCCGCGCGCATCCCGGTGCTGACCCGCGGCCTCGCTCCCCCACCCCCCGCCACGCGAGCCAAGGCCTGCAGTGGCGGAGCTAAACCTGTAAGCTAAGCCGCTTGGCCGGCCCTGGCCATCTGACCCAGGAGAGCAGCAAAACAAGACAGCCGGCAACTGCAGGGAAAATAAAAAGTAATCACAGACTCACCTGACTCGGCTGTGCACTCCTTTTCTAGCCCTAATAATGTAATCAGACGTCCTCCCGGCATCCGGACCTCAGGGCAGTTATCACCGGATTGTTAGGAGGAGGGGAGAGGTGAAGGCGGAGGGGGACAGGCCAAGTGCAAGGGAGACATGCTTATGCTTCATCCTCCTGAGGCTGAGTCAACCAGTGACCCCGAAATTAGGAAACAGCCCTCCAGAAGCAGAAGCATGTCGTTCAGAACCGTGGGATTCATCACAGCTCACCAGCCCCAGGGGTCACAGGGGTCGCCCCTGGCGGAGGGAGGGGAGGCTGCTTCTTCGCTAAGCAGTTCTAGCAGAAGGCTGTCCTTGGTGACCCCGGGCACCTTCAGTAACGAAGCCATCCCAAAGCCCGTGTTTTAGACAGCGAAGATTTAGAAATTGGCAACAAAAAATACTCAAAGGAAAACACAACCACTTGGAAGTGAGGGTATCGTTCTAAAACAAGGTTTGAATGGAAAGAAAGTTAAAACACAAACTGCACATTACCTACAATGTCACTGGAAAGTAAATTACATTAAATAAAACAAATGGAATAAACCGAAGGCAATTCTGTAAACTTAGGTGGGTTTACTGCCTATACCTATGTGTGTGCGTGTGTGACAGAAATTCACCAAGTACAAAGAGGAACCGAATAAAGATTAAAAGTTGGCGTCAGTCATGTAGCAAAAATGCTGAGCGTTCGGGAAAACAACATCGACAAGTCCTCGAGAGGGCCCATCAGCGCAGAGATCGAGTCAACGAGGCCCGGCCTCTGACTGTGTGGGCTGGGGACACAGCTGTTCAGCCACAGGGAGTGACATGTTTATTATTTGTCCCCAGACCGCCTGGGGAGCAGGGAGCAAGGTACCCGTTCCCTGGCTCCTGTCCTGCCCAGGGAAGGTTGGCCAGGCTCAGCCCCAGGAGGTGTACACCCCTGGGGTGTAACGGAAGGGAGCGGGCACCACAGGGAGGGGCTGCTGGCAGAGGCTGGGCACAGCACGCAGACTCGCTGCCCAGACGCCAGGAGGACACGATGAGCCACGGAGGTCCCCACAGGCCTTCTGCCAGTCACTGATCTGCACCCAGAGGCTAAGACTCAGCTGGTCAAGAGGGAAGTCTTCCAGGTACACGTGGGAGAGCCCCGTGGGAGGAGACCGTGTCTCCCCACCTCTGGACGCTGTCATTACAGGCGCAGTGCCGAGAACGGTGTGGTCACCTGGGGACTCGGGGGAAAGCATGGACATGCTGAGTGTGGCAGAGGCCCCGGGCCCGGCGCCTCCTCTGGTTCCTGGCTCCTCTCCATCCCAGTCACTCATCCAAAGTCGGGCTTCGGATGCTGGAAGCTGAAAGTGTCCCAACACGACACAGCAGGAATATAAGTAACAGCAAATCAGGTCCCACGGCGTGAGAATGTGTGACCGGCCTGACCGAGCAGGCCCACGTCAGGAACCCGCCAGCCAAGGTGACCTCAGACTTACAGAGGCGAAGCCACGTGGGCATCTCCACGGGCCCCCAGCACGTCGGGACAAATCAGCCGCCATTCTGTGACAAATTCTAAGCACAACGGAAAGGGAAGGGGCTGGCCCACTTTCGTGGACAGTGTGTCAAACACAGTGAGTATATTACACACGGAAAGCTTAAAACCATCCACGTTCAAATCAGGAACAGGGTCTGGGTGCCACTGTTCTTCCGTGTGGCTTTGTAGTTCTCGTTAAGGAAATAATATAATAATAATTATGATAATAATGGTAATAATAGTAATAATGATGCAGGAAAACAAAATCTGAGGGAAAGGAGACAAAATTATCCTTATATTTAGGCGACATGATTGTGTGATTTGAAATCCCAGGGCTATCAGCCAAAAGAACGATCAGATCTGACTAGAGAACTTGGTAAGGTAGCCATTTCAAGCTAATTACGTTAGGGATGGAACTGTGCCCCCCTCTTCATACATTGAGGCCCTGCCCCAGTGTGACAGTGTTTGGAAGGAGGGTGGGGGGTTGGGCCTCACGGCAGAATCCGTGTCCTTGTAGGAAGGGACAGCAGAGCCTACGGCCCGCAGCAGGCAGGCCCACGCGAAGGCAGCTGTCTACAAACCAGGGAGAGGGCCCTCCCTGGAAACTGAAGCACGGGCACCTTGATCTTGGACTCAGCCTCCAGAACAGTGAGCAAATCAATTCCGGTTGCTCTAGGCTGCCCAGCCTGTGGTACTGTGTTATCGAGGCGGAGCAGATTAAGACACGGTATAAAGACTGACTGCGTAAAACACGCACACGCGACTGGAGACTGAAAGATAGGAATCGGGAACATTTTCGGTCACAAGCGTGACAAGACCCTCTGACGCCTAGCAGAGAGCTTCAGAAGAAACTACACGATCTGCAAGACGCACGCAGTTTTACTCAGCAACTGAAAGCCACACTTGACCCCTGCTTGTACCACGCACCTTGAGGAAATGCCTACTTACTGTAAAAATATCCACTCTCCTAGATGGAGCTTAAAGGTTTCTGCGTAAACAAGCAAACTGCCAACAACGTGAGAAGAAAAAGGTGATAATTTGAATGACCTCAGGACTGGAGAAACGTTTTACACTGAAACAGAAAATCCAGACACTGTAGAGGAGAAGACTGTATAATATCAAGATTTAATATTTCTGTTCCTTAAAAAGATTTTATTCATTTATTCATGAGAGACAGAGAGAGAGGCAGAGGCAGAGGGAGAAGCAGCCTCCCTGCTTGAGCAGGGAGTCCGATGTGGGACTCGATCGCGGGAGTCTGGGACCATGACCTGGGCCGAAAGCAGACGCTTCACCAATTGAGCCCCCCGGGCACCCAAGATTTAATATTTCTAGCAAAACACAAAGAGGTCAAAAGACAAAGAAGAGAGAGAAGAAACTGCAACGCATGCAACAAAGGAGAAAGGAGAGCCCCACGCCACGGAGCCCCCAAACTGACTCCAGAGCTGTCGAAGGTGACGGGGGACGACGCGAGGAAAGGTTAGGGGTCCGTCCGTGCCCAGCCGGGACAGTGAGCCCCACGCCGGGTGCTGCAAACGGAGGAGACGGAACCGGCGTGAGCTGCGGGGCTCCGCGGAGGAGTGAGGGCAGCAGCAGGGGGCCCTGGAGCCCAGCCCAGGCCGCAAAGTCCAGGACCCCACGGCCGGCCGGTGCCAGCGAGCTGCTCCCGCAGGAGGCTGTGTCCGCCTGTCAGGTTCTCTCTGTCACAAATACGTAAACTATTTGAAAACAATAAAATAAAACGAAAGCTGTATGTAATGACTTCAAAGGCAGCCTGCGTCATATTGTTAAGCAAAGAGTGCACACTTCAGAGGACATCTGTGCCGGGGGCAGGGGGGACCCCGCGCCATTATTTTTAAAAAGAAAGACGAGGAAGGAGGCTCCAAATATGCGTTTTTGCTGCAGATCAGGCAGCAGCGCCCGCCAGGGTCGCCCCCTGCGCTTGTCATCGCACTTGTCGCAGCAAGAACGCGCTCTGTGGGGGGGAGGACGAGAGAACGGGAAACGAGAAGTGGAGAACTTGGGTTAGAAAAGGCAGACGGCTGGTCGGTGGCTGGAGGGGGACGAAGGCCTCCACGGGGGTTTCCACGACAGGGACGCTACGGGCTGGTGAGTCGGCCTCGCACGGGTGCACAGGTCCACATTCGCAAACCCGACGTGAACATGAACACGCGGGCCGTCGAGCCCGGAGGAAACTCGCCGGCCTTCCCGAGCCTCTGCGCATCCCCCAGGAGGACAGGGCCGGCCCCACGCACCCTGCCCGCAGCCCTGGGCCCCCCAGCAGGGCCCAGCACCGTCTGCCCAGGGCAGCCATCTCCTGGCCGTGAGAGACGCCGTCGGAGGTCTGCGGTCACGAGGTACCGGTATAGGTAGAGAAATAGGGTGAAAGCGGCCAATTCTAGAAAATCCTGCCCACGCCGAGACTGGGCCACTTCCAGGACTGTCCCCGGAAGTGCTGAAAAATCCGGGTTTGGGTTTTTTGGTTCAGTCTTGAATGTCAAGCAAGTGGGCGCACTTCTGTGGCTTTCTATCCGGTCCCAGGTCTCAATTAGGTGACCGTGCTGACCCTGTTATTCACATTTGCGTTTCTTCCGTGGGAAGCCGGGAGGCCCAGGGATCAGGGAGAAGCCGACCATGTGACCACGCGTCTACCTGCCCCCGCCGCTGCCCGCTGCGAGTCCAGCGTTCCCGCAGGCACCCGCGCTCAACGACATAAACTGAAAAGCAAGTAACAGTGAGGCACGGAGAGAACATGATGTACCGCTGCATGCAAGTCGCTTGTCTGTGACAGAGACGCAGCTCCACGGGACCACAGGAAGCCTCAATCAATGGCAGTAATCACCTGCGACCAGCAGCAGTGGGGGGGACGGTCGCCACGGGACATGGAGGAGAACCAGCAGAACGTGAAGAATGAATTGTTTGTAAATACTATCCCCAAGTCTGTGTTTGTGAGAGCCATCCATCACCGGGAGACCTGGCTTCCCAGTGAGACGGCGCCATCAATCCCGCCCAAGTCAGGGGCCAGCCCGGCGCTGTCAGAGGCCCCAGAGGACAGACACACGTATTTATTCTTATTTGAAGACAAGGTGAGAGTCATTTGGACGGGAGTGGGCTCTGCCACTGGGAGGGCGGCTTGCAGGGCACAATATAAAATGCCAGCTGGGACTAGGGAGAACTCCTTAAAGCTCCCGTCATCAAGAGGGGGCCTTGCCCACGGGCCCGGGGGGGAGGGGGCTCTGCGGGCACCGAATGCCCACCACTCTCTAGACTTCCCAAGCCACCTTTCTGCTCTTTCTGTCCTGGGTGGAAAGGGGTCGGGTGTGCACATGGGGAGGGAGGGAGTCCTGCCTGCGGGCTTCTGTGGAAACGGCCACTTTTCAGGAACGAGGTCCAAGGAAACAGGGAGAGGCGACAAATTACTGCAAATCTGTAGAATGGTCTGGCCCCATGGACTCTTCCTCTGGCCACTGTGGGGAAGTGGCTCCTTCCCTAGCAGGGCTCCAGGCCAGAGCCCCAGGGCTGACCCTGAGCGTTACTCTCAGGCACACACTGGCCTGACTTCAGGGAGCACCTGCTTGACCTCCACCACGGAGTCCTCCTCGGGACCCTCCGCCATGCCTCCTGCTGCTGAAGAAGCGCCTGGGGCTGGAGGCCGGAAGGGCGCTCCGGAGGGCAGCGGACAGGTGGGGAGCAGCCCGGCTGGGGCACCACAGCGGTCCAGAAGAACAGGGCAGCCCAGAGCAGCAGGGACTGAGCCCAACGGCACCCAGAGACCTGGGGAGGGCCGAGGTCCAAGGACGGCTGGTGGCCGATGCCTGAGTCACGCTGCCAACGGCTGGAGGGACGGGCAGGGATGTGGTGCAGACCCTGCCAGGAGACTCCTCGGGGGGCATGGACAAAAGGCTGCTCTGACTGGAATCAAAAGCGAGCTGGACCCAAGGTGGATGCAGGAGCAGAACACCTGTCTGCGGAGTTCTGCGCTGGCGGGAGCACAGGACTGGTGTGACCCTGGCCGTGGGGCTGGGGCACAGCGCCCACAGAGCCGGCAGGCCTTCGGCAGAAGTACTGAGAGTCCAATCACAGAGTAGAAGGCCGAGGAGAGGGGACGTGGGCACGGCACCTGGGGGGTCGGGAGGCTGCTGTGGCTCCCTGTGGACTGTTTCCATGTGTTGATGACCAAGGAAGCAAGGTCCCCCGCTGACCGTGGGCTTCGCAGGGACAGAGGAGGTGGCAGGAGGGTGGGGCTCTGTGGGGGGGTTGCAGGGGTGAGAGGGCACGGGACAGCGAAATGAGGCCTTGGGTAATGATTGTGCCATACCGATAACTCGGGATGTGTGGGGCGAAAGAAAAACCTTTAATTCCCGAAAACGAATTCATTTGTGACAGAAATCAGAAAGATTCAGATTCTAGATGGAGGTCATTCTGGTGTCACCACAGGACACCTTATGGGCAGTTTGGGATATAACTTATGAAGTGTTCTTGACATCTGTCCAGCCAGTCACCTGAGAACAAGCCTTTTACCCCAAATCTGGGACCACCTAGACACAGCTACCCGCAAAAATGTATCATCAGAGAATATGCATCATTCATCTACCCAGCAAAAAATGGGGCATTATTCAGTGGAACCAAAACTTCCTTCTCCCTGAAAACCTGTTTCTATTTTCCACGTGTGACTAATTGTTAATCTTAGTGCCTGAGCGGTGATGCCACTGTCACTGATGTGGACAAGCAGGTTTTTTAAGAGGCGTATGACAGATGTTGCCTTCACGGTACCCTTTCTTGGTTATTGTTCCCGTGGCGTTGGGAACAGCCTGAGTGCAGGCTCTGTGGGGCCGGCGCGAACCCAGGCGCAATTGTAGATGACATGTCACCTTTGTGCAAAGCTCAGGCGGCACGCGCTCCGGGCGGTGTGAGGCCCGCCGCCCGCGAAGGCTGCTGTCGGGCCATTACTCACCAAAGCAGGAAGACAGCTATTTACTTAACGTCCATTTGTTCAGAAGGCAGGAAAACAGCATCTTTCATCATCTCACGCAAAGGTACTGAACCTATAAAACGATCAAAGTGTAACACGGAGAAGCCCGTCCCGGCCTCCTCTGTATGGTTTCCAAGTGGTTCTCCTGTGACCCGCCAGGAGGGTCAGGAGACAGGCCCCGCCGCAGCCCCATGGACGAGAACCCTGCAGGCTCCTAGTTTCCACCTCCGCGCATGCTCACGTCTGTCTCCCGTGGGGCGGTGCTCCGCTTCCTGCAGGCCTCCCTGCCCGTGAGCCGTCCGCCCACCGAGCCCAGTCATCTCCAAAATGCCAGTGGGGGGCGCATGGGGGCTCAGGTCGTGATGCGGGGGTCCTGGGATGGAGCCCCGCATCCAGCCGGCATCGGGCTCCCTGCTCAGCAGGAAGCCTGCTTTTCCCCCTGCTTCCCTCTGCTTGTGCTCCCTTTCTCTGTGTTCCTGTCAAATAAATACACAAAATCTTAAAAAAACGAAAAAGAAAAGAAAAAGTGGAAGGATGTGGTTCTGTTACCAGACCTGGCGGTGACCCGCTACGGGAGTAGCCACATCCCCCCACCCGGCCCCTGTCCCCCACGGGCACACACACTCCCACAGTCGCCCAGACACAGTCCGGCCAGGTGCCCTCAGCGCTGGCTGTTCCCACGCGCCCCGATTGCTCCCGCGGGCACCTGGGACCTGCAGGGGGGCTCCCGGCAGCCAGTGGGTCGGCGCTCGGGTCGGCTCGGCGGAGGAGCCGCGGTCTGCCTTGTCCCAGCAGCCGCCGCACCAGCTTGCGCTGGGACACCGAGGGCCTGGCCGCTCCCCGACCTGCGGCTGGTCCTGCTCCCTCACCCCTTCTCCTGGGCCCACCTCCCGCTACAGCCCCTGCACAGCGCGCCGCGGGGCGAAGCCAGCGTCGGACACGCGGACCCCACGCCGCGCGGACCCCCAGCTGTCCGCCCTGCGCAGCCCCGGCGGCGGCCTCGTGCTCACAGCGCGTCCGCCCGGAGTCCGCCCAGGGGCCGCCGCTCCCGACCGTCTCCGAGGCCCGGCCCATGCCGCCGCGCTCTGGGGGCCACGGAAGGACACGCTCCTCTGCCGCGCAGCCCCACACCCAGCCCAGGCCCCGCAGGCCGGCCCGCGGCGCACCCCCGACCCCGACAGCGGCTCCAGGAGCTGCCCTCCAACGTCGCCCGCTGAGCCTCCAGACAGCGGAGGCAGCGTGGTGTCCGCACGGCGCGGGGGTCGTGGGGGGCGGCGGGGCGCCGCGCTCAGCCTCTCGCTTCCGCCCTCTGCTGCGTGCCTGTCCCTGCCTCCACCAGCTGCGCATGCGCCCACCGGCCTTCCCAGAGGCCCCTGCGGCAGCTGCCTGCACGTGCCCGCGCCGATGGCGCATGCGTGGAACCAACCGTGAGGACGCGGCCTGGCCTAGGCGTAGGTGCTGTGGGTGTGGGGGGCTCTGGGGAGCCTGGCAGAGCCGCAGGGGGGGATGGTGTAGGGGCCTGGTTGGCCAGAGGGAGCCATTCCGTTGGGAGCTTGGGTTGACCCTGCCCCTCCCGGAGGAACTTGCTTGCAGGCCCCGATATAGGGATGGGCCAGCCGGATGGAGACGTCCAATCAGCGGGGCGCACACATATTTGCTGTGGTGGGTTGGAATTCAATTGGCCGCCGGTGTTGCTGACCCAGCGTGACTGTGCAGCTTTCCCTGTGTGCTGCAGTCTCATTGGCCACCTGCGTGTGGGCGGGGCTCAACCTCCTCTATAAAGGTTGGTCTGGGAGGCAGGGGAGTAGGAGTGCTGCGTGATAGCGGCCTGTCTTCGGGAATGCGGGGAGCAGCAGCATCCGGATCGGCCTCGCTGGGAGTGTCATGAGCGTCGCCGGGGAGCGGCCTCGCCGGGGAGCAGTGCCACCAGGAGCGTGGTTGGGTAGCGGGAATCGTCGGGTAAGGGAAGTAGTTGGGGTCGGTGTCCTGGTTGTCCTTGCCTCTTTGTAAGAGACGCCCCGACTGGCTGGTTTGATTTTCGATGCTTGGTGCGAAATAAAGCTTTGCTTGACTTCCGCTTTGTGTGGGTCGCGTTCCTTTGATCACGGACCCTAACAGTGGGACCCACCCTGAGGGTGCAGGGGCCATCCTGGGGCCCAGAGGAGGCCACGCTCCGGGTGACTTATTCCTGCCGCTGACCCGGGCTGTGCCTCGGTGCCCCCAGCTGTGCCGCAGCTCAGGGTGCCTCTTGCTCGTGCACCCTTACCCTCTCGTGGGCGAGACTGCCTGGTGCCCTGCTGCCCCTTCTGCCGCGGGCTGGGGGTGCTCGGTACCGCCCCCGCGCCCTGCCCCTGCCCACGGGCCCGCCCCCAGGGCTTCCCCTCCCCAGGGACGCTGACGGCTCACCCAATGCCCCGTCCTCCTCCTCCGTAAAGGGCCTCCTGCCCCAGACCCTGCCCGTCCGGCCTGGCTGACCTTAGGGAGCTGGTCTTCCCGGCTCCTCATTCGTGACCTCAATGTGCCATCCTCCTCCTTGGCACCTTGCTAGTAACGCCCCATAATCTTGTGACATCATGCGTTCACAGGGTTTTTCCCTTTTTCTTCTGGTCTGATGTTTCCGAAGCTCCAGTTGGCTCACAGGCCCTTGTCAGTGGGTCTGAGCCCGCGCTCCCGGCGCCTGGTTGGAGTTCTGCCAAGCTCCATGGAGAGACTAACCACGAGTGGTAACAGGAGGAATGCTGCGTGGACTGTCCGTGCAACCAGACCTCGTGGACAGTGCGCCTTTGCTTTCCTCTTGGCTGCGTGGGGGTCACGGCTCACCTTCAGAGCTAACCTGTCACCTGCCCTGGGGTCTTCCAGACGCTGCCCAGGCCCCTGTGCTTTCTTACAGTCGGGAATATGCAGTCACAGATAAAGGAGGGACCGTGCAAGGTGGTCCAGTGTCCGACTGGAAGCCGCTCTCCGTGAACGAGAAAGTCGCCCTCCTGAGATGGCAGGACACTTCTGGGAAGAAGTGGCCTTGGCTGGGTGGGCTGTGACTTTTGTTCACCAGCTGGCGGGGCTCCTGTAGTCGCTTCGTCTAGCTGAGCCCTGCCTGCAGCCCGGGGAATGGGAAGGGGGTGTGCGTGGGCAACCGTCGCAGATGCCACGGAGCGAGGGCTTGGCTGTCAAACGGGAAGGAGACGGAGGGGGTGATCTTATCACGTCTCTGTGCAGTTTGTGTTTCTTCCCATCAAAGGCATTGTTTCGACATTGGCTTCGCGTTTCTCCCCCTGGGAGTCCCACGGAGACATTTCTCTGATTAAAGGAAGGGGACGCTGCTGAGCAGAGAAGGCTAGAGACTCCTAGAAATAGAAAGCGAAGGAACCAAACCAAAAGAAAATGGGGGGAGATGCGGGGACACCAGGCTTGGGTCCTCTAGCTGCTGTCAGTGTCTCGTTTTGAAAGCCGCCGTCTTCCGTATGTTGTGTTCTGCGTTTTTTTAACCCCTGAGCCTTTCTTAATTTGCATGTCATCTTGTTAATTAGAAATGCACTTCACGGGGCGCCTGGGGGGCTCAGCGGGTTAAAGCCTCTGCCTTCGACTCAGGTCATGATCTCAGTGAGGACGACGGCTCCTGGGATCGAGCCCCGCATCGGGCTCTCTGCTCAGCTGGGAGCCTGCTTCCTCTTCTCTCTGCCTGCCTCTCTGCCTACTTGTGATCTCTGTCTGTCAAATAAATAAATCTTAAAAAAAAAAAAAAAGAAAGAAATGCACTTCAAGGGCGCCTGGGAGGCTCAGGTCATGATCTCAGGGTCCCAGGATCGAGCCCCACATTGGGCTCTCTGCTCCGCGGGAGCCTGTTTCCTCTTCTCTCTCTGCCTCTCTGCCTCCTTGTGATCTCTGTCAAATAAATAAATAAAATATTTTAAAACTATGCACTTCGTCTTCACGTGAAGTACGTTTATTTCAGATTTCAGAAGGTGCGCGCTTTCTGTGTGGTGCACGGGACTGGAGTCTGTCCTCGGGGGCTGCGTGTGGCTGTTCGCTAGTCAGAGCCCTGCTGGGTTCGGAGGAGCAGCAGGCGCTGGCGGGTGTCACCGTGACCTGGGCCCCCACTCGGGGTCTCACATCCCAGGCACCATATTTGGTTTTCCAGGGCCACGTTGGTGGTGGTCTTTGCAGTGTTTTAGCAGAAATTGGCACCGTCTGTCGTGACATGGAGAGCTCTCAGTGAAGGAACGCTCGGCTACCTTGTGACTCCTGGCCGTGCTGAAAGACAGTACATTCTCCATTTCCAAAGAAAACCCAGGCCAGGATAATCTTGTTTCCAGGTAGGGTTTGTTCTCAGTCCCCATCTCTGATCTCTGTGGAGGAGGAGAGGGGAGGGACGGCAGGGAAGTGGGGTGAGTGCAGTGGGCAGGGCCTTGGTCTGGCCTTGGCAGTGGGGCTGGGACCTGCACGGCTGTGTTTAGCCAGTCTGTGCTTGACTCAGACAGAAGTAAGAATCAGGCGAACTGGAACGGAGACAGAAGGCTAACGGCCTGTGCGCACCATCTCTCAGCTGCCATGGCCCCCCCCTTTTTTTTTTGCTTTCTTTGTGTTTTGAATAAATGATTTTGCCAGAAATAATTGTGAGCTTGGTAACAATCAAAGTAGCCACGAGTCTTTCAAAGACTAAAAGCAAACATGGTTAACAAGGCACGAGATACAGAGCATGCTAACCTCCCTCTCCTGCTCTGGTTCCCTACCCCGTTCTTGTACCAGACGATCGCGTGAATGGCTCCCTGCGTCCAGGGCAGCAGAGAAGACACGTGATGGAAAAGGTCGCCAGGCGTCGGCTTTTGAGACCTCTGGTGCTGTGAGCAGCCCGAGCCTCAACCGCTCTCGGGGCCTGGGATGTGAGTTTCAGAGTCAGGTTGATTTCTGTTCTGAGTACATTTTCGCTTTTGACTGAAGCGCCTGGCCTTGGAACATGTGCCTTGTTTTGTTTGTTGTTTTCTCTGAGCAACATCCAGGGGTGTTTACCAGTTTCCTGTCGTCTCAGGGGAGAGACTGGGGAGCAGGCACTCCTTCTGTGGCTGGCCACTGGTGGCTTCCGTGTCCCTGCCGTGAGGTATGTGCCTGCCTCTAGGTGGGTGTGTGCAGACCGAGGCCCACATGGCCCAGGTGGCTGATCCGTTCAGGTCACAGAAATTGGGACCATTAGGATGACGTGTCCCCACCGTTAAATGTTGCCGACCCGCTGGACAGAGCTGCGTGGCCCGCGGGACAGAACCGTGTGCGGCATGGATTCAGCTCGCAAGCCAACTGCCTTTGGCCCCATGCTGTGGGCCGGGGCAGGGTTTCTCTCTGTCCCTGATGGCCCATTCCAAACCTTTTTCTCTCCTGGAAAATGTCACAAAGTTACAGAAGCATTCATTCTGTGTTCTTTTAATTGCAATAAAACTTAAATAATAGAGAAGTCATCTCCTGAGCCCCTTTAAAGTCTGCGGTTCAGTGGCGAGAAGTGTGTTCACAGCCTTGTGCCGCCGCCCGTGCCGGCTTCCGGAACCCGTAGCGCCCCAGGAGAGCCCGTGCACCTGCTTCCCCCCGCCCAGCTCCGGACAGCTTCCAGCAGCTTCCTGCAGCCACGGACCAGCCTGTCCCGGGCGTTCTGGGTGAGGGGCCGCATGGCATTTGTCGTTCGTGTCTCTGTAGCCTGTGTCAGCCTGCTTCCTGTTTGTGGCCGAGGACGTGCTCCTGCGTGGGCACCGGCACCTTCTGCCGGTCCGTCCGTGTGCTGGTGAGCGTCTGGGCTGTTCCCGCCCTTGGGCGATTGTTCCTGTCACCGCAGTGCGCACTCACGGCACGTGCTCACACGCACGTGCAAGTGGGATCGCTGGTCCTGTGGTAACTGTGTGCCTTGTCGGGGAGCGGCCCGCCGTGTCCCAGAGGGGACAGTTGCATTGCCCCCGGCATGACCCAGGGGTTCGTGTCTCTGCATCCTTGAGGACACTGGCTGTTTTCTGTCTTCCTCACGGGTCCTCGCGGGTGATGTGGAGTCCTTGTGGGTGGCAGTTGTGCGGCAAGCCGAGAGGGTGCCCAGACCGTGGCGTTGGGTCCTCTCGGTTTGGTCTGCTTCTTTATCTATTTTCTCACGCTGGTTATTTCTTTAGAAGTCGGCTGTGAAGGACCGTGTTCCTAGACGGCTGGGGGAGGGGGGGCAAGGGTGCTGGCCCTGTCCCCGGGGACAGCCCCCCCCCCCCCCCGCCGCCCCACGTGCCCCTGCGCCCCCGGCTCTGCTGCTGGGGCTGGCGTTGTGCCCTCTGCTGCCCAGCTCCCAGCACTGCTGCTCTTTCCCAAGCAGAGGTGTAACCAGAGAGACGTCCCTCGAGAAGATCAGAGATGCCTCCAAGACTGACCCTTCCCCCCGTGCCTGAAGCGGCAGCTCGGTAAGTGAGCAGCAGGGCTGGGCGGTCCCGGTCAGTTTGTGTCTGAGATCTGCACTGGTCTCCAGGCCAGTGAGGATGAATGACCGTGAAAAGCCATCCAAGGAGAACGGCCTGAAAACATCCGAAAGCATGAGTCTCCTGACCAGCCCTGTCAGCGCTCCTGGGGCTGTGATGTTTATACTTTTTTTTTTTTTTTAAGATTTTATTTATTTATTTGACAGAGAGAGATCACAGGTAGGCAGAGAGGTAGGCAGAGAGAGGAGGAAGCAGGGTCCCCGCTGAGCAGGGAGCCCAAGCGGGGCTGGATCCCAGGACCCCGGGATCATGACCTGAGTGGAAGGCAGAGATTTGACCCACTGAGCCACCCAGGCGCCCCCATGATGTTTATTCTTGAAAACACCAGAAGGCAGGGCAGGAACCCAGGGCCTAACTTTCTGGTAGGCACAGTTTGTGAAGGAAATGGCTGGAACCTGGGGGGCCGGTGTTTGGGGCGGGGCTGGGGGAGCCGGTGGTGGGACGGATGCCCGAGGCGTGGTCTGGCCGCAGGAGCGCTGCCCGGGGTTCCCCTCCCGAGAAGGACAAGCCAGGCCATTCTGGCCGCAGAAACAGCCTGGGGTCACAGTGGCGGTGCTGGGGGGCGCCCGAGCGCCGGACCCTCGCGCCTCCCCGTGCGCTCCAGCCGGTCGCGGTGCGTTGGCTCCGTTCTGGGGACGAGGGGAAGCCGGCCCTTGGTGGACGGCGGGCGGTCCCTGAGGACGGGGCTGCCGGAGGGGAGACAGGCAGCAAGCGGACGCTAGGCAGGGAAAGGACGGGGTGAACACGAGAAGCAAACAGAAGAGAAATAACGGCAAAAATCATCGGAAAGGCACAAGCCAGAGGCTCCAGGAGCAGCGCGCCCCAGAGAAGGCCGGCGAGCGGCCGCCGTGAAGGGCGGCGTGGAGGAGGCGCGGCCGCATCCCGCATCCGGGAGCAAAGAGCTGGCGGCCGGCGGGCAGGAGGCGGAGGCCACACGCTCGGGCGGAGCGCGGAGGGCGGAGGCGCGTGGATGGAAGGCGCTGGCGGAGCCAAGCCGCGGGCACCGCCATCGGGGGTCGGGAGGGCGCAGGGTAGCGTGTCCGGATGCGAGCCCGCGCTTTCCACGGAAGAACGGCGGACGGCGGACGCAGCAGGCGCGAAGGGGCGCGGGGACCCGGGGAGCCCAGCCGCGGAGGGGACGCCAAGGGGGCCGCGCGGCGCGGGCGCCAGGAGGCTGGGAACCGGGACGCACGCGGGGAGGTGCAGCGGGGAGGTTCGGGGCGGGCGGGCGCGGAGGTCCCCCCCACCCTCCCACCTACCCCGCGGTGAAGGGGCGGAGAGGCCGAGGGGCGAGGCACAGCTGGGGTCCGAGCGCGGGGAGGGGTCCGAGCGCGGGGAGGGGTCCGGGCGGCGGAGCTAGGGCGCCCCGGCCCGAGGGCGTGCGTGGGGAGGGCGGTGCGTTCCGCGCGGGGAGCCCTACCTGCGGGCGGGAGGCCTGTGGGGCGGCTGGAGGATAACTCCTGAGCGCTCGGGCGCAGGGGCAGCTTTTGAATGTGTGTGTGTTAAGGTTCATCTGTTTATCTTGGCGGGGAGGGGCAGAGAGAGCGTCTGAAGCCAGCTCGGAGCTGGGCCTGGAGCACCGCAAGGCTCGACCCCACCCCGCGGTCGCGGCCCCAGCAGGAGCCAAGAATCGGGCGCTCGACCGACCGCGCCCCGCAGCGCCCCAGATGCGGGTTCCGTGGGTGCAGCGGACCCTGCGCGCTGACGCGCGTGCTCCGTGGCTGCTCGGCCTCTGGTGCGGCCTGGGTGAGGGGGACCCTGTCAGCCTCTGTCAGGGCAGTCGGGGCTCCCGGGCAGTTGCTGACTTGCTCAGGGTCACATGGCCACGAAGGGGAGCGGAGGTCGGTAGACCTCGGACACTCAACTTTATTTTTTTAAAGATTTATTTAGTAATCCTTTAGACAGCGGGCTCGCGAGCGAGTGGGGGTCGGGGAGACGGGAGCCAGAGAGAGGGAGGTTTTAGTAGTGGGGCGTGCGCGTGGGGAATGGCAAGCGGTCAGATCAAAGAGTGTCCCTGTGCCGTTGGGGATGAGGCTGCACCTCACCCCGACCTCCCCACCCCCAGAGGCAGCTGCTGGGAAGCTTCTGGTCTGTGCCCCCCCCCACCCATTGCCCTCCCTCTGCTCCACAGAAGCAGCGGCCCAGTGTCTCCTGTCCTCCTGCTGCCTTCTGGTCCCTGGAGGGTTCACTGCAGTCCTCCAGCGGCCCGGCTGGCAGCCTCCTGGCCGTCTCAGGAAGGACGCCCACTTTCCCAGCCTCTGCAGCCGCTGCAGCATCGTGTCCACGCACTCGCGTGTCCGGAGCAGAGTTCCCGGAGGAAGACTGGGGCCGGAGCCCACGTGGGCAGCGGCGGCGGTCTGCCCCATGCCGTCGCACAGCCGCGGCCTGTCCAGCACATTTGATTTTCTTTTAAAACGTGAATAGATGGGGCGTCGGTCTGCCTTCCCCGCAGGTCGAGATCTCCAGGTCCTGGGATGGAGCATCAGGCTCCCGGCTGGCTCAGCAGGGAGCCTGCTCCCCGCTCTGCTTGTGCTCACGCTCCCTCTGTTAAATAAATACATAAATACATACGTAAAAGGCGAACAGAGGGCAACCCTCGGGTCCCCTCCGCCTCTGGGAGCTTTGTGCTAACACCTTCGCTATTGCTCAGGAAACCTCGCTCTGCTGCCCCCCCGAAAAAAAACAAATAAAAAGGCCGAACAGAGCTGAGCATCTTCTCGGGCATGGACAGGCTCCTCTGTTTGCTCCTTTTCTCTCTGGCTATGGCCTTTGCCCATCACGTTTCAAATGTCCACACTTACCCTCTTGGTGAAGCCTGGACTGGAATGACTCTGCTTCTGTCCTGGTAAGGGCTTTTTGGGGACACGGGCAGGGTCCCTGTCTCCCGGGGCTTCCCCTGTCCTCTCCGGGCAGTGGGCGGGCTGGGGCCAGGTCAGGAAGTGTGGCCCTCCCTACTTTTGCCAGAGCGCTGGAGAAGCTCGGGGAGCAGCCCATGAGACGGAGCGTGCAGACTCCAGGCAGGAGGAGAGCAAGTCCGGGGCCCTGGCCCGGCCTCAGCTGCCTGGACCCCCGGATCTGTGTCATCTGCTTCATAGGCTCCAGCTTGGCCCCTGAGTCCCCATGGTCAGCAGAGGTCCTTCCTAGGATGGGTACCGCCTGACCGTCTGATGCCAAGGCCCCTGTCTTGTTCCTCCCTCCTTGAGACCTCTGGGTCACGGAGCCAGGTGAGGTAGGGTGACCGTGAGCACCAGGCTGCCTGCATCCACCCGGGCAGGAGGCACTCAGCCTGCTCGCTGGGTGTGAGCAAAGCCGGGTCGCCTGTGAGCCCCACGTGGTGGCTGCTGGGGACGCTGGCCCCAGCAGGTCCCTCTGCACCCCTGGAGGGGTGGCTGTGCTGTGGGGCAGGAGGTTCTGGTGGCCCTGGTGTCCTGACCTGTGTCCCGGCTCTTCCCGAGAACCTGGCCTTCTCTGCAAGTTTGAGAGGCCCGGCTGTCTGCGGAGATCCCCGGGAGGTGCAGGGGGAGTTTCCGTGGGCTCCGGCCCCGGCAAGCCAAGACCTTGAATTCTAAGGACACGTCTCTGCCCCACTGCAACTTACTTTGCGTTTTTTTCACTATAAAAGCAATATTGGGGATTTTGTACAATGGGCTATCTGTGCAAGCGTCTGTTGCCGTTACACAGAAGGTCACCGACACACGCGGCCCGTCCTCTGAAGCAGGTCCCCTCCGCCTCTCAGGCTTTTCTCACAGGAGGTGCAGGAGGCGGTGCCACTTGGCTGCCTGGCCGGGAGCCGGGCCGTGGCTGTGTTCCCGCCTGTCCCCGCTCTGCAACCTGCCTAAGGGTGTGCGGGGTGTTGGCACCAGCAGAGGGGGCCCTAAAGAGGGTGGACCCCAAGCCCTGACTCAGGGAAGGGTCTGATCTTCCCACGAGAGACCGGTGTGCCACGCCCACACTCTGCCCCACGCTGGGCGGGGACCCCTCAGACCTGCTGAGCAGACAGGACGGCAGGGCCCCGAGCCTGTGTCCTGGGGTGGGGCTGCCGAGTGCCCGTGGCCAGGCTCTCTCCCTCCAGGCTCTGTAGCTCGAGGGGGCCATGGGGTAGGAGGGGGCTTACATTCTCTTGCCAGGGGTCAGGTACTTCTTCTTTTTCGTTGGTGGGTCTCTGGCTCGAGACGCATCTTCTCTCGTTCCAGACCTGATGGAGATCGTGAGATGCCCATCGGCCTCTGTGCGCGTGGAGACTTGTGGGGCCGTGACGAAGGCCAGTGTATTCTCCACGTGCAAGGACAGTGAGTCGTTGTGCCCGCAGGGTGCGCTGGGGGAACTAAGCTGGCCGCAGACCTCTGCTCTTCCCCCCCCCCCCCCCCCCGCCGAGAGGGTCTGTCCAACCTGGGCGGACCCGTCTGCTGGAGCTTTCTCCTTCCTCTTTCCCAGTCTCTCCCATGTCTCGGAGCTCTCCGCTTAGTGTCTCCTGGAGAACGCTTCCACAAGAAGTCGTGAAGCATTTTTGGTGAATTTGCATCTCTGAAAATACTTGACTGATGATCTGAACACGGGTCAACTTCTAGGCTGCGAATTGTTTTCTCGCGTAATTGTTAGAGCCTCATTGCACTGTCTTCTGTCTGTGACGTGGTGCAAAGAGGTTTTCCCCGGGCTTCTTCACCCCTGTGGGGTCTGCACACATGGCCAGGGACGCCCTGAGTGCTGTCACTGGGTGGCAGGGGGGCCTGGCAAGTCCTTCTGCTGCCGCGATGTGGGACTGTCAGGCCTGGGGAGAATCTGAGGCGGTCTCTGGCTGTCCCGTTCCCACCACGTTCTGGTTTTTCCTGGAACTCCCATCAGGCCTCATCTGTCCACCTCCGCACCTGCTTCTTTGCCTTTTTATGGAAAGATTTCCCCACTTCACCTCTCAGCCGACTTGATGATTTGTTCTGAATTTTGGCTCTCACACTTAACTTCAAAGGTTTCGTTTAGAATTTTTCCTTTTAAAATACTATGTGTTCTTTTTTAATGCACACAGTTCCTTTTCATTTTATTATTATTATTATTTTTTAATTTGTTCATTTGAGAGAGATACAGAGACCGAGAGAGCACAAGCAAGAAAAGCAGCAGTGGGAGAGGGAGAAGCAGACTCCCCGCTGAGCAGGGTTAGCCCAATGTGGGGCTCAGTCCCGGGACCCTGGGATCATGACCTGAGCTGAAGACAGATGCTCAACCACATGAGCCACCAGTGCCCCCACGGTGCCTTTTCAACGTCAGGTGACTGGTCGTCATTTTGCGGGCTGTTTCTGCACTGGCCGCACCATCTCTTCCCCTTTGGTCTGATTCCTCACTTGCACATCAGAAACCGTCAGATGCCTGGTGACGACGGGCTTCCCGCCACACAGGAGTGAAGAAGGTGGCCAGGAGCCCCGTGGGCACAGGTGAGGCTCACTGGCGCCCCAGCCCTCGAGCACACTGGCTTTGAGGTTTGCAGCACTTCTTCTCTTCTCTGGGAAGGGGCGCTCCTCTGAGGGCCCCGAGCCTCCTGGGTCTCATCTGTGGCTGCCGTTTCCCACTGCACACCAGCCCCTCATCCCTCTGGCTGCCGTGTGTGACTTCGCCGCCATGGGGGGCTGACGCCTGCATCAACCTCTGTCTTCGTCTACGCTGTGGTTCTGAGTCACAGACTCTAACCCGTCTTCGTTTTTTAACTGGAAGTTTCCTCCCGTTAGATCTTCGTGATCACGGACTCGCTCTGCCAGCTCACTCTGTTTGGTGGCCCAGTGCTTTTCTTATCTTCCTCTTTTCCAACTTATGCTTTTAACGATTGTAGTTGTTCACTTTGGATTACTGCATTTTTTCTTTCAGACTGAAAATATACACAGCTTATATTAATTTATATTACACATATTTATTAAAGTCTAAAATTAAAGAGTCTTGGGGCGCCTAGGTGGCTCGGTGGGTTAAAGCCTCTGCCTTTGGCTCAGGTCATGATCCCATGGTCCTGGGATCGAGCCCCATATCAGGCTCTCTGCTCAGTAGGGAGCCTGCTTCCTCCTCTCTCTCTGCCTGCCTCTCTATCTGGTTGTGATCTTGGTCTGTCAAATAAATAAGTAAAATCTTAAAGAATAAAAAATTAAATTAAATTAAAGAGTTGTGTGCCCCTTCCCAGCTGTAGGAGGGTCTTAGGACGTTTGCCCCCTTCACGGGCACGTGATTATCTGGTATTCCAGGAGACATTATTCTTTCGTACAGACAGCATTTGGACC
This sequence comes from Meles meles, assembly GCF_922984935.1. NCBI lineage: Eukaryota > Metazoa > Chordata > Mammalia > Carnivora > Mustelidae > Meles > Meles meles. The sequence goes on from NC_060066.1 coordinate 1,226,627, forward strand.
TCATTCATATCGGTCATTTTGCTTGCTGCCCACTCCGTGTCCTATCTAAGACCATCTTTCTGCAGTCATCTTCCCCCTCTTTGCAGCATAAACTTCAGAGTTTCAGTGAAGTTCCTTAGTGTAAATGATCTTATATTTTACTTATCTATAAATGTCTGTTTTCACCTTCATGAAAAATAATTTTGCTGGGCATGTAATTCTAGGTTGACAGGTGTTTCCTCCCAGTGCCTCAAAGAGGCGAAGCCAACTGCCCCCCCTGTGCTGCTTCGAGAAATCCGCTGAGGGTGGCCCGCTGGCTCCTTTGGGAGCAATCGAGCCTTTCTCTGGGACGACGGGAACGTCTCTCTTGCTGGGCTGTGCTCTCACTGTGCTGTGTCTAGGTATGGATTTCTCTATTTACACTGCTTCAAAGACATTATGCTTCCCAGATGTGTAGGTTTATGTTTTTCAGTAAATAAAGAAAAGCTTGAAGGGACACTGTAAATGGGGGCTCCAAAGAAACCCAGTCCTGAAAAGTGCAGAAGCTCGTCCTTGTGAAGAACGAACGAGTCCACACAGATGCCAGCTCCTCAAGGCGTCTCAGCTGTCTGCCGGTGCAGCTTGATTACGTTGTCCTTCATGGCTGACGTGTTGAGGGTGGCGGTTCTGGGTCTTGAGGTTGGCTGGAACTTCCAGTGTATTGGTAACGAGTTCAGTGTCCTCTCCTTTCGTTGACTGTCTTGTTGGCCTGATTATGGGGGGACTCAGTTCAGACGGGGGCTGCAGACACTCATCTTCCCCAGCTGGAGTTGGGTGCTGTCTCCCTACCTGACCTCACCTTCACCTCCATTCTCAGTCCGGCATGGGATGGGAGCTTGAGCCTGCCAGAGAATAGGGACTGGGTGGGCTGTGGCAGCCAGCTGCTGATAAAGTTGGACTTGGCGGGATGCCTGAGTGGTTCAGTTAGTTAAGCTGCTGCCTTCAGCTCAGATCATGATCCCAGGGTCCTGGGATCGAGTCCTGTGTCAGGCTCCTTGCTCTGCAGGGAGCCTGCTCTCTCTGCCTCTGCCTGCCACTCTGCCTGCTTGTGCACGTACACGCTCTCTGACAGATAATAAATAAATAAAATCTTTTAATAAAAAAGTTGGACTTGGCATAATCAGGGGGCATGTCATCACAGGGCCTCACTGGGTGTCCTTTCCTGCACTCTCTTCTCCAGGGGCTCCTATCAGGTCTACATCAGACTTCCTTATTCTGCTTTACAAATCCTTTCACATTTCCTTCAGATTTTTCATCAACTTGTCTATGTGGTATCTGATTTCCTTGGATGTGTCTTCCACTACACTAATGCTCTCTTCAGCAGCATCTCCTCTCCTATTTAACCTACCCACTGAGTTCTATTTCAACAGTTGTATTTTTCATTTCTAAAAGTTCTTTAAAAACCCTGCCCATCCATGCTTGATAGTCTGATATTGCTTTCTCATTGCCGTGATTGTCTTATTTCTGTGTACTTCACACGTAACTGTTCTCTCGCTGTATCACCTGGCGATTTCATCACCTGCAGTTCTCCGAGGTTTCTGTCTACTGCCTGCTGTTTCCCTTGGCCCGCATTCAGTGAGAACTTCCCATGTGGCTGGTGGTCTTTAAGCTCTCGCCTGACCTTATAAACAGGAATACTACAGGTCTAATTCCTCCAAAGTGTGACTGCTTTAGCTTCTACTGGTCTCTGAGAGGCACCATGAACCTGGGACCCTTCAGCTTATCTGAGGATTTGGGCTCAGCACCAGAATTGTGGGCTCAGTTTTCTACTTCCCCATTGGCCCAAGACTCAGGTGCCCAGTAGCTGTGGTGCCACTGAATCCACCTAAGGGCAGCTCTGCCTCCATAGGCTGCACAGCCCTTCCCCTAAGCTTGCATCAGAAAAGAAATAGGTGAACCCCGAGAGCTTTAGACTTGTACAGCGATTTTGGAGGTCCCAGCCGCTTATAGGACCCAAAATAACACAACCAGTAGTTAAGCTGGAGCAGGTGATAACCAGGAAGTGGCACTGAACCACAGGATGGCCAGCACAGATGGGGACCCTGAAGCTGGGCCCCAGGACTCATGGCCAGGTGACTGCTGACTTTTCTTAGTCATTACAGTAAACTTTCAACAAGATGACTTCACTCGATTCATTGTGTTCTAGATCGTGAAACAAAGATGCTTTGCCATTCCTTCCTTCCATTGCTGGCAAGTAACACATGTCTGTATCCAAGGAGCTGTTGCGGTATGATGTGAAATAGTAAGTTATAAATAGTGAATTCACTTGAGTTTTACTTTCTGCCTTCTTTGACTGCAGATTCCAAGGTTCCATGAGTGCGCACACTTCTCATACCCTTTCACACACCCGAGTGCACCCTGACCTCTGCTTTGTACATGACACTGAGCCCATCTGTTGATGAAATCTTTTGAAGAACGGGCTCTGGAACCAGCCCTCCTGGGAACTCTTCCCAATGTCTTTCTCTTGCCCTGATCGTCTGTGCTCTTGGTGCCCTGGAGGTACTGCTGTTTCTGGGCTTTTCACTGGGCGCTACACAGAGGCTTTCCTTGTCTGGGTCACTCTCTAACCTGTAGAGTCCCTGAGTACATGTGTCAGGCTGGTTTTGTCTCTCCCAGAACAGTGCACAGAGCCTGGACAAGCGTGTGCCCAAGAAACATTTGCAGAAAGCACAAATATCCTTCTTTTCCTTTTCCTTTCCTGCCCCTTTCCACCAACTGAGCCACCGAGGTGCCCCAAAAGTACAAATATCTTGAATCACTGAATTCTACTCCAGAAACCAATACTGTACCATAGATTAACTTAGTAAAATTTAAATTAAAAAAAAAGTACAAATATCTTAAACTTCCTTTTCTTGTATTGCCTTTAAGAGGCTGAGCAGAGCTCTGCAATTGGCATTCTCTGAAACGGTGTGAAAACACAGCAGATCTGTGTCCTCTCCTCCTCTGGCCCAGCCTGTGGTCTCTGTGGGGCATCTCTTACACCCTCCATGACATACTTCACAGACACTCTTTGGTGGAGTATCTTCCGTTCTGGTATACTCTGAATTGAGGGCTGTGTTCAATCAGTTCTGGCTACAGGAGCTCCTACTTGGATGTAGAGACACAGACATAAACTCAGAGCTTTGACACAAAATAGAAAGGGACTCTTGCCTTTTAAAAAGTGCCATGGAACTAAGAAAACAACAACGCAAAAACAAAGAACCACTGATAGATAAATCTCAGAAATGTTAAGCAGAGGAAAAGAAGCCAGACATTAAAAAGTATATGTGAAATCATTCTATTTACATAAGGTTCTAGAACGAGCAAAACTAGAGCCACAGAAACGACGTCACTGGGTGCCTCCGAGGCTAAGGGGGCAATGGAGACAGTCTATTATCTTGAGAGCACAGTGGTTCTAAAGGTCAAAACAGGTTGTATTTGTCAAATCTCATAAAACCCAGCCCTCAAGATCTACGTGGTGCACAAATGTGAATCACACGTCAGCAAGTGCTACCGTTACGGAATCAGTCTCAGGGACACGTGTCCTCATCAGATTGCCCTCCTTCGGGGTCGCCTTCGTTCCCTGCTACTAAACCAGCCTTCCTTGGACTCCTTCTCCTCCGACCGCCAGCCGGGGAGCAGCGGACGCACTAAGGGCTCCCCCACGGGCGAGAACTTAAAAGCGCCAAGCTGCTCCCTCATCCTCCTCATGCAGGTGGGATGAAGGACACAATCCTCCAGGCGCAGCCAGAGTTTCACGGGTGCCGCATCCCCGCCTGTCTGCAGGCTCAGTCTGCGCCATGGACGCGCTGGTGCTGGATCAGGTGTGAGCTCAGGCGGAAGGCACGGCCGCACTCGGTGCAGTGGAAAGGCTTCTCCCCTGTGTGGACCCGCCGGTGCCGGAAGAAGCCGGACAGGGCTCTGAAGGCGCGGCCACACTCCCCGCAGGCGTAGGGCTTCTCCCCGGTGTGGATGCGCCGGTGCTCGCTGAGGAAGGAGCTCCGGCTGAAGGCGCGGCCGCACTCGGGGCAGGCGTAGGGCTTCTCGCCTGTGTGCACTCGCCGGTGCTGCAGGAGGTTGGAGCTCTGGCTGAAGGCCTGGCCGCACTCTTGACATTCGTAGGGGCTCTCCCCGTGGTGGGTGCGCTGGTGCCGGGCCACATTGGAGCTGTGCAGGAAGGCCTTCCCACACTCGCTGCACGCGTACGGCCTCTCGCCCGTGTGTGTCCTCTGGTGCTTGGCGGCGTCTGACCGCTGACCAAAGCACTTTCCGCACTCAGCACATCCGTACGGCTTCTCTCCCGTGTGAGTTCGCTGGTGCCGGACAAGGTTGAAGCTCTGGCTGAAAGCTCTCCCGCACTCCTTGCAGACATAGGGCTTCTCCCCGTGGTGGGTGCGCTGGTGCCGGACCACGTGCGAGCTGTGAATGAAGGCCTTCCCGCAGTCGCTGCATGCATACGGCTTCTCCCCGGAGTGAATGCTCTGGTGCTTCACCACGTCCGAATAGCATTTGAAGCTCCGGTCACAGGTGCCACACTGATAAGGCCGCCCTTTGCGGGGGCCCCTCCTGCTTGCTGCAGAGCAAGCGTTTGGGGAAGCCTCTGACGGGGACACTCTTCCATCCAGACTGCTCTGCCCTCCAGGTTTCGCAGAAACAACTGGTACCCTCAGGGACTCTCTGGGCCTGTCTCCGGCCTCCTCATTCCCACAGCCATCCAGAAGCCCCAGGGCCCAGGGAGTCCCCTGTAATGGGCCCAGCACTCTCTCTCTCTGGCGAGGCTCTTCTTCTTCCAAAGCCTCCTGTGTTGGCGTCGGCTTGGCGCTCTGAGCCCCTCGCTTGGCCACTGAAGGAGCCCAGCAGGAAGCCTGGCTGTCACCTGTCACCTGTGCCAGGGAAGCTGGAAAAGAGGGTCAGAGGCGAGTGACTGGAGGCCTAAGGAAGCTCTGAGGGCACACAGCTGCGTGGGCGAGGACAGGGTGGTGGCCGCCAGGGTACGGGCAGAGCTGACAGTAACAGTGTGTGGCAGACACCGGCGCCACACCTGCCCAGCTCTCCCCAATGCCTGTGGTCCCTCCTCTGGGACTCCAGGGTGGCCTGAGCCTCTCCCCTCAGGCTCAGGACAGCAGGAGACAGAAGCCCGGGCCTTGGGTGCCGCTGGCTCTGCCGTACGGCCTGGAAGGCAAGAACACCGCTGGAGGAACACCGAGGTGGGGGCACCGGGAGGCACGGGTCCTCCCAGCTCACTTCCCCAACTCTGGACCCCCCGACAACTCTGTCCTTGACACCTCCCCACGACCCACCAAACTCAAAGGTCTCTGGTCCAGGCAAGTAAGAGAATCCTTCCTCAGAGACCACGCCATGGCAAGAACAAGCAATAGCCAGAGTCTGGAGCCAGCTGGCTGGACTGCGGGGCCTCCCAGACCTGGCTGCTCGGTGGTGAGGCTGCTGGTTGCCCCTGGCCCTGCTGGCTCCTGGACACAGACCACACAGCCATTAAGAAAAACGGCTTTAGGGATGTGGCCACAAGACAGAATGCCAGGCAGTTCCTGCCACGTTCACAGGGCCTATGGGGACACCCAGGAGGTGAGACAAGGATGCTTCCTTGCAGGTGGTTCGGTAGGAGGGCAGCCCCTGGGGCAGCTTTCCAAGGGGACCGAGGGGGCTGTGCCTACATGGCTGTACCAGAGCACCTGTCAAGAACTGAGCCACCCAGGTGACAGAGGCCCCTGCGTGGGGGGCGGGGGCGGGGCAAGGCCAGGATTCCCAGGGGCCGGTGGAGCGGGCGGACACCCACAGCCGCTTTCCATCGACTCCCTCACCGACTAACAAACTAACTAACTAGGGGCTGTCCCACTGAGCACCTGGAGATGGGGAGAGACCCCAGGCACAGGGCCAAGAAACAGGAGGCCCTCTAGGAAGGCCCAGTCTGGTCATGAGGTTTGGCAGACTTAGAAGTTCAAGAAAACAACTCATAGGCACTGGTTTTGAAGGAAGAATTATTCAGAATTAAAAGGGAGGGGCACATACACCCTTTCCAATTTCAGGTCAGGCCTCGGGTCCTGCCTTCTGAGGCCATGCCAGCCCCCAGCAGGCAGCCCTGAGTGTGCGTGTGGGTGTGGAGGGGGGATCCTCTCAGTGATAACCTCCCAGGTTGCCCTGAGGAGCCCTAAACTTGGAGGCCTTGTTCCCGACTGGGGCAGTTTTGCCCGTGGGGCACATTTGGCTATGCGGGAACCATCTTTGGTTGTCACAACTGTGAGAGGTGGTCCTGGCCTTCTGTGGGTGGAGGCCAGGGATGCTGACTATTCTAGAATGCCCAGGAGGGAGTAGAATGCCCCAGAGGCATTCATTGGAAGACACGAGAAGTCTTCCATCCCAGGATGTCCAGTGCCAAGGCTGAGAAACCCTGGTGGAGGGAAATCTTCCCAAAAGGTTAGAACCTGGTTTCGGACCAAGAAACTCAGTCCCCTGACAAAAGCTGCTGGTCTCCTGACTGACGTGCTCCAGTCCCATCAGCCCCACCTCCGGTCCCACGCTCCCCTGCACCCTGCTTTCAGGCCACGAACCCCAGGGCATGTGCTTGGGACCAGCAACCAGGACACGGTGGTCCTATTCCCTTTACAAATGTGTGCTTTGTTGTGACCTGTTTCTTCTGTGCCACTCTGTGTATGCTGACATTTGCTGACACTGTTACTTGGTCCAAAACCGTGGGACAGTGAAGAGCCCCGTCTGGACAGATCTGGCCAGGATGAAGGTCAGACAAGGGAGGGCGGGCAAGCCCGGACTTGAAGGGCAGCTTCATGGCAGGACCGAAAGGGACGAGCGTGTGTTCGTGGACACAGGGCAGCTGAATCACCTGACACGGGGGTTCTCTGGCTTCCGGGGAGAACGGCTGCAGGTGTGTGGACAGGGGGTTCCGCGGTACATTCCGCCGGCCAGGGTCTACTTCAGACAGGCTCCCGCTGCCGAGCACGCCACACCGGAGCAGGGAGGTGGGAGAGCCTGCGGCAGCGCGAGTGTCTGTGCTGGGTGGGGGTCGGGCATCGTCCCAGGCACTGCTTGTCCCACGCCGCAGTGACACCGGTAAGCGGGACAGGAGTCCTCAGCTTCGACAGCCTGCACGCAAGGCCTTAAACCTTCAGAACAGAGTGGGGCCTGGAGCCTGGGAGGGCTGTGGGTGGGAGGCTAGCCAGGTTTTCTCTCCATACTCTTCCGGGCCTCCTAGTCTGAGCCCAGGCTAGCCGGGGCCCTAAGAAACGGGGCCAGAATTAACAGTCTCATTCTCAGAAGTCTCCAGGCAGGGGAGGGGCAGAGGAAGAGGGGTGCAGAGCGTGGCGACGAGAGCAAAGGGATGGCACATGGAGTGGCGAGGACAGCAGGCAGTAGCGGTGGGAGCTGTGTTAGGCACAGAAGGGGACAGGGAAGTGCTGCCCGAGCCCAGCTACATCCCCTAGGAGCCAGGCAGGGGGACTCTGGGAGCCCCGATTCCTAAGCTGTTCCCTCCTCCCTAGCCCCACCTTGCTGCCCACCCCTCACCTGTGTGTGTGTCCATCAGGGTAGCCCTCTCCATGGTGTTTTGGAGACCCAGGCCTGGGGGCTCTCCTTGCCGTGCCTTGCAGACGCACCAGGAGTGGGAATCCCTGCCTGGGTAAGAGAGAAGACAAGGGGAGAAAGTGACAGGGGAGGTGGGGTGAGCTCAGAGCCACGGCTGGGGACTCCACGGACCCGAAGTCATGACAAAACAGTCATCCGAGCAGCTAGGGCTCCATAGGGTGCAGGCTGGGAATGCCGTGTGGACCACGATGGCGTCCCTGAGCCCTGCCCCGGTGGGCTGAGCACAGCTGGACGGCCCGGGCTAGCTGCCGGCCTGGTCCCGCTCCGCCACCAACGACCCCGCACCGTTGGTCAGTCCTCGAATGTCTGGAGACACATCTAGGGATGGACGATTTTTCTTGGTAATTATAAAGATTTGATCATAACGTGACGAAACCAGGGAAACAGGAAACTACTGGAGTGCTGCGGTCTGGCCTGAGGACGATCCCGCCACGCTGAGCACCAGAGGCACGTGGGGCAGATGCAACCACTCAAGTCCGGTGCGGAAAAGAAAGAGAAGGAAAGAAAAAGAACCTGGGGCGGGCGGCAGGGTTGTAACAGGTTCAATCCTCGCTACAGAAGCAGCGCCACACACGCCGGGAAAACACGACGAGCTGGAAAAGTCACCCGGCAACCCGCAGAGGAGCTGGCAGGTGGCCAGCGCCGTGTTTAACCTAAGTTCCTCGTCTGTCCCCGATTCGCAGTGGAGGAAGGTGACGCAGGGCGCCCGGGCGCTCCAGTCGGGTAAGGGCCTGCCGCCGGCTCCGGTCCTGACCCTGGGATGGAGCCCCGCGTCGGGCGCCCTGCGAGGAGCCTGCTGCCCGCCGCTCCCCCGTTTCTCTCTCCGACAAACCAGTAAAACCTTCAGACGGAAACTCCACGTCCCTACTCTTCGGACGGTGACACCTGCGGGGAGCGACCCCACACACGGCGGCGCTGGCAGCGCGACCCGCATCGCAAGCCGAGGGAGCCCCGCGCTCCAACCAAAAACGGCCGGAAAGGGCCGGAGCCGCGGGGGACGCAGCGGCCCCCGGCGACCACCCCAGGGACCAGGGGCGCCGCCGCCGTCCCACTGGCCGGGGTCCCCTGAGGCCGTCCCACTGGCTTGGTGGGGGCGGGGCTGTCCGGGGCCGCCGCACGGGTCGGGGGCCGGTCCCGGCTGTCACACGGCGGTCGGAGGGAGCCGTCCCCACGCCGTCTCGCTGCTCAGGGCGCGACTCCCCTCCGGCTGTCACTCCCCACGGCGCACGTGCAGCTCTTCCGACGCGAGCGCCCCGCAGAAGCACACGCGTCCGCGCCCGAGCCCCAGGTTCCCGCTCCGGGGCGGCCCGCAGCCGGACACCGCCGCTCACCTGCAGCCCCTCCGCTCGCCGGAACCGCCGCCGTCCCCTACGCGGCGGCGCGGCACTTCCGGTGACGCTCTAGGCCGCGGGAGGACTATGTACCCGGCTGCCCGGGCGGCCGCGGCGCGGGCACTTCCGGTGACGCTCTAGGCCGCGGGAGGGCCGTGCACCTCGCTGCTCCCCGGGTCGGCTCCCCAGGTTGGCGGCCGGGGGCTGGCTCGGGTCGCCGCGTCTTCACGGACCCCTCCCCGCCCCGCTCCGCTCCGGCCCGCCGGCCTCCCAGAGCCGCGACCCTCCCGAGTCTCCAGGTCCTGGGGGTGGGAGTTAGGAGTTCCCTGGCGTCCCTCCCCGGTCCCTCCTGTCATCGGGGGGCTTTCCCGTGGGCACTGCGACCCGGGGTTTCTCAACACAGCGGACGCTCCCATTCTCGTCGCTGCTGAGAAACCGGCACAGCATCTGCCACGCGTGTGCGTCACGGGGCTTGGGTCCCCAGCAGCATGTCCCCAAGCACCGCACGGTTGTCTCTCCGTGCCCCAGGAGCGCTCCTGTCAGTGACTTCTGGGGCCTCTCTTCAACCTCCTCGTTCAGACACAGACCCCAGAGCGCGGAGGGCCCCTGGAAACGGCCACCTGCTCCCTGACAGTGACCCTCTCTACAAGCGTCTACAAAAGTCTCTTGCCCTGGTGTCCGCCCTGTGTCCTTAACCCCGCTCACCAAACAGAAGCACAGGCGGTGAGTGGCCCTGGTGCCCGGCAGGAAGAGGGGGGTTGTCACAGCTGGGCTGGGCCAGCGCTGGCGGCCGTGGAGCTGGGACCTCCGAGCCATCTGCTGTGCTCAGCACGCCTCACCGTCATCAGCCCGGCGCTGGCCGTCACCCCAGCGCGTCCAGCACCGTCTCTCCATCTCCCAACCGTGGGACCTGCCGTCATTCCCGGAACCTGCCAGGCCTGCTCCTGCCTTTCAGCCTTTGCTCCTTCTGCTTCCCAGCCTGGAAAGCTCCGCCGGCGCTGTCCACAGACTCGTTCCCTTTCCTCCTCACCAAACACGGGACCTACACGGCCAGAGGGGGGACCGCAGTGAGGTGTCCGCTGCGTCTGTCGGCTGGTCACTAGCTAGGGGTCATTTTGACTACGTGGTCCGAGTGTTGTCTGGGTTTCCCGCTGTGTGGTTCCTCTTTTCCCTTTGCAACTAGAAAGCCATCCTCAAGGAGCAAGGCGGGGAGCTGATGACAGTAGGAACCGTGAGGACGCGTGGCAGCTGGAGGCAGGCTATGGCCGCTGGATGGGAGGGAATGCACGGCAGTGTTAGCCGTGGACACAGGCAGAGCTGGGGGCAGGGACGGTCCTGTGGCTCCGTAGAACACCCGAGTGTCGGAAGCACACACAAAGGCATTAGGAGACCAACGCACTTGGTGTTTGCAAACCATCTAAAAAGGATCTGTGTAGATAGAAACAAATTGGAAGAGTACATTTCTGCCACGCAGAACTACTGTGACATCTGTTTGTCTCCGTTTCCCAGATTTTCTACAAAATGCTTTGCCTCTATAATATAAAAAAATGGGTTGGGGTCCACCTCCTGTCTTGCAGGAACTGCTCTGACAACCAGGAGGCAGGAGAGGGCTTTCTCTTTGCCGGTAGAGCGGTGACCCCATCTTGGCCTGCGCCTTAACTTTTCTTTTCCAGCAGGTTCCGCTGTGTGTGTGGGGGAGATCCGGGGGACCTACTACTTGCTTCTGTCCAGGACCCCTTCCCTCATACATTCTGGCAAGAGCATGCCTTGCCTTCTGGGGAGCGCTCCTCTCCCTCTGTTCCCCTAGATCGTTCTGGAGCCCGAGGCCACACAGGGCGCTGCAGGGATGAGAGGTGAGAAGGGCACAGGGAGACCTGGGCCGGGCAAGGTTCTGGTCCCCGCCGGGAAACCTGGATTCTCTGGGTTGCTGGAGCCGTGCTTGCCCCCATGGGCCTCCCCTGGTCCTTCCAAGCCTAGGGGCGACCCAGACGTTGCCGAGGAGTTCCAGTTGCTCACTGTTGCCTTGGCAGCGGTCCGCTTGACTTCGAGGGTCCAGGCCCTGGGTCCCCAAGACCGGGCAGGTGCCTGGAGCAGCAGAGAGGTGTCAGCCGGGCCAGGCAGGTGCTGAGGGGGTGAGGGCCGGAGTCTCGCCCACTGGTCTGCAGCCCCTGCCGTACACGGGGTCTGTCCCTCTGCTGGTGCAGCCTGTCTGTAGCCCCTCACTGTGTCCATCACCCCTTCTGGTAGTAAGGTCCCTGAGAGAGAGACACTACTTTGGAGAGGAGAAAGTGGGGGATTCCGGAGGAAGGAGCTGGCACATGGGTTAAGGAAGTGACAGCCTCACCGGGTCAGGCTAATCCTGGCTGCTTTGGTACTGAGACACCAGCACCCAGTCTCTGTGGCTGGAAACCAGCTGGCGGGCTCTGCTCCATCGGTCTTCCTCATTCCCGGCCCAGGCTGACAGAACACTGCTGGGCACTAGGCAGAGGGCAGAAAGAATTCGGAGAAAGCCTGCTGGCTCGTCATGGTTCCCTTTTATTGCAAGCCGTAGGCGCAGCCAGGTTCATGGGGACTAGGGGGTGCCATCCTGCTGTGACCTGAGGAAAAAGATGAGGGCCAAGGCCATGGAGGACAGGCTTGGCGGGTGGCCAGCAGTGGGGCGGGGAGGGAACGAGCGCCGGCCGTCTGAATCCCCACTCCCCCCAGGATAGTTTCTCTTCTGGCCCCAAAGAAGTTTCGCAATCCCAGTGAAGAGGGCAGAGTGGAGATCGCAGGCTGCGCCGCCCAGAGCTTCGTCAGGACCCTGCAGCCCACCCCGTCCCTCCGGCCAGGCCCGGGCCTCCTGGAGCCTCTCCCGTCCGACAATCCCCAGGGGCAGCCTGCCCGTCCAGCCTCCGCATCTCGTGTGCTGAGGCTTTTCCCGGCCGCCGGCATCCGCAAACGCCCACCACACGCTACGTTACTTGTTTCTAACTATAAAATACACGTAAAAATTAAGACATTTTAAAAGGATGATCTCGAAGGAGAAAGAGTTTTCCCTCCGCATTCCAGGGAGCACCTCGGGTACTGTGGCAGGCGGCTCCTCCCACGGGCGGCGTTCCCAGCCGCAAGTCCCGCCTCGGTTCCCACCACCTGCCGACCCCCGCTCCGCCCCGGCCCCGCCCCCAGCTCGCCCCAGGCCGCCGGCCCCGCCCCCTCGATGCTGCAGGACAGTCCCCCCCCCCCCCCCCCCCCCGCCCCGAGCCCGCGATCCCAGCCCTGAGACGGGAAGGGCTGCGCGACCTGCCCTCGCACCTGCCCCCGACGGCCCGGGCGAGCTGCCAGGGAGCGGACGAGTCCGTGTCGCGGGGCAAGGACCCGGACCAGGATCCCGCAAACGATGCAAGGGGCCGGACTGGACCGACGATTTTCGTAGTAACCCTTCAAAGAGCCCTTTGGAAACGGAAGGACCGTCGGCGCCCGACGGCCGCAGGAAAGCTGGGCGCGAGCTTGTCCGAGGCTCGGCCCGGGGCTGCTGTGGGGGGTCCGCGTCGCCCTCGGGTCCTGCGCTTCCCCTAGAGTCTGTCCACGGCAGGCCGCTGGCTCTCCCGCCGGTAGGGCTCGGCTAGCCTGGCCCGGGGTGAGGGCGCACCCCCGCGTCTGGCGCGGCCGCCGGGCTCCCGGACCGACGGCGCAGGCTCAGGGGCCGGCAGCGGCGGGAGGCGCGTCCGCGCTCCGGGCGCGCACGGGGCCGCTCGCCGCTGTGGGGCCGCGGGTGCAGCGTGAAGGGCGAGCTGCGCACGAGGCTCTCCCGGGCTCGCACGGCTTCGCGCGCATGGGCCTGCGCCCCTGCTTCAGCGCGTCGGGCCGGCGGCCAAAACCCCTCCGGCCCCCAGCGCCCTCGGGAGGCTGCTCCCAGCCGGTAAGCTTCCAAGGCTGGAGCGCGAGGGCCCCGCGCCGGGTGGCCTTGCGGGACTCCGCCGGGGGGATTGCGGCTTGGCCCACTGGGTCTCCCCACACCTGCTCAATACTGTGTGTCCCCTCCAGCTGGGGCCACAGCTACAGCGTCTCCCACCTGTCCAGTTTCCTGGTGGGTCACCAGGCTCGGGTAAGGCTGCCTTTGCCTCCGGGCTCACGTCATGGTTCCCGTCTTCCTTGGGGACAGCCCCACCAGCCCCTGGGCACCCCATGGCTTCTGCTGGACCCAGCAGGTCCTTGGTCCAGCGGCGAGGCCTTGGGAGCTCTGCCCACCCCCTCTCCTCCCACACATAGCCTGGAGGGTCTGTCTCCGCCAGGATTTCCTGCAGAATCTGCTCCTCCTTGTGGGGCGTATGCAAATGTCATCAGACTCCAAGCCACAGCGTGTAGAGACTTGGGTCTTCTTAGAGCCGGGTTGAGGGATTAAAAGGCAGCAAGGACAGATGCTCCCGGTAGGAAGGGGTGTGTTGGGGGCAGGGGGAGGCCAGGCCAGAAACAGGCTGAGAAGGGCCCAGGGCTGGGTGGCCAGAGAGCTGCGACGCGTGGGGACACGGGAGAGGGCTGGCAGTGTGCCCCTGGACCGTCCTCACTCCCACATATGAGGAGTGCAGCTTAACCCCCTGGGGGTCTGGCCTCCTCATGGGTGCGCCTCACCTGGGAGGCTCAGGAGCTGGGACTGTGGGTTCCTGCAGGGGTGGGGGGAGGAGAGCCCGCAAGCTGCAAGTTGGCCGGTGCAGCGTTGTTCACAGCGGCGGGGAGGCTGGACAGAGCGCCGGCTTGCACCACTGTGCTGAGCCTGCTCCGGGCGCTGGCCGGCGGCCGGGGGGTCCCCGCAGGAGGGTCCCCGCGCCCTGTGTCGGACTGGAAAGATGCCCCTGCAGCTTGTGTTCCGTGTGCCTCAGGCTGGCTCGGTGCTAGTGCGACAGAGCAATGAAAATATGTAGGATCTGCCTACCTTTCCGAAAAATAAACCGAACTTCCGGTCAGAGACAACTGCTTTTTACTGACTTCTCTCCCTCAAACCGCCAAAAGCAGAGATCAGGCTCATGAAGAACGGCGAGCCCGAGGGGAGCCTGCGGCTCAGCCCGGGAGGCCCCACCTCTGACAGGTCTGGCTGGCTGGTCTGCGCGCAGGACACTGACCCCGAGCCGCGGGTCGCTGCCCAGGGGGCCCGTCTGAGGGTGCGCGCGAGCGGTGCTGCGTGCTCAGGTGGGCCGGCGATCTGAGGCCAGGTCCCCACAGGGACAGGACACCGAAGGTGCGGGAGTTCTAAGTACACTAACAGAAATTAAAAATGTTCACCAGTCCACCTCGGGAAAATTCCATCTCCCGTGTCCCACAGCAGCCATGCAGCCCGGGGCCGCTCTCCCATCCAGGGCCCGGGAAACCGTGAGGCGCCCCGCGGTGACACCACGGACAGGCCCAGGCGCCCGCAAGGGGAAACCCGAATCCACGAACAGTCCCGAGGACTTTAAAGACGCCTGAGGGCCCTTCGAGGGTAGGGACCGTGGACAGTGTCCAGGCCTTTCAGAGATGTGAAGTGTGGCCCGTCCTGCGCCATCGCCCGGTGCCCTCCCCCAGGCGGGGCCGGCGGAGGGTGCCGCTGGGCGGACGAGGGGGCCCAGGGGAGCGATCTGCCCCTTGTGCCCGCAGGTCCCCCGTCTGTTCCCGGTGTGGCTGGCCGCCGACCCTCTGCGGGCGGGGGGTGCTCACCGGGGCAGCCGGAGGGCCGGTGGCCTCGCAGGGCCGCTGCGCACTGGGCGGGGCGGCCGGCCGGGAAGCCCGGGCCGGGGTCACAGCACCCGCCTCCCGGGCCGGCGCGGGCGGGTCTGGACGAAGGACACCCCCTGCCCGCGGCCAGGAAAGGGCCGGGAGTCCGCGGGCACACGGGGCCGCCGTCCCCTCGGAGGTGCCGGTGCGGCGCGGCCCGCGGCTTCCGTCCGGGGCCCCGCGGGGGTCTCCTCGCAGCCCTGCCTCCCGCCGTCGTCGGGGGCGCGGGGGCCGCCCGGAAGGGCGACGAGGGCCCCAGGCCGCCGGCACCGCCCCGCAAGCCCGAGCCGTGGGGACGCGCGCGCCGCCGCCCCTCCTCGGCTCCTCCCGCAGCTCCAGCCGCCCCGGCCCCGGCGGGCCCCGGCGGCCACGGGACGCGAGGCCGGAGCAGGCCGCGACCCCCGCGGGGGGGACCGCAGGCGCGCGCCGCGCCCACAGGAAGTCCCGCCCCGCGCCGCCGGCACTTCCGGGCGCCGCGGGAAGCTCGAAGCCCGCCCCGGGGACCCGCGCGGGGGCGCCCGAGAGCCTGAGGCGGCGCGCGAGCCGGGAGCTGTCCGAGGTGCGGGCTGCTGGCGCCGGACTCCGGGCAGCGGTCGCGGACGCAGACGCCGGGAGGGGACGGGCCGGGGCAGCTGGCGTGTAGGGCCCGGAAGGCCGTACGGGGGGCGTCGGGAGGCCAGCGTCCGAGCGGAGACCCCGGGTCTGCGGGGTTTGGCGTGGTCCGGGCGGGAAGGGCCGCGGGCAAGGCCCGGCGAGGCCGGCGTCGCTGCAGCCTGGACTCGGACGGGGGCGAGGGCACCGCGCGCACCGCTGCGGCCAGTGCAAGGGCCCTGAGGCCGCCGAGGGAGTCGGGTGCTCAGAACGGAGCCCCGGCTGGGGCGGCTGGCCGGGCCGGGCGGGGTCTGAGCCCAACCTGCCCGCACAGGTGCTCCTCCTTTGAGGGCGCATGAGACCAGAGGGTCCCAAGCTGGAGCTGTCACTGTCCCGGGGGGTGTTGGGAACAAACCCAGATTCCCTGCTTTACCCCAGGCCTAGGGACCTGTTGTCCAGCCCGTTCCCCGGGCGGTGTAACCGGGTGGCCTCTCGCTGGGTGCTCACACCCCGTGAACTAAGATTCAGGAAAAGACAAGGCGAGGGGTCTTGGGGGTGGCGGGTGCCTCAGGAGGATTCGCTGAGCGCAGCACGAGACCTCCAAGGCCAAGACAGGGGTGTATGGAGCTACCCCAAGGCGGAGGTGCAGCCGGAACAACAGGGAGGTCCAGGCTGGGGACAGCCCCTGAAACGTGTCCACTGCCGAACAGACTGTAGAGAGGCCGCCCTCTCTTGGGCGTCTGGGTGGGGCCCGCAGCAGCGGCAGGAGACAGCTCTGGCTTCCTGCACCCAAGGCGGGCTGGGCTCAGCGTGGGGGTGCGGCACACAGCCCTTCGCAGCGAGGGCCCCAGCCGTGGTGTCGTCGGAACACAAGGGAAGGAGAGTGTTACCTGCCGCTGCTTCCCTCGTGGCGGTGCTGGTGTTTGGGGCACGAGGTCTCTGCCTGAAGGCTCCGCTGTGGCAGCGCGCTGCAGGGGTGTGGCGGGTCCTCTCCTGGTGTTTCTCAGACACCAGAAGTGTTGGGTGATGGTCGTATCCCGCATGGTGACAGCATCACGGTTCCCCCCAGTGCAGACGACTGCTGTCTGTCCCCGAGCCCAGCATCCGCGGTCCCCTCCCTGCCTCCGCTATCAGCCAGTGTGCCTCGACATTCGCCACATTCAGAGGGTGTCTCTGCAGTGAACTCTGGTCCCCGACCGACTGCCCCCCTACCAAAGGCTCTGCCACGTCTGGCCCACTCACTGGCTCCTTTCCGGTGTGAATCTCTGATGTGGAACCTAGCCTGAGCTCGCGCTGGACGCTCGCGCGTTCATGACGGTCCTGAGATCTTCGCCGCACCACCCCACAACGCTCCAGCCCGCGCGCTCCAGCCCGAGCCCTCCCCGGCCGGCACATCCACCTCGTCTCTCGAGCGCCCTGCGGGTTCCAGCCCTGACTGGGCGCCGGTCTGCCCCTGTGGCCACGTGTCTGAGGCCCAGGAACAGCAGGGGGATTGCACATGGGTGAGGATTTCCTGCAATGTGTCACTCGAGGCCATCTGAGCACTGACTGAACTGCGGCCTTCAGCATTTCTCTCGTGAATAACACCTAGATGCTAGTGGCACCAGACTAAGTTTTGTCCCTCACCTCCACCCACGCTCCCTGCTGGCCTCCCGTCCCCCTGCCAGGCCATGCTAACGCCGCTTCTCTGGACCGGCCGCCGTGCGAGGCTCTGCTGCTAGGGACGCCAGACGGAGCGGGCGGTGCCGGGGGAGGGAGGGATGCGCTCCTCCTGCCGCGCCTCCCGCCCGGCGGCCCGCGGGACCATCCTCTCCGCCGCTCTCCAACCTGTGGCGGGTTCTTTCAGCGTGCAGAGTTTCCTCGGCAGGTCCGGGTCCCGCCCGGCCCTCCCCAGCCCGAGACCCGCCCCCCCAGAGTCACCCCTCTGCTGGTCCTTCGCATTACCTCATTCAGGGCTCACCCAGACGCCGTCATGTGTCACATGCAGGACATTCGTGTGGCCAAAAGAGCGGCTGGACCTTGGCCAAGATGGCACAGAAATGAGGGGCAGAGCTGCCTACGAGGTAGCGTGAATGTCCTTAGAGGCTGGTTGCTGGGAGCTCGTTACCCGCCCGCTTGGCAGCCCGAGGCACACAGCAGGCCCTTCCCCTCGGGGCTCGCTGTCATTAATCTGGGGGCTCAGAGCATGAAACCCAATACGGAATGTTGTGTATTGACTGAAAGAGACAAGTGTGTGAAGAACACTTAGGGTTCAGGCCGCCCATCCCCGCAAGCCCACCCAGCAGGTGGTGTGACGATGAGCGGGACTCAACAGTAGGCTCAAGCCCAGCTCCTCGGCCACAGCCCGGCCCAGGGATGGATGGGGAATAGTGTGAACCCCGCGGGGGCCCAGCTGAGCCCTTCTCAGGGATGTTTCCAAGCTGCCTGAGCTTCAGAAGACTCCTCGCCCCTATAGAAGGAGGCGGGTCTGGAACTGCCTTCAGCTCCGCTCTGTCATGGTGAGAGCCCCTCTGTAGCAGGAGGAATTAGGCTGACCTATGGCATTAAGTACAATTCGTATCCTTGCTTGTGGTGGTGAATTGTAGGTGTCAACTTGACCGAGCCAGGGGGTGCTTAGACATTTGGTCAAACATTATTCTGGTATGTCTGTGAAGCTGTTTCTGGAGATGAACATTTCAGTTAGCAGGCTGAAAGGGGCGCCCTCTCCTATGTGGGTGGGCCGCATTCAATCAGTTGACGGGCTGAGTAGAACAAAAAGGTCCAGTCTGACCTGTGCAGGCCCCGCCCCACCCAGTCCTTATAGAGAGGTGCGTGGGGCACTGGCGTCTAGGGACAGTCTAGGGTGGTGTGGACCAGGACCTCCAGGTTCCACTCTTGGTGGCCGCCTACCAAGCCTGGGCGCGGGGCCAGCATCCGAATGCAGCCTGGGCACAGAGGTGGTGGGGTGACCCTTTCGGTGTGCAGGCTGTCACCCCCGCTCCCCGTGAAGCCCTGGGGGGTGTGCGTGCAGGGCTGGGAACGCCGAGGTCCCACATGACCCTTGCTGTATTGGGGGGAGAAGGCGGCTTTCTCTCCTCCTCTTTCAGGCCACAGTGCACCAGCAAAGATGACTCAGAAGGTGTCTGGAGCCTCAAAGCTGGGGTCCAGAAACTGCCTGACCCTGACTTCTACTCCTCTCTCCTACAGCTGCTCTTACCCTGAGTGGGGGCACACGGCGAGGAGTCCAAAGTGCTTGGTGGCCATGGTGCCCTGGGAACGTGGCCCAGAGAGGTGTAGCAGTCCAGCCAGAGGCCCGTGGGCTTGGAACTGGGGAGGCCCAGCTCAGAGCTGCAGCCATGGGAGGGGCTGAGCATGGGGAGGTCCCTGAAGTGTTCAGGAGGGAGCCGGCGGGGCGGGGAACGTGCAGGCTTCTCCACCGAGCTGAGCTCTTTCCTGTACCTCAGGCTGAGGTCAGAGCTGCAGGCCAGGTCTGAGGAAGGCCAAAGCCAAGGCCGGGCCACAGCTGCAGAGGTCTATGCCTGCCAGGAGACGAACCTCCCGTCCCCCCCCAACCCCGCCTCTTCTGGGGGCTGGAGGCAGCTGTGAAGCCTGGGCCACTTCGCACATGGCTCAAGGTAAGGGACAGGAGGGCCCTTGCCTTGGGCAGCCACCACGTGACCTCGCCTGCCCCTCTTGGGCTCTCTGCACCTGGAAACACTGGCTATGGGTCCCGGGTAAGTCAGGAGGCCTCCCGGCACGGGTCCCCAGAGACCAAACGCCAGCCACGCTTCTCCAGACACAGGCAGCAGCAACTCCTGCTTCCGTCAGTCAAAAAGAATTTATTTGGGCCGCTGGGCGTGCGGGGATAGCGGCGCGGCCTGGGAAGAGGGGGAAGCGGGAAGCGGGAGGCCTCTCCCCACCACCTCCCCCGCCCACCCCCGCGGCGGACGCCCGCCCGCTACTCCCGGTAGTGCACCCTCTGGTGCTGGATCAGCTGGGAGCTCTGGCCGAAGGCCTTGCCGCAGGCGCCACAGGCGAAGGGCTTCTCGCCCGTGTGGGTCCGCAGGTGGCGGAAGAAGTGCGAGCGGCCGCGGAAGGCCTTCCCGCACTCGGCGCACTCGTAGGGCTTCTCGCCGGTGTGGATGCGCTGGTGCTCGATGAGCACGGAGCTCCAGATGAAGGCCTTGCCGCACTGGCTGCAGGCGTACGGCTTCTCGCCCGTGTGCAGCCGCTGGTGCCGCACCAGGTTGGAGCTCTGGCTGAAGGCCTGGCCGCACTCGCTGCACTCGTAGGGCTTCTCGCCGTTGTGGATCCGCAGGTGCTGCGTGAAGTGCGAGCTGTGGCTGAAGGCGCGGCCGCACTGGCCGCACTCGTACGGCTTCTCGCCGGTGTGGATGCGGTGGTGCTGGATGAAGCCCGACCAGCCGCGGAAGCGCTTCCCGCACTCGTGGCACGCGTACGGCTTCTCGCCCGTGTGGATGCGCTGGTGCTTGAGCAGCAGCGACCGGTACTTGAAGCTTTTGCCGCAGGCCTCGCAGCGGTGCGGCTTCCCGCCCCGCGGGCCGCCATGCCGGACCCCGGGCCCCGACCCCCGGCCGCCCTCTGGCTCGCCCGGCTGCTCGGGCTCCTCCGCCGCCCCAGGGGCTCCCTGCGACAGCAGCGTCACGCGCCACGGGCCCCTCTTCTGGGAGCAGGGCGCGGTCCCCGGCGGCTGGCCCATGGGCCGCTCCAAGCTGGACTCCTGCCCAAAGCGGCCCCCACACCGGGGTCTACGGGAAAGGGTCCTCAGTGCCCCCCGGGCCTGGTCCGCCCCAGCTTCAGGGTGGTGGGGGTGGGGGGACGACGGGGCCCGCTCCGGCTCTGCCTCCGAGTCTGAAACGAGACGTGGAAGGGCAGATGGCACCCTGTCGCGTACCCCCCTCCGCCGAACCCCGGCCCTGCCGCTCCAGCTGCTGGGGCCCGGGGTGACCACCGACCCACCTGGACCACACCCCCTGCTCCAAAAGGGGCTGCCTGGGCTCCCGGCAGGGATGGGGCCACTCCACGACACTGCCGGGAACAGGATGGAGTCTGGGTGGCCACAGTCTCCTGGCCTGGCCCGCTGCTCCCCTCCTAACACTGTGGTGGGGAGGGTCGGCTCCCAGGGCTTCCATGGGGTGGGATTAGTGCCACCCCAGCCAGGCTGTAGGGGGAAGGGGATGGGACCAGAGCACAACTAGGGGACTAGTGGAGGCCCAGGGTACCACACGATGGGTAGGGGACCCAGATGACTCCCTGGCCGCAGAGTGCCGCTGAGCAGCAGATGCTGGCTGGCCACAGCTCTAGGGCTCAGGGAAGGGGTCTGGGCTGCACTCACAGCCTGGGGAAATGTCAGTGACAGACCGGGACTGAACCGGGTGGGGTCTTCTCCAGCACAGACGTGAGCACTGGGGCAGGGGCAAACGACCTGGTGTCCTGGCAGTGGTCGGCCCGATGCAGGGCTGCTGCGGAGAGCCCGGCACGCGGCAGCCGTGGGATGTGCACTCGGGCAGGGCCCGGACGGGGGTTCTGCTCACTCACCTGGCCAGCAGGTGTCTCTGCCGATCTGGACCTCCTCCACACCTTGGAGATCCAGGCCGGACGGCTCCTCCTCCTGCAGTGGCTGGGAGAGCGCCTCCGGGCTGCAGCCAGGGGAGTCTGGGGGCAGAGGGGGACGGGGGCTCATCTCCCCCTCCTCTCCAACCTAGCCCAGGCCTCGCTCAGCTGCCTGTAGAATGCCACCTGCTCCTTGCCCTCGTGGGGGGCCCGCGGGGCTGATGTTCCCCAAGAGCCATAAGGGGAGACAGGCGCAGCCACGGGACACTCCTTCCCTGAGAGCGAGGGGCCCTCTGGCACTGCTTGGCTGCTCCGGAGCGTGGGGCGGTCCTGGGAACATGGGCCTTTCTGGGCTGCAGCCTTCACACACTGCCCTCTCCCAGCCCCCAAGTCGCTCACCACCACCTCCGGAAGCCCTGGGCACCTCCGGGCGGTTGCGGGGGGGGGAGCGGTGCTGTGACACAGTGCTCTGCCTCCGTGGAGGCCCCAGGCCTGGGGCTCTTGTGGACACCAGAGTTCTGGGGCCAGGAGGGCGGGGGTGAACTTTTGTGACTGGAAGGGGCGCTCCTTGTTTGTAAAATGGCACAGAAAGTCCACACTTGGACGTGGACACGGAGAAGAGAGCTGGGGTGGGGAGCAGCCAGAGCTCAGGTCTCAGTGCCAAGGCTGGGAACCCTGTCTGAAAGCCTGCCCCTGCTTGGGGGCAGGGGGCGCCGCCCTGGCCACAAGGTCCCTCCCCACCTCCGGGCTGCCCCTCCTGCCCCAGGGCTCCAGACCATGCCTTCCAGAACTCATTCTGGAAGCTCGGGCTCTGGCGGGCACAGCTTCATGCCAGGCCCTTGGCCAGCCCCACAGCGCCCTGGCTCCCAATGTCTCTGTCCTGTCCCACACCCCACCTGCCCAGCTCCCTGCTCTGGAGGCTCGGGGACAAGTGGCTGACACCTCTTTGGACCAGTTTCATGCCCACCCCAAGGACAAAGGGCTCCCCGCTCAAGGATGCCCTCTGCCCCTTCCCGCCCCCTCCAGCACTGTGCCCAGCTGGAGTTTGGAAACTGGCTCTTGCGTCAGGTGATGTGAGAAACTGTGGGATCCAGCTGTGGTGCGGGCACGGGGACCCCAGGTTTCCCAGGGCAGGCCCCACCCCCAGTGCTCTCTCTGGCCTGCACCACCCACTCTGGTCTGGGAGCAGGGAGGCTGGCACTCCGGAAGTCCTGGTCTCACTGGCTGGAGGGCCCTGGGCAGGTTCCTGAGATGCTGGGGTCTTTCCTCTGAGGGTGGACCTCACGGCACTGAGGAACCCACCAGCAAGGGAAATGAGGTCCAGAGACCGTGAGGGGCAGCCTCTGCCCTGGACAGCAGCTTGACCATGTGGCCCAGCTCTCTCCGTTGGGCTGCCCTCCTCCCCTGCCCCCTTGGACCTCCCTGGGCTCCTCCACCCTCCAGCCACACCTCCTCCTTCGCAGCCTGCCGGAGGCCCCATGCCTCTCTTCCTTAGGGTCAGTCTTGGTTGTTCTCCTGGCAGGCAGCACCCCTCGCCCATTTCGGAACGGTACAGGGAGTGCTGAAGCTACTGTCCACACCCCTTCTCGCTGGGCAAGACCCCTGGGCACCTGAGGACACTTGGCTGTGACTCAGGGAGCGCAGCCTGGCCTCCAGGCTCTTGCTGGATCAGGGGCAGCCCCACTCTGCTGGGGCAGGAGGACCTGCGTCCCGGGCACCGTCTTCGCATCCGGCACGACCGCCTTGGTCAACACGTCTTCTGGGACAGTCCCTCCCTGGTTCTACGTCGTGCCAGTTAGGAGACGCGAGCCCCGAGCCCCAGCCTGCTGGGCCCAGTGGGGGGAGGCGGGCTTGAGGGCCCAGGCCTGAGCCCCACTGATGTGTTCTGAGTCCCACCGGCCTCCATTGGCTCACATCTGGGCTTCCACGTCCCTGTCAGCAACATGGGTACGGCAGGTCCTACCTTGCCAGGCTCTTGTGAGGAGTGACTGAGAAACTGGAGGGGAAGAGCAGCCTGTAATCCTGACTGCGTGGGGGAAAGGCCTGAAAGCACCGTGCACGGAGAGGCAGCTGGGCCTGCAGCGTACGCGCTCCCTCCTGCAGCACCCAGCTCTGCCCCCCGCAGCCTGGCCACCACTGGGACGGGCAGGAGGCCGGGGGCCATCCCCGAGCCAGGCGCAGCACAGGTTAGGAACTGCTCCCGTTCCGATCCTGGACGGAGCTGAGGGCTGAATCCCGCATTCCCTAGCCCTGTGTGACCCCTGTGGGCCTCACTGTCCTCATCTGCTAGGACGAGAAGAGGACAGTCCCTGGGCTCCAACACAGCCCGCACGGAGTCCTCAGCACAGAGCTGGCGCGTCCCAGCTGTCATCACGTCACGTCCCGTAATGCCAAAAGTGGGGTGAAGCACGCCCAGGCCCTTGACCTGGTGGTCATCAGTCCATTGTGTCCTCAGCTGTGAGAAGTGAGGCCAGGCCTCCTGTGGCATGTGGGGCCCGGGCAGAGCCCCTGTGGCTTCCTGATGGCTGAGTGTGAGCAAGACCCAGGGGCACCCCACGTCATGGGCTTGGACATCCTCTCCGTCCCTGGCCCCCACCAGTCACTGGCTACTTCCGCGCCTCTGACATCCTGAGTCCCTGCCAGGAGGGTGGGACAGGCCGGCAGCCATCCCTGCACGTCCCAGGGGGCCCCCAACCCAAACTGGCCTGCCCAGAACTCTGGGTGCTATTTTCTTGGGGTGGGAACAGAGGCTCACAAAGGGAGAGGGCAGGACACAGGACCCTACCTGAGGCTGCTCTTCCCCAATCCCCCCAAACCCGGTCCCAGGGGACTACAGGGAGCCATCGCTCACAAGGCTCGGTCTCTGGCCTCCGCCACGGATGCCCCTGGCCTGACCCAAGTGCGAGGGTGCAGGAAGCCCGGCACCCGGTGAGCTGCCTTGTTTCCAGCAGGCAGTGCCAGCGTGCGGGGCGGGCGGACGATGCAGGGAGGCGGAGGGAGTGCAGCACAGGGTGAGTACCGTGGTCATGACCGTGGAGGTGAAGCTGGGCCTCGCGCTGGCAGGTTCCAGGTGTCCCTGGTGACGCAAGATTGACCGGGGACGGGACACGAGGGGGCTCCTGACTGTCCCCCAGGGTCGCCATCTTCCCCGAGGCCTGCTGAAGGTATGCACACCTGGGACCTGGGGAAATGAAAACCACGGAAGGATGAGGGGGGCAGGGGGACGAGTGGAGGGTGGGGGCCATGCCAGCTGCCCATCTGCCGCAAGGGAGCTGGGGGCTCCTTCATGGGGTGGGGACAGAACAAGGATGCCGGGGGGGCCACATGGGGTCTGGGGGAGATCAGCTGGGCCCTGGTATGTTTACTCCGCCACGTCAGGTCACAACGACGGCACCGGCACCAGCGAGCACCGTCTGGAGCGCTGTCCCAGCCCAGAGCTTAGAGCACGTGGGGTCTCCCCGCAGAACCTGCCGTGCGCCGCTGGGGGCTGCCGCCCCAGAGAAGGGTGACAAGGCGCAGGAGCATGAACGTTCCAGATTAAATCCTAACAAGACAGTTCCTGAGGGGAACACCGCCGCCCTCAGACCCCGCCGAGCCCCGGAGGCTGCGGGCTGGAGACCCCACGGGCAGCCCACGGGGCTCCGCGCCTCCTCTGCGTCCAAGGCACCTGCTTTACTTTGGTTCGCAGGAGAGGCTGGTGCCCTGGGAGAAGGGCGTCCTTCCGCACGGTGGGGAAGCGGGGTCCTTACTGGGGTGTGACAGGCCGCTAACAACGGCCACTAACACTGTCTGCTTCAAGGACGCGGGGAAGCAGCGGCCGCGGGGCTCCGGGCCAGCGCCTGGGCCATCTCGGCACACCGCACTCCCTCGCGACGGGAAGGGTCGCGGACACTCAGGGAAGTGGGCCCAGGTGGACGCAGGGTGGGGCCGCAGTCAGGACGTCTGCGCGCGGGCCCTCCACCCGCTCCGTCCCGCTCCAGTTCCTCGGTCCCTTCCCGGGACTTCTCAGGGAAGGCGCACGCTCCCGGCCCGGCTGTCCGCGGCCGCCCGCACGGGCTCCGGGCGCAGACGGCACGCCTCACTGCTGCAGGCGGGGGCGGGCGGAGGGACAGGCACGCCCCGGCCGGGAGCAGGCCTTCCCGGCCCCGAGCCCGAGCCCCGCGGGGAAGGGCTCCATCTCGGGGCGCTGGGCGGCAGGGCGCGGGCTGCCCGGCCGAGGTCTCCGGCCGCGGGCTTCTCTGAGCCTCCGCGTCCCCCCTGCAAAGTGGGCGTCGCGCCGGCTCCATCTCCGCCCCCTCGCCGGGGCCGGTGCGCCCGCTGCGGCCCGCACCCCGCGGAGGCCTCCTCTGCGCCCCGGGGCGGCGGGGAGCCCACCCGCGCCCCCAGGCCGGGCCCGGGCGGAGGTCACAGTGGCGCGGGATGCGGCCGGGGCGGGGCCCGCGGGGACGACGCGCGAGCGCGGACTCGCCGCGCACCCCCACGGCCGCCGCCGCCGCCCGGCGCCCACTCACCTTCCGAGCGGGAGGCGGCCGCCCGCGCGCCGGCCGGAAGTGCGCCCATGCCCCGCCCCGGCCCGCCCGCGCGCACTTCCGGGACGCTCTGGGCGCCGGGGGACTCCGCCTCCGTGGCGGGGTCGGGGGCGGGTCGGGGGCGGGGACTGGCGCCGCGGGCGGGTCGGGGGCGGGGCAGGGGCGGCGGGCGGGCGGGTCGGGGGCGGGGCCGGGCGGGGGGCGGGGGCGGGTCGGGGGCGGGGGCAGGTCGGGGGCGGGGCCGGGCGCGGCGGGCGGGTCGGGGGCGATCGGGCTGGGGGCGGGTCGGGGGCGATCGGGCTGGGGGCGGGTCGGGGGCGGGGCCGGGCGCGGCGGGCGGGCTCCGAGTTCTCCAGGAGCAGCTCCGCCCAGGGCGTCGTCAGGCCCGAGCGGCCGCCCGAGCGGGGACCCGCTGGCCGCCGTCTGTCGCCGCCAAATTCTCTTCTTTCACGGCGTGTCTCAACCACCCGTCCGGGCCGCGCCCCGCCAAGTGTTCCCGAGCTCCGCGGTGTGCGGAGGGGCGGCCGCAGGCTCTCCCGACCGCTTACCGCGAACGCCTCCCGCACGCGCGCCCCGTGGCTTCTGCGGCCGCAGGGAGAGGAGCGCCGGCCTGCGGACAGCCGGCGCGGCTCCGTGCACTCCCCCCGCGGGTGGACGCTGGCCCTCCGCCCGGGCGGTGGACAGCACGAGGACAGCCGGGGGGACCAGCCGGGGAGGGCGGAGGGAGGGAGCCCGAACCCAAGAATCCCGGCATCCGGTCCCAGGCGGGTGCCGGGCGGCGGCGAAGCTGGAGCACCGCGGACCAGTGAAGGACTCGGCGGCGGTGTGGGGAGGCGGGGTGAGCGCTGGCGAACAGGCAGCGGCAGCCCGAGCCGCTGATCCCGGGGGTTAAAACCTGCAGACAGGGCAGCCTCCTGCCGCACCCCGCACCTCAGGCTCCCAGCCCTGCAAGTCCTGGAAGAACCTCCCGCGGCTCCCCTCTGCCTGACCTCATGGCAGGCCCTGGGCCAGGGGTACGGTGGGAGCAGGCTGGCTCCCTGGCTCAATGGAGCTGCCGTTCTAGTGCGTGGGAGAACGCAGACCGCACACCCGCACCACAGCCCCCTAAGAACTTGGAGGAGGCTCCCAAGAGCTTAGTGGTCCAAGGACGGCTCACTAAGGCAGTGGCATCAGAGGAAGGGAGGAGGAGAGTGGGGCAAGCTGGTCACACAAAGGCTAGAGGCAAGAGTATTCAAAGCAGAAGAGCATGTGCCAAGGTCCTGAGGCATGAGAGTTGCCAAGGGTTTTGCAGCAACCAGGCCCGCTGGGAGTGTGGTGAGCCAAGGGAGAATGAAACAAGGTGGACAAGCAGTCTTGAAGGCACAGTTAGGAGCCTGGATTTTAAGTGCACCCGGAGCTACTGAGGGTCCTGAGTCGGGGCGTGAGAGCGGCTGTGCATTTTAACAGCAGTTTGGGTCAGCAGGGAGGCAGGAAGGGACAGATGGTGTAAATCGAGAGTGGGCTGGGTAGGGCCCATGTTGGGGACCAAACTGACGGCACCTGCTGCTTGCTGGGATGTGGGGCACGACGACTCAGGGTTCAGGCTGGAGCTTGACTGAAAGCCTGCTTCGAGACGGGGCAGTGCCACAAGCCAAGTTCTGTCTTGGACACGTGGCCCACGATGCACAGAGGTAGCTGGGGGCTCCCAGTTCCCCTTCTCAGCCTGTCCCTCACCCTCTCCTTGCTGGCCTGTGCGTGGCCCTGCTGGGTTAGCTTCAGTGGGGTGGAGCATCCTCCTGTTTCCTGCGAGGGAAATGGGGGCGGGCAATCACTGGTGCGGAGACTCCCGGCCAGTCAGGTGTCCCGCCTGCCTCTGCCCCACGTTGAGGGGACCCAGCCCCAGCCGCCCAGTAGCCAGGCTCCTCAGCCTCCACAGACCTCCTCCCAAGCATTTGGGTTTCCGTAGAGAGCTGCCTGGCCTTTCGCTCGCCAACAGCTCTGCTCTTCTCTGTCCTGCCTGTGCGTCTCCCCCGCCTGTCCCTGACTCTGGGTGTGACCTGGAGTTCCATCCTTAGCCAGGTCCTTAGCCACTAGACATCCAGCGCTCTGCAGGGCGCTGCCTCGCTCCCACCCAGCAGATGCCGATAGTGCGCCCCTTCCGTTGTGACAAGCACAAATGTCTCCAGACATTACCTCGTCCCCTTCTGGGGGGCAGGAATGGCCTTGGGAGAAGTGAACAACAGTATGGCAGGGTGGGCCGACCCAGGCTCTGCAGAAGTCGGGGAAGCAGGCAGAGGGCCTCCCCGACCTCCTCCAGCATTATGGCTACAGGCATCAGCCACCAAGAAACCCCTAGTTCCCCAGCATCTGGGGCCAGGAAGCCCATGTTCCTGGAGGGACATAGTATTTTGTCCCCCGAGTCACTCCCATCTTGAGTCAGCAGATTCCATCTCTGGTTGTCAGTCTCTTACGAGTCTGGTTCATGTGAGGCAGCCCCCAAGAGACGCACTTGGAGGAAGTGACCAGTTGGGTCTCTGGCTCTGCAGGCCCTGGGGAGTCCCGACTGCACCCCTAAACTGCAGGGAGATGAGCGGGATCCAGCGAACGGGTCAGAACAGAGTTTATTACGGGAGGAAACAGATCATCCACAAGCAGCAGGACAGGACGTGTGCTGGGGGGAAGGGTGGCTGGAAGGGACCAGAACCAGGGCAACATGGAGAGTAAACCACAGAACTCGGATAAACCGAAACGGAACGTGTCCCCAGATGCGCACAGACTCGCGCTCTGGGGGCTGAAGGAAGTGAAGGGATTACAGAGTCAAAGTCCATCAGATGTCACTGCTGGGAAGGTCCCATTTTCTCCCGTGTGGGACCAGCAGCTGCGCGCCGAGAGCCCAGTGGACGCACGCTCCCCCGGCGGTGTGAAGATGATCGCAGGACGCTGCCGCCAATGCCGAGTGCTCGAGCTCACCGGGACACACGCGTGTGTTAAAACCAGAAGGCCACAGGGTGGCTGCAGGGACCCGGGGCCCACGTAGTGTGACGGGGAGCTCGTGCGGATCTCGGTGCTGGCATCCACATGGGCACCAGGCAGGAGGCACCGGGGGGGTCAGGCTGCAGGCCTGGGAAGCCTGCGCCTATGGAGACTGCAGGCAACCCCAGCAGAAGTGTCCCCAGGCCCCCGTGGCCCCGTCTGGGTCCTGGCAGGACTCTGGTCAAGGGGAGGACCCTGTGCCTGTGACTTGTGGAACAGGCAGCTGGAGTTGGACACCAGGAGACACCAACTCAATGCTCAGTGCACAGAGGTCCCAGGAGGCACGGGCCCCCACCCGGAGCAGAGCTGTGTCCTTGGGCGCGAGACACGGGGTCTGCCCCCTCATCTTCGCGGCTGGTCCCACCCTGAACTGGCCTTCAGCCCACTCCCTTTCTGGTCCCAGCACTGCTTCCCTGGGCCTTGGGGACACCCCTTTTACCCCTCTATCGTGGCGGAGAGTCCTGCCCTCGCCGGTCCTGCTCCGGAGCAAATGTCCAAGTGTCCTCTGTGCCACAGGCTTCTGCCGCGAGCACCAGGACTCGGGAGCCCCAGGGTCAGCTCCCCAAAGCCGAGGTTGCCGGGCTGTGTCCGGACCCGCGTTGTCTGCAGTGTGTCTTGGGGCCTCGCTCGCTTGCAGGGGAAAGGACTATCACACTTGGTGTCCAGACTGGGGATGGACACAAGAGGCCACTGCAAATCAAGGCCAGGAAGCACCCTGGTGCCTACAGCCTCCTTGGGACTGCAGTGGGCCCAGTCACAGCACAACCCCCCAGTTTGCGGGGGAGGGAAGCAGACCCCCAGCGACTGCGTGGCCCTTACTGCCCGCTCTCCCACGGCGCTGGCTGCCACCTGCCCTCAGATCGAGCCCGGCAGGGGGCCCGTAGGGGCAGATGCCGGCCCGGCTCACAGGACGCCAGCACGAAGGATGATCCACGTCACCTCCCTGGGCCATCCGCAGGCGTCCTCCATGGCCCCCCGCCCACCTGGTGTCTTTCCAAGCTGCGCCAGGTGCTGAGGTGCTCCGTGGGCGCGGCCCTAAGTGCTCCTCGGCATTGGGCATTGAGAACCACGTTCAGCCCGGGGTGCCCTGGTTTTCCATTTGGAAAAGGCATTTCTCTGGGACAGTCCCAGGATGCTGGGGAAGTTCTTGATGTTGCCGGTGGGGATTCTGCCTGCGGCGCTTTCCTAGAGGGCGGGTGGTGTCTGCATTGCCCTCCTGGGTGCAGCGGGGCCACGGGTGTGAATTTTGTGGCCTTTGGAGAGGTCGGGGAACCGGTGAAGGGCCCTCGGGGTGTTCACTGCCTTCACGGGGCTCTGCGAGGGGACGGGAGGCGCTGCGCACCTGTCGTACCACCCCGCCCACCTGCTGGGGTCACCCAGCCCACCAGCGCCAGCGCCCCCCCAACTGCCCGGAGATTTCCAGCCCGGACCCACCCCCGCGCCCCCAGACCGCCTCTCTGCTTGCCCCATGTCCTCCTCACCGCCTCCCGGGGCTCAGGCCCAGCCTGTCTGTCTGTCTGGACTGTTCCCTCTGACGCATCCTGACCAGGGCGATCTGCTCTCACAACCAGAAAGGGACACGAATTACCTTTTGAACAAAGAAATGCAATTGTTACCCACCCCCACTCCACCCCCCGCGCGGGAGCCAGACCAGCCGGTGCTCGCGGCCAGGGCCTGACCCACGCCCCCCAGGCCTGGACAGCAACAGAACAGGGGAGAGCGTCAGGTCTCAGAGAAGTTAAGGAAGTTAGAAAACGTAGCATTTCAAACCCACGTGAACCCTGAAAACGTCGTGGGTATGATGTGATGCGGGAGCGGCTCAGAGCCCCCCTCCCGGTCCCCGCGGGCTAGGAGCCCCGCGCAGCCGCCTGCCCTCCGTCCACTCCACTGCAGGGGCACCTTGGGGTTATTTCCAGTTTTCCACGTGCACTAGCGACGTTACTGCGCGTGCACAGAGGTTCCCTACGGGATTTTTTTTTAAATTTAATTTATTTATTTGACACACACAGAGAGATCCCAAGCAGGCAGAGAGGCAGGCAGAGAGAGGAGGAATCAGGCTCCCTGCTGAGCAGAGAGCCCAACTCGGGGCTCGATCCTAGGACCCTGAGATCATGACCTGAGCGGAAGGCAGAGGCTTAACCCACTGAGCCACCCAGGCGCCCTCCCTATAGGATTTTAAGGAGTGAGACTTCTGGGCTAGCACAATAGGGCGCGTCTCTAACTTGCTATGAAATGCTGTTTTGTTGCTAAAGTGGACTGACGGCTGCCAACAGGACCGCGGACTCAATGGACTGTTCTTGCGGCAGGAAGCGCGCAGGTGTTTACTGACTTGACTGTGCGTCATGGCATCACGCCCCACGCTCAAAGCCTTTTCATCACTCCCAACAGAACCCTGCCCCTGTTAAACTCCCCTGTCCCCAGAAACGTCTCCATTGGGCGGTGTGTGTCGGGGGCACGGCCTCAGCCCCTCCCGTGAGTGTGGGCAGCACCGCGGTGTCCCTGCCGGCCTCTGGCACTCCGCCCCCGGCTTCTGAGGCTCCAGCTCCTGCGACCCCGGGTCTGCGCTTACTTCCCTGGCGGCCGACAGCTGTGGCCGCGTCTGGCGGCACGACCACGTTTGTCTGGGGAGGGACCCTCGAGCTGCGTCCGCCAGAGGCCACTGCGACTGCCTGCAACAGCACCACAGCCCCCGCGCCGGAGGAACCCCTGCTCCCTGTCTTCGCACCCGGACCTCTGGGAGCCCCGATGCCGACCTTCTCGGCACGAGCCTGCTCAGCCCTTCAGGTCCAGTATGTGGGGACGGCGTGCGGGTTCTGCGCAGACATCGGGTCACCTGCTGATGACCACACCCCGGGGCTTCTACTGTAATCCTAGCGCGTCCTTTCCTCCTGGTCTGGCTCCGGGCGCAGGCGGAACCGTGAAGGCGGCCCCCTTGTGTTCTGCCCTCGGAGGGGACGTGGGCCGCACGGGACCCCAGGCCACAGCACCGCTCCGGGTGCCGGGAGAGGGTCCGTATGGGTTTAGACAACCCTGCGATGCTCCTTATTTACGGAAGTATCCGAATCACGAACTGGCGGTGCCTTTTGGCACAGACTCAACTATTAAGGGGATAACAGGCCCCTCCCCCATCGGCAGAGGGGAGAGATCACATCCCCTTTGAGCCAATTTTGCCTTTCCTGAAAGAGACCTCACCTGGCTGTGCTCCGAGCTGCGCTCCTGCCCGTTGGGACCAGGTCTGTCCGCGCCGTGCTGGTGGCCTCTGTAGCCGTGAGCACAGACACCCGGGCTGTCCCGGCTCATAAAGTAAGGCAAGGGCTTTCCTCTTTTCAACCTTTGAGTCCCTAGAGGGCCGGAATGGGTTCCTGACCCCCCGTACGCCATCTGGACTTGCATTCTTTGAGGAAGACGAGACACTCCGGACACACCCCACGTGGTGGGCACGGGGTCTCCGGGCCGCTTGCTCACACGCCAGCCTCCCTACCTCATCTGTGCTCCTGTCCCCTGGCCCTGATCTCTTGCGTCCCTGCTGTCACGGTCCCTTTGCATTCCTGACGGTTCGGTGGCTCCTGCTCTTTTCTTGGACGCTGCTGCTGGCCAACGCCAGCCTGAACGGTCCTGGTAAACAACCAACGTCCACCGTCTCCTGCCCACAACGGCCCCCGTGCCCACGGGTTATGCCACCCTCTGCTCCTTGCGATGTCCTCCCTGCCCCGGAGCCCTTGTTCCGTCCTCGTTTCTGTACCTTCCGAAGCCCGAGGCTCGGCTTCTGAGTTTAGCTTGTCTGCCGCCGGGACTGAAGAGCTCGGGGCAACACAACCCCATGCAGCTTCTGTGGCTCCCAGGGGAGCTGGGCGCGTCCTCTCTCCAGTGTCAGGGAGGTCTGCGTGTTTGATAGGTTCCGTCCTTTTTTTTAAACTTGGGTCAGATTGTTGAGAAGGTTTTCTTTCTCCTCGAAGAGGAGTTTCACTCGAACAACAGGAAGGCCCTCACAACTTCCAGAGAGACAGGAGGCAGAAAAGGCCGTTCGCTGCTTTGAGACCGATTTTGTGACTCTTCTCATGACTAAACTGTACTGAGGAGACAAATTTCCAAGTCTTATTAAAATGTATTTTTCTGTGGCTCTCTTCTGGGCCAGCGCCGTCGAAGTCCCGGCCAGCCTTCCTGGGACAGGCGCTGAGGGCTGTGGGTGTGCACGGGCGCCTCCCACGCACACGGGCAAACGTCTGCCTCCCTACGAGCACAAACACACGGCAAGACGCCCGCACCCAACGTGGGGCTGGACCTCACCACCCACTGAGTCAGCCAGGCGCCCCCCGAGCTGACTCCCCTAAAGCACATGCGGGCCCCGCACCCGCGACTTCACGCAACTCGCAGGGTCGGGTAAGCCCCGTGCGCACGCCCACGTCACGCCACAGGGGACGGAGGCAGCGCGAGGAGGTTAAGGGACACGCCCTGGGTCCCAGGTCGCCGAGGACTGACTGGCTGGAGTCCCGAGAGCCGGTGCTCGTCCCCACCCACTCCCTCTCTAGGAATCCAAGCCACGGGGTCAGAGCGTGTTTCTTTCTCTTCTGACAACCTGGCAACGACCAAAACCCACCTGGCTGCTGCCGGAGAGGCCGGGCCGGCCTGCGACTGTGCCGCGGGGACGCCCACCTGCAGGGCCCGGAGCAGGGTGCCTGCCGCTGCCATCTGCACCTGTCATCCCATGTCCGGGCACCCATCCTGTCGGCCCTAAATGCAGAAGCGTATTTATCTCAGCATGATTTATAATGCCCGAGACCAGAAACCGCCCACGCGCCCGTTAGGGGACGGTCAGCCTCTCCGGAGGACCCTCCCTCCCCCACCTCCAGGCAGCGGCACAGACCACGCTCGCCGCCCTCGGAACGGAAAGGAGCGGCAACCCGGGACACAGATCCCACAGACACATGTGGCCTGGCGTGTCGTCGGCCGTAGACGAGACAAACCAACACGCTGAGGAGGACGGGGACAGCCCTGGACGTGCGTGCCATCGGGGTGGCCGCTGGCCGGGCATCGCACCCTGCGCTCCAGCACCCCAAGACGAGCAGCAGGGCTCGCCGCTCAGGGCCCCTCTGCGGCCTCCCAGGGTCTCCTTCTGCCTGCTGCCCCCGACATCCCCCCAGCAAGGGGTCTGGGAGGACGTGCGCACGGGACATTCGCTTGTGCTGTCGGGCTGTGGTCACATGCCACAGTGGAGTCGAGCGGGGACAGACGCATTAGAGCTGCAGGGCCAAGAACGGTCACTATCTGACCCTCCCAGAAGACGCCTGCTGGCCCGCTCCAGGTGCAGGAACGACCAACACGCGTGCCATTTGCCTCGTCGCGCTCCGAGCGAGTACAGGTCCTGTATTCTCTGCTGATCGTCTGAGAGTAAATCGCAGGCATCATGGCCGCAAACCCCCGGGGAAACCTCAGCGAGCGTCCTTCCCGACAAGGACAGGTGGGATGGCGGCGATCCAAGCAGGAACCGGGAAACTGATGCGGCTCTGCCCCCCAGTGGACAGTGTGCACACGAAATCTGCTAAATGTCCCGGTGACTTTCCCATCGAGGACCATACACGGTGTCCCCCTGGACCTCCTGCCATGCCCGGGGAAGCCGAGTCAGCTGGGAGGGCCCACTGCCTGGGGCCGGGGCAGGGTGCCAGCTCAGACGTCACAACACTGCGGCTTCTAGAAAGAATGGGAGCAAACACCTACCAGCCTGGAGAAGCATCTCCACCGGGAGCATCGGCCCTCTGGCGTCTGTGACCTCCTGATGTCTCCCCGCCTCATTCAGGACCTCCTTGCAGGAGGGAATCCCCCAGGGGCAAGGCCATTCTGGGGGTCCCAACAGCTGAAAGTGTGGCATCAACATTTTCCTAGTGAAAAGCCCATCACCTGCCGGCTGGCGGTCACCCGGCTCCCCGTACGCTGTCGGAAACTCTGGGACACACCGCGCCACTCTGAGAACATGGAGCCCCCTCCAGGCCACTCCCGGGGGTGAACCAAGGTGGGCACAGCACGTGGCCAAACCCGGGGAATAAGATAGAACTTGGGGGCCAGGCAGGAAGAAGTGAAACTAACCCGGAGAGCTGCCCTCCGGGGGGCAGGGCGCACTGCCTCAGGACCGAAGAGCCCCGTGGGGCTCACATCCTCGGGACGTCTACTAGTGTCCAGTGCAGGACTCTCCCACGGTGGCAGCACGCGGGTCCTGAGGGACCCACCTGAGTGACTCAGACCGCTCACCTGGGCCAGGGGGACGCACAAGGGGTCTGGTTCCTGGGGCTCGGGTGGGGGATGGAGCTGCTGCAGTCCGGGGAGGGAAGCCAGAGCACAAACCACTGCCACCATGGCCAGCTGAGTGGGGCCAGCAGGCGTCTGGTGCAACGCCGCAGGCATGACCGCAGAGCACCGCTCTCAGCTCAGGGCCACCGGCCTCCCCCCGCCAGGCTGCACAGGGATGACCCGGCAGGTCGGGAGTCTGCAGAGTCAAGTCTTCAAGGGAGCTGAGAGGGCTGAAGCCACAGCGGACGCCATGGGCAGAGGCCGCCGTGGGAGGTGCTGGGCGGCTCGCAAGCAGCCATCTCCAGAGTCCCAGACAGCTGTTAGTGTCCCCAGGGTCTCTGGGGCCACAAGCCCCTCCCACGTTGTCGTGGTGCATCGGTCCAGGTCTTTAGCACACTCGAGCACCTGCTTACCCCACTGGCTTGATTCTCCAGACAGAGACGGGGGCGCCCAGGCACAGGCGTGCTGTGCTCCCGGAGCCCCCCGCATCGCGCAGATGCTGCAGGAGGGACGGCTCCCATCGGCACCAACACCGCGCAGCTTCCCCGCGCTCAGTGCTTCTTCCGGGGGTGATGCTTCCGATGGCGAATGAGACACGAGCTGTAGGCAAAGGTTTTCCCACATTCCTTGCACTCGTACGGCTTCTCTCCGGTGTGCGTCTTCTGATGTTTCAGGAGATTGGAGCCGCAGTTGAAGGCCTTCCCACAATCGCTGCATTTAAAGGGCTTCTCTCCGGTGTGGATCCTCTGGTGCTTGGTGACGTCCGAGCTGTGCCGGAACGTCTTCCCGCATGCCTCACACCTGAAGGGCTTTTCTCCCGTGTGAACCCTCTGGT
Organism: Meles meles; assembly: GCF_922984935.1. Lineage (NCBI taxonomy): Eukaryota > Metazoa > Chordata > Mammalia > Carnivora > Mustelidae > Meles > Meles meles. Next base: position 1,262,098 of record NC_060066.1, read on the forward strand.
GGCGAAGGTGGTCTGTCTTGTGCTTGAAGACGCGGCCACACTCGCCGCACTTGAAGGGCTGCTTTCTCTGAAACGGCACGAACACAGGAACCCCCTCAAAGTCGTCTTGAAACGAAGCATCGAAGGCGTTGAACACGTGTTCTTCGTCTTCAGGGCTCAGGCCGGCTTCCTTCCTGGGCTTCTTGGCCGACGTGGACCTCTGGTTGGCCCTTTTCTCCCCGGATGCTCTCTCTTCTTCGGGAGCGTCCTTTAACAAGTCTCCTTCTTTTGGGGTCTGTGCCTTTTTGCCCCTTTTTTCCATCTTTCTTTGTTCCCGGGAGAGGAAGGGCCACTGGAAGCCAGGGCGGGCTGAGGAGAAAGGCCAGGGCCGAACGCCCCACTTCTTCTGAAAGCTCTTGCTTTAGTCACAGCCCTTCATCCTCCTGAGCTTGTGATGAGCGCTCTGGGCTCTGGGGCAGGGAGTCTGCACGGAGGGAGAACACCACCAATCCTTGTGCTGCTGGAGAAGCCAGACCGTGAAGGTTAGATCACACAGGTGTGCGGGAGGAACAGAGCTGTGGGCCCCTGCGGTGCAGAGTGGCTAAGGGACAAATGGGGGCCCCCAGAAACTTGGCCCTTTCTCTGCTCGTTGGTTCCCCTTTCAAACACAACACTCGCTCTAACCCCCTCCCAGGGGATGGGGTCTCTAGGCATGTGTCCAGTGGGGTCTGACATGGACCATGGACCAATAACTCTGTGCGGTCCCCATGTTGGCTTTTTTCCATTTTCTCCCTCCTTCTCCACTGCCTGTATTTGGGACCAGATGATGTGCTCTTAAGAGCGTGGAACCCACAAGTGCCCCTTTGGGAGCTATCCTCCTGTCACCCAGAGCCTGGAGTCTGAGAGGATCAGATGGGGCCGGCTCCCCAGGGGCACCCCAGCCCTCCTCCCATGGTCCATCTCCATATGGCAGCCAGCAAACCCCCCACATATCTGTCCCAAACCCCAGTGGCTTCCCTCATACTGACGAGCCCCATACCTGCCTGACCGGGCACCCTCCTCACTCCCCTCCCCCCATCTAGCTGGCTTTAGGCTCCTCAAACATACGCAGTCCTTCCTGCCTCCGTGCTTGGCTGAATCCAGAAATAGGCCAAGGGTAGGTGTTCATGGGGCTGGCCCCTCGCTTCAGAGCTCTGAATGGGCCCTTCTCAGAGACGCCTCCCTGACTCCCCAAAACGCCGCCCCCACTCCCTGTTCCCTGACCAGGCTCCGGACCTCCCTGGGGCCCTTAACCAGAGCCTGCTCCTTAAACACCCACATCTTGTGTATACTGGGAGTGCCCGGTGTTCCCGGTCGCTGACTCCGTCTGACAGCACCCATTGCACCACGAACTCAGATGGGATCCAGCAGCCCCCAGCGTTTGTAGGAGCGTCACAGCCCCTAGCTCCTTTGCTGAGTTCCCTCTTGTTTCTGGATTATTCCTCGGCCTCCGCTTCTCGGTGCTCGTCAGTGGAACCCCAGCGTCAGGCCCGGACAAACCTGACTCTAACTGCCAGTGAGAGATCTCCACAAGACTGAGGAAAAGCCTCCCTTTTCAGAAGAGAAAGCTCCACAGGCAGGTCCCGTTCTGACCCTCCGGCATTTCCTGTGAACAGTGTTCCTAGAACAGTGTCCCGTGGCCTGCGACGGCTACCATATCCCTGACAGGCTGTCTCACCCCAAAATGGGATGTCCTAGGTGGTAATGACGCAGGGATGTATTTCTCTTTGAATCGGGTTTTTCCGTCCCATTTATCTACCTGAACATTTTCATCTGTGCGTCCGTCCAACTCGTGTGTGACGACACCGTAGCTTTTTTCAAACAAAAATTTCTTAAAGGAAGCTGTATGCCCAGCGAGGGGCTTGAACTCAAGACCCGGGAGGGAGAGTCCCAGGCTCACGGAGGCAGCCCGCCAGGCACCCCAAGCAGTCCGGAGGTATAAATACTTGGAATTCTCTTGGTCAAAGGGCAGGCGTGGGCTTCCTCTCCCCCACGCAGAGGCAGCGGCGAATCCCTGTTCCTGACAAGGAGTCCGCGGGTCTGGCTCCTTCCGAAGGAGAATGCGCGGGCGCGCGCGGTCCGGGTTCAGGCCTCTGCCGCCCGCAAGGCCCTGCGGGGGCAGGTTCTGGGAGGAGCCGCTCTCAGCACCCGCGGGGAGCCGGAACCGAGGCGAGGGCAGCTCGTCGGGCTGAGGGCGGCCCGCGGGGGCGAGCAGCGCAGAGCCGGCCCGTGCGCGCAGCCGGCGTCAGCGGGACACCCGAACACCAGGGGCCGCCGGGAGAGCGCCCTCAACCCCGGAGCCCCCACTGCAGCGCCCGCGCGGGGCTCCTGGGCGCTCCGGGCTCCTGGGGGACCGGCTCCGAGGCGGCGGCTTCCCGCCCGCACCGCCAGCGGCGAGGCCGGGGCCCGCACGCCGCGCTCGGGAACCATCCTCGGGGCCCGTCCCCGCCGCCCAGCAGCAGGGGCCGGACGGCAGCGCGCACCGAGCTCCGCACCCGCCGCGAACGCGTCGCCCCGAGGGCCGGGCCCGCACCTCGCAGGCCCGCACCGGAGCGCCCGCCGCAGCCGCCGCGGCGCTCTGGCCACCCGGCCCCAGGGCTGAGGTGCGGCGCGCCGGGCAACGCCGGGGCAGCCCTTTCCCCTCCGGCCAGGCCTCCTGAGGCTTCGGGGAGCCCCCGCGGCCCGGGTCCCGCAAACTCCGCGTCGGAAGCAGCCGCGGGCGGTGTCGGCCGCGGACAGGCCCCGGAGGACAGCACGGGCGTCCCCGCCGACGGCCTCGGGGCGCCGCGTCACCTCGATCCGCTCCGAGCGGCTCCTCGCCCTCCCTCCTCCCCGCGGCGCCCGGGAGCCGGAGGAGGGGAGGCCGCGGCCCTGGGCCGGGGGGGCGGGCCCGAGCGACGCCGGAGGGAACCGGCGAGTCCCTGGCTGGAGGTCGGGAGCCCGGGGACCGACGACCCCTTCTCCCGGCGCCGCCGCAGCCGCGGTCCCAGCCCAGCAGCCGGGCCGCCACGCCCGCCGGAAGGACCCGCCCCTTCCGGCGCCGCTCTAGGAGGAGGGGCCCCGGGCCTCTCGGTGGTACGCCGCGCGCGGCCCCGCCCGGCTCGTCCCAGCTTTTCCATTTCCGCTGGGGCCCGCCCCGCCCCGCCCCGCCCCGCCCCGCCCCGCCCCGCCCCGCCCCGCCCCGCCCCGCCCCGCCCCGCCCCGCCCCGCCCCTCACCTCTGCCCCCGCTCCCCGACCCTGTCTCCCTCGCCCCGTCCTCCTCTCCCTACCCCCCTGCGCCCTCGCCCCTACATCCCCTCCTTCGCCCTGTCCTCCTTCCTTCACCCCTGCGCACTCGTCCTTTCCCCGTTCTCCACCGCCCCCCGCCCCTGCCCCTCCCTCGCCCCTGCGCCCCCTCCCTCCGCTCCAGCCCCAGACGGCGCTCCCCACGCACGCGCTGTTCCGGGGCGCACCCCTGGCTGTCGGCTGGGCGCGCTCCCACTGGCTGCGCCCTGGGAGCTCAGTCCTCGGTGGAGCCCGCGCGGCCGCCCTCTGGGTCCCTCTCCTGCTCCCCACAGACTTACTGCTTAGGCTCACTTGTCCGTCAGCAGGGCTCCTGCGGTCGGGCGCCCTGGTGCCCACACCCGTGCCGCCGTCCCCGGCGGGTGCTGCCAGGCTCAGCCGGTGCCTGCTGGCTGCGGTCTCGGCTGGAGGCTCACCTGGGAGGGCTCCTCTTCCACACCCCCCTGCCTGGCAGGACGCATTTCCTGGGGGCTGCGGCACCCGGGCCTGCTTCTCATTGGCCTGGCTAGAGGCTGACCTTGGGTCCTAGCGGCCCCCAGCCATTCCCTGCCGTGTGGCCCCCTCCGCGGGCAGTTCCCAGCCCGGCTGTTTGTTTCTCTAGGGCCAGCAAGAGGCCTCTGTCCCGGGGCTGCACAGACGGAGTCTCATAGAGTGTAGCCTTCCTGTGGGAGTGACGGCACCAATATACGGACCTAACCTCGGGCCTGACGTCCTGCCGGTCACTTCTGCCATCCTGTGGTTTCCAAGCAAGTCCCACTGCAGTCCCACCTGCATTTGGCGAAGGGCGCAGTCTCTGCACCACAGCTGGTCTCTTCCCCCACCTCGGACTCCTGGGCCCTGCCCTGCAATTTTTTTTTCTAGCGCATTCCAGGCTCTGACATACTCTGACATCTCCTTATTTGTGTGTTTATCAGGCAGAGGTAGGCCTGGAGGACAAGGGGAGCCGGGCTCCGGGTCGCCACGGTAAAGCAAAGGTCACAGCCAGGCCAGTCGAACCAATGTTTGGTTTCCTATTGGCGATCTTGTGGCGGGCGGGGGGGGGGGAGTGGACCCTGAACATTTAAGGATTTAAAAGTTTCCCTAGATGACTTCTGGGCAGCCGGGGGCCAGAACCACTGCTGCAGAGCACAGGGGTGGGGATGCTCGCAGGGACTCAGTGAGGCCTCGGACACCGGATGCTGAGCGAGGACCCGAGCATCAGGCGTCAGGTTTCCTATTCCTAGAAACACTGATTCCTTGCCCGTGAGCGTGTTCCTCGATTATGCATCACACCCATTTACCCAGAAGAGCTAACCGCCGGCCCCTCGAGCCTGCGGTTAGCGACAGGGGGGTGGTAAGTACACTCCTTCCCCGTGTTCGTCTGCCGACGGGCCTCATATGTCTCTATATACGTTTCTTTTCAATGAGGCTCCACACCCAGCACGAAGCCCACCCCAGGGCCTGAACTCACAACCTGAGATCAAGACCCGAGCTGGGACCAAGAGTCAGCGCCCCGCAGGCGCCCCACAGGCAAGCTGTGGGAGGTGAAGGATGGGGGGTTGCACAGGTGGCAGCGAGCCGGGGGAGCCCCAGCCCTAGGTCGTGCCCCCGCTCCCCTCCAGCGTCAGTTCTCAGTCAGGTCCGCCTGGGCCCAGAGGCTGTGCGGCACCGGCGTGGCTTCTCTGGGCGACTGTAGGGTTGTGTGACCGTGTGGACAGCACACTGCGGGGGCACGGGAGGCGTTCCTGTGGCTGTGGCCTTCAAGGCTTGCTTGTCGACGGATGCTCCCAGGTCAGGTCTTCTGGGATTGGGCCCCCGGCCGGCATCCTCTGTCCTCTGTCCTCTGTCCTCTGTAGCGGGACGAGAACTGAGTTCCCGCACAGACACTTCCACACCCACAGCTCAGCTCAGGCTCTTTCGGGGAGGAACGAAGATGTGGGGGGAGGGGGAGCCATGGAGAGGCTTTCCCCTGTTTCTCCGTTCCTGCCCCTTGCTGTGGCCAGGCATCAACCATCCCTCCACCCCCAGCAGCCCCGCCCCAGAGCCCGGTGCCCTCCCTGGTGCACCCTCAGGCGGGACACACCTCTGCCTGGAGCCTCCTCTGAGGCCAAACCACATGGGACCCCTCACCAGCGTGAGTGGGAGCCCATGACTCCTCTCCATCTGGAAGGTTCCAGGTGGGCCCTGGGTCCATCAGCTTCTGCAAACCCAGCGGTCACCAGAGGGCCAGTGTTCAGCAAGCTCATTTTCAGGAGCCTCGCTTTTGGGTCAATGCCTCATCCTTGGTTCTCACAGAGAGAACAAGGACAGGAAATGCACATGGCCACCTGCTTCCTGTTTTGGGAGAAAGGATGTCCTGAGACCACCCCAGGGTTGGGGGGGAGTGAGTGGATAATAGCCGCTGAACCAGGGATGGGAGGGGACATAGGTGGGCAGGAGAGGGGAGGAGCCCTGTGGGGAGGATGGAGACTGCAGGGCTGGTGTGCCCAGGGACTGTCTGCGTGCGCCCTCTCCCCGGATCCCGTGTTCTGGCCAGCAGCCCTGAAGGCCCAGAAGAGGGAGCAGAGCCTTCTTGCTGAGCTTGCTCCCAGGGCCAGGACCGGGTGGGGGCACACAGGGCCTTGAGGTGGCCCCAGGGGCTGGTTCCAAGGTGCGAGTGGAGAGAGAGCTTGGGAAGGGGTTCCTCAGCCCAGTGGGCTTGTTTGTCCTCTCCATGTCGGGGGTCAGTTGTGGGGGGAGCAGAAGGCAGAGGGGTGAGTGGGTAGACCCAGTGCTGGGAGGGGGATGGAGCGTGACAGAGCCTGGACTCCCCTCCCAGGAACAGCTCCAGCGGTCAGAGCGGGGACCACCACCATCACCCCCGGCACGGGAGCGTCGGCGCCTGGTGGCCAGTACCTCAGTCAGCCTCCGCAGGGATCCCAGGAGACGGGGTCTGCTTTTCTCTGGCTCCGTGGGCCAGGGAACGGTGCACAGAGGGGCCGCGTGGCTGGCCAAGGTCACACAGCTGGGAAGTGGCCCATTCAGACTCGAGGCCTGGCCAGCAGGTCAGCAGGCCAGCCCGGGGGCTCCTTGTCATCTCAGCAGCTCCCACGCACACGGACAAAGGCCAGGGAGCCTCTTAACAGCATCCAAGCTGCATGGCTACCAGCTCCTGAAGTTTCCAGCATTAGGGCTCTTGAGAAGCACCGTCTGGGCATTTGCATACCGGCAGGTGCCCTGGGGTGAGGCCCACTGAAGTCTGACCGCGCCCCAGAGGCTGCTTTCCCAGCCGCGGCCTCTCCCTGTCCTATGCTAGTGACCTCTGGGACAGACGTGTCCTTCCTTGTCCGTGGGCGAGCCTGGCTCTTGGAAGCCTCCTGCCCTGGCTTTCAGTCTAGAAGAAGGGACCTCATTCGAGTGCCTGCTGTCACCCACGACAACCTCCTGAGGCCGGCCCGAGCCGAATCCCCACAGAAACCGCCAGTTCTGCGGGACAGGGAGGGAGGGAGAGGCCCGTGTCCATTTACAGAGGTCTGTGGGCAGAACCCAGTGCTCCTGGGCCAGCCGGCTGCTGCCGCTGCAAACGCATGAGGGACACAGGCATGACAAACAGCCCTGACAGGTCACTGAGCACCTGACGCACCGACGGGCAGTGGACTGAGGAAGCCAGCAGGAGCTACCGGATGCACTCAGAAGGGCCACAGGCAGGGCCTGGCACTCGTGAAATGAATTCTTGGTTTTTTGGGCACGTGCTTCAGCACCCCCATGTGTCTGCGGGTCCCCCCCAGGCCAGGCTGTCACCAAGCCCCATCTCTCCCATCCTGGCAAACACCTCCCTAAACTCAGCCAGGCTGACGCCACTCCGCCTGCCCTCACGGAGCTCTGTCTCAGCCCCTGGTTATGGGCTGGATCGTGTCCCCAGAATCCACATGCTGGGTCCTGTCTCAGGACTTCAGAGGGTGACTGTGCTTGGAGATGGGTCTTTGTGGAGGTCATGAGGGTAGAGGAGATCACTGGGGACCTGGTCCCCACTGACCGATGCCCTTAAAAGAAGAGACAAAGACGCAGACACGCACTGAGGGATGACCGCATGAGGACACGGGGACAGGACGGCCACCTACACAGCCAAGAGAGAGCCCTCGGGAGCAGGTGATACTGCTGACACCTTGACCTTCGCCTTCTGGCCTCCAGGACTGTGAGACGGTACCTTGCTGTCCTTTGGCGCTCCCGCTCTGCCGCTGTCTCTCCTGCAGCCCCTGGGGTCTGCCTGCCCCGGGCTCCCTCCCCTCAGCCTGGGGCTGCCTGCCTCCCTCAGCCCCAAGCCTGGGGCCCCCAACCTGTGCTGCGTCTTCCTTGGGGGAACATTAGAGCCCCATGGCTCTGTGTGCCTTGTCCCCAGCTGGTCAGAGCTCGGGCAGGGAGGTGTGGTTGGAATTTGTCCCATGAGTTGGATCTGCGACGACCAGCGGGGGCACGCACGGGGCGCACCTGGTGGAAGGAAGGCTGTGTGTGACTTGGGGAACTGCCTGCCTTGAGGCACATCAGCCCAGGCGACTCTGCCGCCTCAGGCCAAGGGTGACAGCGGCCTCCAGGCACAGGGAGGCCGTGCACGCAGGGGCAGCGCGGGGAGAGCCTGTCTGTCCGGGCCGATGGTTTGTCTTTCTGCCCCTCCCCCACCTGCCCATCACAGATTCAATGGTAAAAATCCAGCTCTCTAGGAGCCTGAATCCAGCAGGGAAAGGCAAGGGCGTCTCATGGTGTCTGGACGGCGGGAGCATTGCCAGAGGCCATGCAGGGGCTGAGAGCTCCGCCTGACTTCCAGGCTGTGGCCCCTGCGGCCAGTGAGCCCTTCTGCTGGGCCCTGGGTCTGGGCTTCACCCTCCTCAGGTCCAAGGCTGGGGGCTCTGAGGTCGGGTGGCAGGCACTGCTCCATAAGGACCGGCTGACGTCCACGTCCAGATCCCTGCCGGCTCGGCATGTGTGGCCTCATGAGGCAAAGGGGTGATGTGGTGGGGTTGAGGGTCTTGGGACAAGAGATTGTCCTCTGTTGGGTGGTGGCCCCATGTCACCACAAAGACCTTGGTAAGAGGGAGGAGGAGGGAGATTTGAGGCAGACGGTGGTGAGGGGACAGAGTTCCAGAGACGCGTCGGATGCCCGGCGGTGTCCGTGAGAGCGATTGCAGGGTCTGGCTCACGTGGCTGTGGAGACCGAGACATCCCCGCCTGCCCTGCAAGCTGGAGCCCCAGGGGGGCCGCTGGGAGGAGTCGCTGGAGTCTGAGAACTGAGAACCAGGAGGCCCAGGGTCTGAGGGCAGGAGAGGACGGAGGGCCAGTTCCAGAAGGGTCAATGTGCCCTTTCTGCCTTTTTGTTCCATCTGGGGCTCAGGGATGGGGTGAGGCCCCCCACCTTGGCAGGGACCATCTTGGCGCTCAAATGCTAATGTCTCCTGGAAAGCCCCTCCCAGACACACCCAGAAACCCCCTGGGCCTCCCTTGACCCAGTCAGACTGATGCGGAAACGCACGGTCCCAGGCTCCGGAGGGAAGGTCGCCCTTCCCGGCAGAGCCTGAGCCTCAGGACCGCAGGGGACTGGTTGGAGCTGGTGTGAGCCGCTGCGTGCGCGGTCACGTGCCCTGGCGGTCAGAGCCGTGGAGGCAGGGGAGCTGGATGGAGGGTGCGGCCCGGTCGCCAGCCCACGGTGTGGGGAGGGGGTGCTGCCCACGCTGGGTGAGAGCGAGTCGTCCCCTGGGACCACCTCCTGATTCCGGCAGTTCCTTCTGATGGCGACCAGCCCTTCCTGACCGGCCTTGGAGCGTCCGACTGGACTTGGTCCTTCTCCAGCCCCCCCCCCCCCCCCCGGCTCAGGCCTGGGACTCTCCCCCCACAGCGATTGTCAGCCGTCCCCGAGGCTGGTCCTTCCAGGAGGCCCCTCCCTTGCCACCCAGCAGATAGGAAAACCCAGCTGGAGCGGGGGCAGGAGCAGGGGTGCGTCTGAGTCACGGAGCAGGTGCGGGGCAGCGTTCATACAGGTCATGGCGCTGGGGCGTGGGCTTCGCTAACATTTTAACCCAGACGGGGCGACCCCTGAGCTCTGCTTTTATCTGCTGCCCTGGGAGGGGCTGTGTGGGTGAGTGTGTGCGGCCACGAGGGCGTACACCGGTGGGAGTAACATGACAATGTGTGCGCCTGCAGGAGCACGTGTGTGTGTGTGACAGTGTGTGACGAGGCGAAGACAGAGAAACGACTCACTTCAACCCACAGCCATTGATTTCCCTCCCAGGGAAAGGGGTACCGAGGTCGGCGGTGTGGGGCTGATGTTCCTGGTCACCAGTGATCTCCGCGCCCTTCCTCCATGCTGCCCTGCCGTCCTCCGTGTGCTGCCTCATGGTGCAAAGTGGCTGCTGAGCCCCAGCCATCACTCGAGCCAGCAGGGAGGAGGAAGGAGGAGAAAGACCTGTCTCCTCTACCCCAGGGATATGCCCCCCAGCTAGGCCTTGAGGTTTTCTTTAGTAAGGAAAAAAGGAAGCGGAAAATGGGAGGCTACTCCCCCTGCTGGAGTTACTTGACAGGCAGGGTAGGACTCTGGGCTTCTCTACCCAGGGGCTGTTGAGCTGGTGGGGATTGAGGGGTCCTCTAAGCCTTGTTCCATGCTGCCCTGTTGGGGAAACTGAGGCCCAGACCCAGGCCTCCTCTCTTCTATCCCAGGGCTCTGTGTTGCCACCAGTCAGGAAGGCTGAGAGCCCCCAGCAGCCAATGGGGCCAGCCTGGCCAGGACAGGTGCTGGGCACCCTGGGGTTCCCTTCCCTAGCCCCTCCCACTTCCCACTTCTCTTCTCAGGACCAGGCCACAGTCATGGGTGCAGGTGTTCCAGTGATGGGAAGGTGGGGAGAGGACATGGCCGTCTCCCCCCGGCCTAGGATGCATGTTTTCTCTCCCCAGGCCGTGTGGACCCGCCATGTGAGCAGCGGTGCCCTGGACCTGGGCCCATGCTGGCACAGGCAGTGGGGAGAGGAGGAGGACGAAGACGCCAGGCAGCCAGGAAACAAGAAATGCAGACGGGCTGGGAAGGGCAGTGCTGGCTGGACCAGTAAGATGCTCCGAGTTTATTCTCCAAATCGGGCTGGGAGGAGGGCCGGGTGGGTGGGGCACTGGACAGAGTGCTGGCCATCCAGAGAGGGGGCTGGGGTGCGGGTGGGACGACCTGTTCAGGACCCCATGGCCTGGAGGCCGGAGAGGAGGCCGAGCAGCAGGGCGATGGCCACCACCGTGCGGCTGCCCTGGGCGCTGCTGGCCCCGCTGACCGGGGGCTCCTGCCAGGGTGGGAGGTTGCAGAGGGAGGACTGGCAGCAGGTCACGGTCATCAGGGTCCCCTCCAGTGTCTTGGTGAAGGGGTGACACGTGTCTGTACACCATACGGAGTAGGTGGTCAGAGGCCCTGACTCTGGGAGTGGGGAGGGGTGGAGGAGAAAGGCTTCGTCAGGCTGGAGAGGCTGGGGCAGGGAGGAGCCCCGGGGCAGGGGCGGGCGCCTTTCTGCGTGTGAGCTGGGGCTCCCCCCGCCCTGGTTGCCCTGGGGCCCGCTCACCCGTGTTTCCGTGGGAGATGAGGGTTTTGCAGAAGCTGTGGCTGTGGACGCAGTTCTGGACTTGCTCGCAGCCTTCCCCTCTGCGCAGGGACTGGCAGGAGTAGCACTGCAGCGGCGCTGCGAGGCGAGGCGGGCTCAGGCCAAGGGCCTCCCCCTGCAGCCCAGGGCCTCCCCCTGCAGCCCAGAGCCTCCCCCTGCAGCCCAGAGCCCCCTGCAGCCCAGAGCCTCCCCCTGCAGCCCAGAGCCTCCCCCTGCAACCCAGAGCCCTCCTGCAGCCCAGGGCCTCCCCCTGCAGGCCAGAGCCTCCCCCTGCAGCCCAGAGCCTCCCCCTGCAGCCCAGAGCCCCCCTGCAGCCCAGGGCCTCCCCCTGCAGGCCAGAGCCTCCCCCTGCAGCCCAGAGCCTCCCCCTGCAGCCCAGGGCCTCCCCCTGCAGGCCAGGGCCTCCCCCTGCAGCCCAGAGCCTCCCCCTGCAGCCCAGAGCCCCCCTGCAGCCCAGGGCCTCCCCCTGCAGCCCAGAGCCTCCCCCTGCAGCCCAGAGCCTCCCCCTGCAGCCCAGAGACTTCCCCTGCAGCCCAGGGCCTCCCCCTGCAGCCCAGAGACTTCCCCTGCAGGCCAGAGCCTCCCCCTGCAGCCCAGAGCCTCCCCCTGCAGCCCAGAGCCCCCCTGCAGCCCAGAGCCTCCCCCTGCAGCCCAGAGCCCCCCTGCAGCCCAGAGCCTCCCCCTGCAGCTCAGAGCCTCCCCCTGCAGCCTAGGACCTTCCCCTGCAGGCCAGTGCTTTGTTCCCAACAGATTCCTCTCAAAGCCCCTGCCCGGCCTCCCCACACCCCACCCCAGGGCTGGCCAGTGCTGCCCCGCCCTGCCCCACCCCACCAGCCCCAAACTGTCCTGTCTGGCTGAGCTGGACTCCGTGCCCACGGCCTGTCCACTCGCTGGTGTCTCCAGGCAGAGACTCCACTGCGTCCCTCTCTGCCTAGCGACCTCCTATTCAGCCTCCCGGCCCAGCAGTGGCTCCTTCTCTAGGCTCCCTACTCTAGGTGGCCATCGAGGGTCACAGCCAGGGTGAGAGGCAAGGGGTTGCTGAGTGTCAGGGCCCTGTCCCTTCCCCTGCCCCTCAGAAGGCTCTGCTTGTCGTTCCACGTCATGCCAGTCCTGCACCAAGCCTGGCGGTCAGCGGAGCCGCAGGAAGTGAGAGGGCCTGCTCCCTCAGGTGGGGGTGGACGGTCACCTCGGTCTCCGCCGCCTGCATCCACACTGGCCTCCTCCTCCTCGTCATCCTCATCGTCGTAGCCGTCCTGCCCGACGTCCTCCTCGTCCTCCTCCTCGTCCTGCGCCCGCCCTGTGCCTGGCCACGCAGGGATGCCTGTGAGCCCCGCTTTCCCGGGCACAGAGCGCACATGCTCAAGGTCCAGGGCCGGGTCCCCCCCCAACAATCTGTCCTCTGCCACTCCTCCGCCCTCTTCCTCCCCACTTTGTCCTGTCTGTGGGCCCCCAGCTGCTGGCCCTGCTCGCGTCCCTACACCAGCTGCTGCCGTGGTAGCCACCCTTTGCAGCCACTGCCCCTCCCGCCCCAGTAAACCCTCAGGACGGTCCGCCGTGTGATAGAAGAGGACACCGAGGCCGGGACAGCAGAAGTAACCCCGAAGCTTTCCATTCAAAGAGGTGGGGTCTGGAGCTAGGGAGGGACAGGTTTGGGGACCTGCGGGAGCCCAGGACAGCCCACGTCAACGTTCCTCTAGCCTCAGACTCCAGCCTGACCCCCGTGCTCCCCATGCCACGTCCTGCCCTCAGGCTGGGTGTCCTGAGGGTCCCTGTGGGCCCAGACCGTGCGGTCCCCTCGCGCTGCAGGGGTGCCCCCGGCCCCGGTACCTGGCTGCCCGCACAGCAGGAGGGCCAGCAGGAGAGCTGAGAGCGCCTTCATCCTGCCGGGGCTGCGGGTCTGCTCGCAAGGGCTCCTGCTCAGGCTCAGTCTGTGGGAAGTGGGACAGAGGGCATTCGGGGGCTTCCTGGAGGCCCCTGAGCCCCAGCCCCCCCCACCCCGGCTCCAGCCTCAAACAATGGGCCTCACACCGGCCCCACTGCCAGGCATCAGGCCAGGAACGGCCACTTCCCTCCCCGACTTCAGGGGCCTGGGGGGACAGGAAGTCACTGCGGGGGGCGTCTCGTCCACCTGCGCAGCCCCACGCTGGCCCGGCTTGCAGGCGTGAGCAGTGCGGCTGGCGAACCTGGCCCCACGCTGGGGGCCGTGCTGGCGGAAGGCTGGGGAAGCCTCCTGCGACTGAGCCTTCCTGGCTCCTGCTGCCCTCTAGCCACCTTGGCAGCCCCCCAGCTCTTTCTCTGGGGGCACCCCTCCTCCTCCGCAGGCCGCAGACCTGAAGGGGCATTGAGAGCCCCTTCCGCCTCCTGGGGGGCAGTGGGAAAGTGGGGACAGGGGCAGGGGGTTGGATTCGACCTGGAGCCCGGGCCCCAAGCCTGCCAGCTGTGTGCGTGCCTTGGCGCCTGGCATCACCTCCCTGACTGTCAGCGGGTACCTCGAACATGCTCTGGGGCCACCTGGAGAGGAGGTGAGAGGCGGCTCGGGGGTGAGATCAGCTGGCCTGGGGCCTGGCGCCTGGCTCCTTTTCCCCCTCTGTGTCTGGGACCAGCCCCACTTGGTCCTCTGGGCCTCAGGGTGCTCACAGGATGCCTTGGCCAGCGGGAGCCAATGCTCCAGCCTCGAGGACAGCGCCTGGCTTCGGTCCTCGCAGGGCTGGCTGGCACGACCCTTCTCTGAAGCCTCAGCCGGCAAGAGGTGTTGTCCCGCCTCAATTCCTAGGGAGCCATGCACGCTCGCCTCCCCCAGAGTCCCCTCATTTTCCGGGGGAGACTGCCCCCAGGCCTTCCCCACACCAGGGCCAAAGTCACTTTCCATCAAGGGTCCATCTGCCGGTGCACACGGCCCTGGACCCACGCTCTTCCTGCCTGGACCCTACTTGCCAGCAGGCCCAGAGCTGCTCCCAAGAGGGCCCTGGTTGGGGGGCCCAGAACTATTAGGGAGCAGGGGTCCCCCTGGCACCTGTGCCCCCCGCCCCCGCAGGCCCGGCCAGAGCTGCTTGTGAGAAGCCTCCAAGGATGGCAACAGCCCGTTCATTTCAGCCGCAGCTCCTGGGCAGCCCCGGGCAGCGGAGCTAGAGCCCTGCCTGACCGACTGGGAGCCTCTGCCCAGCTTCAGCCCCGCTGGCTGCCCTTCCCCTCCATGGAGGGCGCTCGCTGCGCCCTCTGCCCCGTCCAGGGAGGGAGCCGTCCAGGCCTGCCCCTGCAGAAGCCGCTGCCCAGCCAGCCCCGGGCTGGGGGCCCGCGTGTGTGCAGCAGGCCCGTCGAGGCTGAGGGGGCTCAACCTCCTGCCCCAACCCCTTGATGGCAGACCCCTGGCATCCACAGGAGCCCCAGCCCTCAGGTCGGGGGGGTGTACCTGCCCCTCTCCCCACCCAGGCCTTTTCAGATGTTCGGGTTCAAACACATGCCTGTTACTGGTGGCTCCCTGATCCCGGGCTTCCAGGACACGGGCGCCTCCTACGACCCCAGCACAGCGACTTGGCTCCCTTAGACACCCCTGGGGCCGGGCTCAGGGTGGCGACCCCAGGGGCAACTGAGTGCCACGTTAGAGCTTGCATGCTACATGGCCTGCCTGTGCCCTGGGCTCAGAGCCCTTCCCCCTTAGCCATACCCATATCCAGAGGCAGCCCTGGGGCCCCCCACTCCCGGCCCGCAGACCCCTGCACGGCATGGACCCGGTCTTGCCTGTGCTGCCCAGTGGACGTGGCTGGTCTGGAGTTCCCGTGGCTTCCTTCCAGCCAAGTGAACCTAGTGGGTCACCTTGTTTTTCCTGGCAGGAGCAGACTTGGACCCAGACCTCACGCCAGACGTGGATCGGGCATCCCGGCCTTCCATATTTGCTGTCGCTCTGGCAGAGGAGGACATGGTGGGGGCGGGGCAGGGCCCTGCTTTCCCCGGGGAGCCTTGCTGCTCTGGCCCGAGCTCTGGGTCCCTATTCTGTGCCCCTCATCCTCCCTGTGTGGGCTTCTGTGGTCACCCAGTTGGATCAGATCCAGACCTGGGGAAAGGTGAGCAGTGTTTCTGACTGAGGGGCAAAGGTCTGGTGTCTGTGGGGACAGGAAGGGTGTCTGTCCCCACCTGCAGCTCACAGGCCTAGGGGAAGGGGGTTTTTGGGGACAGAGGTGGGCTGTAGCCGCGCTGGTCCTCACATGTGTCTCCCGGGCTCTCCCCCGCCCTCTCTGCAGCCGACATCTCAGTCTCTGGGAGCAGAGGAAGGGGCTTCTGTCTTACAGCAGAGTCTAGACCCTGTCACCCCAGTGGGCAGGGGGCCCTGAGGAGTCTCCCCGGGGTCTCTCTCTCCCTCCTGCTCTCCTGCCCAGACAGGCTGTTCTGGGGTTTGCCAGGGGACACAAGCCCCGTTCTGCCCCGCAACCCAGCACTGAGAAATTAGCAGACACGGTGGGGCGGCGCTGGCCGCGGAGCAGGCGCCGGGCGGTGCCGGAGGGCACATGCCCTGCATCCCCCAGTCACACCAGGAGCCTGTGAGGAAGCTCAGGGTCTCAGAAGCTCATCCATTCGTCCATTCGGGCTTGAGGCACGCCTCGTTCTTTTGCTCAGTCAGCCTCCCCCGCCCCCCACACTGCCGCACCCCAGGCACCTGTGGCCTTCATTTCCCCTAGTCCTTGGACACCTCTGGCTCCATCCACATCAACCCTGGAGAGTCTCAGCCTCCCTTTCCGGGAAGGAAAGGTGGAGCGTGACCGTGGGTCTCTGGTATCCCGCCCCTCCAAGCCCCCCCACCCCCTGCGGGGTCAGCGCCTTGGTTGTGCCGCCTTCCCCACCACCCACCTCCAGAACTTTCTGTCTTGCCCCTGAAACACTAACTCCCCTCCCCCAGCCCCTGGCACCACCATTCCACCTGCTGTCTCTGAACCCGAAGGCTCTGGGGACCTCGCAGAAGTGAAACACCGATGTGCCCTCTTGTGACTGGCTGACTGCTCTCACACACGCGGGGGACACATCTCCATGCCATTCCCTTCTGCGGAGCCGCTGCTCTGTTTCTCTGCTCCCCGGGGACGCGCGCAGGGACGGCGCGCTCTGGTCGCAGTGACCCCGAGTGTCTCTTCAAGCCCCTGCCTTCACGTCCTGCGGACGCGCACTCAGGAGGGGGCTGGCTGGCGCGGGCGGCGAGGCTGGGTCGCATCGGTCCCT
This sequence comes from Meles meles, assembly GCF_922984935.1. Taxonomy (NCBI): domain Eukaryota; kingdom Metazoa; phylum Chordata; class Mammalia; order Carnivora; family Mustelidae; genus Meles; species Meles meles. Next base: position 1,278,184 of record NC_060066.1, read on the forward strand.
CTCCTGCAGCTCTGCACCCGTGTGTCTCATTAAACACCCGCTCCCACGTGCACGCGCAGGTCAGGCATCCGGGGCCGGTGCTCCTGCCCGGCCGTGCACCCCGCCGACCTGTCGCACCCTCTCTGCCTAGGGCGCCGGTGCCTTACACTGGGGCTCCCTTGGGAAAAGGCACGTGGGGCCGGCTGTCATCCACCGTGTTGCACTAGCATTTTGCAGGGGTGCCCCGTCGCCGTGTAAAGGAATGAGGATCTGTTTGTGTCCCAAATCGGAAGAAGATGACCTGGGTAAAGCGGGGCACGAGGGTGCGCGCTGCTTTCCGAGGGACTAGGGAGGAAACAGCTCTCCAAGGTACCAACTTCCACTCAAGTTTGCCCCTGGGACCGTCCACCCCACTGCAGGGGAAGGGAGTGCGTGCATGCGTGCGCGTGTGCGTGCGCGTAAGCCCTGGGGGCCTGGACAGAAGGACACTGGTGGCTGAGCTCGCCGTGGGGGTCCACACTTGGGGGAGGGTCCGTAAGTCCAACATGGCAGCGGGGAAGCCCAAGGGTGAGCAGGGGCCCCCCCTCGCCGGGTTATGGGCTGGATCCCCGCCCAGGCTTCGCGGCCTGCCGAGGTCCTCCTGGCAGCAGGGCACCTCTCGCGCCCCAGAGCAGAGGACCTGCGTCCTGGAGAGGTCCCACCGGGATGCTTGGCGGGTACGGTGGCAGATCTTCAGACACAGGGACTTGAATAAAAGGCGCCTCGCTGAGCTGGAGTCTGGAGGCCAGCAGGGGCGGCTCTCACCCCAACCACTCCTCGGCTGCAGGCCCGACAGGGAGAGCCGCACCTTGCAGGCGGCTAATGCTACCCAGCTAGGAAGCCCGGTTTCCTCCTCCCCGGCTGGTGGGAGACGCCAGAGCTCGGCCAGTGGGAAGCCCTAGACTTCCAGCTCCCACTTCACTCCAGTGAGCTTTCAGTTTACAACCGCTCTTCCTCGCACCCCTGCCCTTTCTACAAAAAAGCTTCCCTTGGGCGCCCCGTGGCTCAGTCATTAAGCCTTTGGCTACAACCCCGGGTCCTGGGATCGAGCCCCACATCGGGCTCCCTGCTCGGTGGGAAACCTGCTTCTCCCTCTCCCATTCCCCCTGCTTGTGTTCCCTCTCGCCGTGTCTCTCTGTCAAATCAATAAATAAAATCTTCAAAAAGAAAAAAGAGCCTCTCTTCTGTTCTGCGGAGGTGACTATGCTTGTCCCACAGCGTCCATCTCTGCCGCTCCCCGATAAACCCACTTTTGCTGGGAAAAGAACTGGCGGTTTTATTAAAAACCAAACTTGACGGAGTGAACTGGAAGATCCAGCTGCCTTTATTAAACGATTTGTCCATTAGGCATCGCCCGCCGCACCGGGAGGGGAGCTCGGAGAAGCTGTGCAAGGTGGAAGGTCTTGGTAGATAAACTAAGGCTTTATCTGAAACCTGTTGATGTAATCAGAGTCAGCCTGTCGGCGCTCTTTCCTGTCCGGACCCTCTGACGCCTGCTGGGCCCCTGAGGTCCGTTTGCGCCGCGGAGGTTGGATATCACTGGTTTCCTTCAGCGCTGCGCAGGATTGTGTTCTGGGAACACACCCCGCAGTTGTTTTATCCATCGCACTGTGGGCAGTTCCCAGCGTTTGGCTCTGAACACTCCAGCACGTGTCTTTTTGTTTCACCAAAAAGGCGGAGACAGAATTTACATACAACTGCATACAGACCGAGGAAACATGCACACACAGGTAGCAAAAACTCGTATCATTCAAGATGCAGAGCATTCTAGAAACCCAGAAGACTCCCTGGGGTCCCTTTCAGTCTGTGTCCATCCCCTGGGGGTGACCACAACGCAGACTTGGAACACTACACTCACTCTGTCTGTCGTTAGACCTCGTGTAGACGGCACCCAGTGTATCCGCTGCTTTGTATCCGGCTACGTCCATCCGGCCACAGTGCTTGCGACAACTGTGCCCCGGGCCCTGTGTCGCGGAGGTCTGTCCACACGCGTTTTTGCTGCCGTGTAGAGTTGCATGATGTGGGAATTCCGGAGACGGAGCCTCATCTCATGGGGTGGCGTTGGTGTTCGTTCCGGCTTGGGCATTTATGAAGAAGCCTGCTCTGCCCATTCTTCACCCCTGTGTTGGCGTAGACGAGTCCTCGTGTCCGCTGGGTGGGCACCAGGGCGAGGATTATGCGTGATCAGCTTTGGTATGTGCTCAAACATCACCTACCGGCGTGGTACGAGTTCTTACGCTCTGTCCCCGCCCCTGTCGTCTCTCCGATAAATAAATAAAATTAAATTAAAAACGAAGACACATTCAATTAGTGAAAGAAGTTTGGGTAACTTTTTTTTATTATTGTCCTACAGTCAAGGAGACGCAAGGGGACGGTGTCTGGCCCCCTCCCCATGTAGACATTTCAGCACGAACACTTCCAAGCGGTCGAACACTGAGATGTCGTGATTTGTGATGAGAAACACCTGTGGGCTCCCCTGTTGTATCGGGCTTCGCGGGCACTGCGTTTCGTAGCGCTGAGCGTTTGCGGCAACCGCACGCGCGAGTCTGTCCGCACCGTTTCTCCAGCAGCGTTGGCTCACTCCACGGTTCTGCGTAGTGTTTCAGCAATTCTTGCAATATTTCAAACATTTTAATTGTTAGTAGTTTGTTATGGTGACCAGTGATCTTTGATGTCACTACTGTGATTGTTTTGGGGCAACACAATCCGCACCCACGAGAGCTTGTGGACTTCGTAAACATGGTCTCTGCTGGCTGCTCCGGGGACCGGCCATCCCGCATCTCTCTCTCCCTCTCCTCCATAGCCCTGTTCCTGAGACAACAGCATGGAGATTAGGCAGTTAATAACCCCACAGGGCCCCACTCTGTAGGGGAAAGGAAAAGTCCCACATCCCACTGCAAGTTGGAAAGCTAGAAGCGACCAAGTGTCGCGAGAAGGCGATGGAAACCCAGACAGGCGGCAGGCCAGGCCTTCTGCACCCACAGCCACATCGCGAACGCAAAGGAGAAGTTCTGGAAGGAAATCACACGAGCTTCTCCGAGATACCCAGCTGGTAAGTAAGCTAAACGGCCTTCTTGCTGACGCGGAGAGCGTGGCTCTGGTCTGGGTAGAAGATCACAGCAGGAACAGCTATCTCTCGAACCAGAGCCTCCCCCAGAGCAAGGCCTGCGCGCTCGTCAGCTCCGGGACCTGGGAGAGGTGAGGAAGCCGCGGGGGAGCAGCCAGAAGCCAGCAGCGGTGCCTGAGGCTGCAGGGAAGGGGTCGTCTCCAGACCTACCGACCGTGCTGTGCGGGACCTAAGGGCAGTGCCGACGTCCGAGCTGCCGCGGTTCTCCAGAAGATGGAGCTCAGCTCGCTCACGAAGGCGGCTGCACCAAGCAACAGGCGTCCCGTGTAGACGAAACAGCCTTGTACGGGCAGGAGACGCCATCCAGGACGTCGGCAGCTGGAGAGAAGTCGGTGGCTGGCTTTAAAGCCTCAAAGGGCAGGCTGACCCCTTGTTAGGGCTCCCGCAGCTGGTGAGGGTAAGAAGAGGCCGGTGCTCACAGGCCGTTCTGGAAGTCCTAGGCCCTGCGGAATCACACGGAATCTTTCTGCCTGAGCTCTGTCAACGGAGCGAGAAAGCCTGCGCGACCGCCATCTGCTTACAGCAGGACTCACCGAGTGTTTCAAGCCCACTCTTGAGACCTCCTGCCCGGAAGAAAAGATCCATTTTGAAATAGGACCGCTCAGCGGCGGTGCACCTGTCACCAGGAGCTCTGATGGGGACGGACGCGCAGGTTTAGGCGGATCTGTGGCCAGGAGATCGAGGAGTAGCGGCCACGGTCAAGTCGTCTTATTTAAGAAGGTCATAGTGGCCATGGATATGGAGTCCTCCGGTGGAGCTGGGCAAAGCCGGCTGAAAACCTTGTGGGAAGGACGCATCGTCCTAGATGTCGTGAAGAACATTTGTGGTTCATGGGAAGAGGCCAAAATGTGAACAGTGACAGGAGTTTGGAGGAAGGGGATCACCCCCTGGAGGGTGGAGGGGCTCAGGGCGTCCGCGGAGGGTGTCCCCGCAGACGTGGTACCAGCGGCAGGAGAACCAGAGCCCCAAGCGGAGCCGGGACGCGGGACTGCACTGCCACGATCTCAGCTCAAACTCATGTGGGTGCTGCGCGGGGAGGAGTGGAGAACGCTCTTCCCAGAGATGGAGGCTGTGAAGACGGTGAGTGACAACAGAGGATCTAGAACCTTCCACGGCCCGAGTCGGCACAGCGGCAGCAGGGTTTGAGAGGACGGACGCTGGCTTTGGAGGCAGTTCTGTGGGCGAGATGCCGTCAGCTTCGCAGGCTCTGGAGAGACTGTTCTGTGAAAGGAAGGGGCAGTCCCTGTGGCCAACGTCACTGATGTCCTGTTCTCAGTCACTGACGTCCTGTTCCCAGTCACTGATGTCCTGTTCCCAGTCACTGATGTTCTGTTCTCAGTCACTGACGTCCTGATCCCAGAGCCTGCCCCTCCCCCCCTGCGCGCATGATTTAGCTGTTGCCGGCAGGGGCGGCAAGGTGGACCGGCCGGCAGCTCAGGTGACGGGAACATTTCACAGCAAGGGGGACCATCTGTAATGAAGGCGCGCGGAGGCTGTTTGAGACCTGACGCTGCTGCAGACGTCAGGACTGGACCGCGGTGTAGACATGACTTGGATCGCTGCCGGGAGACCACACATTCATTTGACTCTCCTCCCTGTGACCTCCGCTCTACTGCAGCGCTGGGAGCCCTGCCCGCCGTGCTCCGAGGGGCACCTGTATTTTTACCTGCGGTTGTTTGCAAGGGAGACCGGCCCCGGGAGTCCCGGTGTAAAGGGTAGAGGAGGCAGTGTTTGGGGACCCCCGCTCGCAGCTGGTGTGCTCTCCTCTCTCACTGCCGCAGAAACGACTCCCCTGGCTTGCGAGAGGCTTTACTTGGAGCAGACGTCAGGGTCACGGCACACACGAACAGAGCACTCTGGTTTTGTTTCTATTTTTGTCCTAGCTAGGGCGTCAGTCCCGGTCAGGGTGTGGTGTGGGTCGGGTCCTCATCTATGTGGGCTGCTAGTGCTTGGCAGGCTGGTATATCACTTTATTTGGGGGCCATCCTGGGACTCCGTGCATTTTCCTGGGTCTGATGCTTGGTCACGTTGGCCACTGAGCAAGGGGTCCAGGGTCTCCTGGGCTGGCCGTGGACACATGTAAGAACAGACCGCCTAACGGGGGGAAGGGTGCACAGGACAGCCCAAGAGGGTCCTGTGGGGCAGACCCCCATGACCTGGGGTGTCTGCCCACAAGGAAAAGCTGAGAGGCTCACCCTCCGTGGCATGATTTGGGTTCCAGGTTGGGACCGGGATGGGAACCCCGGGGGGGGGGGTTGCTGGGCGCTGGTCCAGGCCTGGCTGCTGGGCTGGAGCCTGATCCCAGAGTCATGCAAGCATCCACATGCTCCCTCCTTGGGGCCTGGGACCTGAGTGCAGGAAGCAGAGGCGTCTCCGAAATGGCCCTGAGCCCTGAGCTCTGGCCCCAGCAGACAGCCCTCAGGGAGCGCCGGACCACAGGTTCCCGAGGGAGAGGACTGGATGAGGAACAGGGAGCCTTGCTGTCCAGAAGCTCAGGTGCAGTTTGGGGGCACGGCGGCAGACAAACACATCATGTTCTCTGGAAGCTGCTGTGTGGGACTTTGAGCTGGGAACTGGGGACTGAGAAAAGGGGGCAGGTGGAGATAGGAAAGGGGAGAAGACTGTTAAGGGCTCCTCATGGAGTGGGAGGAGTTGGTGGGGATCTACCAGGGAGGGCTTCCTGGAGGAGGTGGCTTTTGAGCTTGGTCAAGGAGAGACCCTCAGGTGGCGTGAGTGAGAGGCGGTGAGGCTGGGCCCGGTGTGGCAGAGCCGACCAAGGCTGGGGAGGAGTCGGTCCAGATAACTAAAGGCTACTGGATTTAATGTCCCAGATCCCCTCCGTTCTGGACGTCAGCACGGCTCCCAGCCATGCTTCGTGAGCACTGGCCCCTGGGTCGCAGGCCCTGGCAGGAGCACACACACCTCACTCGGCGATGAGGGTCTGAGCCCGGACGGCCGGGTGTGGGGAGCTCAGCGCGAACACGGCGGACACTCAGCGGGTGAGAGGGGGACGGAGACCGCTGCCCGGCCAGCAGTCTGCAAGTCGCTCTTTGTTTTTATTTTTTTTAAGATTTTATTTATTTCTTTGACGGAGACACACAGCGAGAGAGGGAACACCAGCCGGGGGAGGGGGAGAGGGAGAACCAGGCTTCCTGCTGAGCAGGGAGCCCGACATGGGGCTCGATCGCAGGACCCCGGAGATCGTGACCTGAGCCGAAGGTAGAGGCTTAACGGCTGAGCCCCCATGTGCCCCCCAAGCAACTGTTTCGTATGGTGGTGTGGTGAGGGGTTGTACAGAAAACAAACCCGTGTAAGGGCTGTGAGAACACGAAGCTTGAGGAGCGGTGCGGGAGGGCTTCCCAGGGGATGTGACGTTTAAGATGGGACCTCAGAGCTGCGCAGGAGTTGGCCAGGTGCAGGAGAAGGGGTAAGATGGTTCCAGCCTCAGGTGCAAATATCCGGAGGCAGGAGGAGTTTGGCAAGGACAAGGAACTGAAAGGAGCTGAATGAACGGAGCTGAGGCAGCGGGAGAAGAAGTGAGAGGGGATGGGGTCAGACCTGCACCCCTGTGGGCCCCGCAGGGGACTCTGGACTTTATTTTGAGAACTATTGGGAGCCCCTGAAACGTTTAAACAGGGATGTTTGCTGAAGCCACTCTGGCCTCTTCGGGAGAATGGGTCGGGGTGGGTGGGAGTGGGTGCGAGGAGCCCAGGTGAGGCTCTGGTGGGGTCCAGGTGAGAGGCGCTTGGGCCCAGACCAGCCGGGGCCTGCGGAGGACGGCAGACGGGCAGAGAACTCCCGGAGTGCCGCTGGCCCTGCAGCTGGGCGGACCTGGCTTGGTGTCCTCGCTGGGGCTTGACCCCTGCCCTCCCGTCTCTCTCTCAGGTGGGGCGAACCTCAGGCCCTCCCACCCAGGGGGGCTCTTCCCAAAGACGCTGTCTTTCCCAGTCTTTGCGGACGACTGGCTGGGCTCCGTGTGCGTGAGCGTGTGTGTGTGCACATGTGTGTGTTTGCCTGTTCGCACTCGTGTGGCTGCGTGTGTCTGTGGGCGTGCGCACTCGCGCGTTAACGTGTGGGTGTGTGCGTTCGCACTGTGTCTTCGCGTTCACGTGTGTGTTCACCTGTACTTTCGTTCGTAGGTGTGGGTTTGTCAGGGGTCTCCTGGGGGCCTCCCAGGCATCTCACGCCCCCACCCACGCGAGGCAGGAGATGCCCCTGGGCCACGCCTTCAGGAAACAGGAACCCCCACCATCAGGTGTCCACCCCCCCCCCCCCACGGCCAGGGACACCCCACGGGAGCTTCCCTGAGGCCTCAGGCCTCACAACCTGTGCCCTAGTGCTGGGTTCCCGCATGGTGCGCAGGGGAAAGGAGGGGACGCGGTTCTCTTCCCAGGACTCCCCGTTGGCTCCCAACTCAGCTGGGAGGGGCCGCCACGTCCCTGCTGGGGGTTCGGGAAGGGGGAGGGGAAGCTCGGGCCCAGGCTCCTGGGGTGGGGGTGGGGGCGCTGGAGCGGCAGGGAAAGGTCAGGCGTGGTGGGCCCAGTGGGAATGTCAGGGGGAGTAAAGCTGGGGCGGGGCGGGGGCAGCCTGAGCCCCCGAGGGGGAGGGGACGGAGGGTGTCTGAGAGCCGCCCCTCCCTCTCCCTTGGATGCTGCGGTGGGGGCTGGTTTTGCAGAAGACCGGAGGTGGAGTTAACCCCTGCAGAGCTGATCTGATGGGGTCTTGCCCTCGGGGTGTGTCCTGGGTGAGGGTCAGCTGTAGCCGCACTTGGGGCCCTCCCTCCTGCCCAGGTCCTGCTGGGCCTGCCTGGAGCTCCTTCCTCTTCCCAGCCTCCCCCAGCTCCTCTCCTAGCCAAGGCTCCACTGTCCGCTCCTCCGCCCTCGGCCCCGCCCCGCCCCTCCCCCTCGGCCCCGCCCCGCCCCTCCCCTCGGTCCCGCCCCTCCCCTCCCCTCCCCTCGGCCCCGCCCCTCCACCCGGCCCCGCCCCTCCACCCTCGGCCCCGCCCCTCCGCAGACGCGCCTGAGTGTGACTATGAGTGGGAGCGGGAGCGTCCCTCTGTTGCTTGTCCTGGGCCCAGGACGGGTCCCTGCGTGCTCAGAGCCCAGGAGGCCCTTGCGGCTTCTCGCACACCGGCAACTGGCCAGGGCTGAGGAGGCCCGTCTCCCCGTGCCTGAGACACCCTGTGTTTGTTTCCTGCAGCAAATCCCAGACTTGGTGGGTCCTTCCTCCTCCTTCTGGCTCCTTCCTAGTCTGGTGGCTCCAGGAGGGCGGTGGCCTGAGGCCACACTCCTCCCCCCAGCGTAGGTCTCCACTGCCAAATGACCTTTCCCCTGGAGGTTTGTGCCTCATATCTCTCCCTTCTGGCTAAGGGTGCCAGATGGTGGGTGTGGGGCCCACGCCAGATGCAGGATGACCTCATCTCCAGATCCTTAACTCAGTCTCCAAACAAGGTCACATTCTGGGGTCAGGACTTGGTCATCTTGTTGCGGCCACGCTTTGGCCCAGCACACACACCCTGCACCCACTCTTCTGGCAGGGGGCGGATCCTGGGGATCAGAAACTTTCTCCCTCCCTGAGTTTGGCAGCCCTTCAGGAAGTGTTTGACATGTGAGTGACAGTGTCCACCGTTGGTGGAGAGGCTGCCCCTCTCTAGGAGGCAGGGCAGTCTTTGGGGACAAACTCCTTTGTAGTCAGTCTGGGATGGCTTGGAGGGGTTCTGACGGTGTGGCCAAAACACAAGGCAGGAAGCTGTGGGAGTGGGTCTCGGGCAGGACCCCAACCTCAGCCCGCTCCCAGCCTGTCCTCAGAGAGGCCTGTCCTCTCTGCTCCTGTGGGCTTAGAGACTCAGGATGCTCGGCCAAGTGCAAGGGCTTTTGATGCTGTCCCTGGTTCTGACCACCTGAGCTTGGCCTCTGCGGTGAGGAGGGCCCCTCCGCCAGTCATCCTGGGCTCTGAGCATTGCTTGGGATTTGGGCTGCCATATAGCTGCTCTGGGTGCAGAGGGCCCTCTCCCCAGCCCCGGCAGGGCGAGATCCCCGTGCTCCCTCACCAGGATCTGGGCCTCTGGGCCAGGGCAGCCTGGGAAGACGGAGAGCAAGCCCAGTGGTCAAGAGCTCGGTGCAGGAGCTGTCCAGACTGCAAGGGCCCGGGACACACACGGACTCCTGCTCCCACTGCTTTACAGAAAGCCCTTTCTTCTGCTAATCATGACTGATTGTTATTCTTTGTTTGCAAAAATCCTGATAGAAAAAAACTGACCCACGTGCTTGGGAGGAGGTGGAGTGGCTTGGAAACGGGGTTAGGACTCTCCATCTCCCTGGCAACCAAGCCCACCAAGCAGGGGAGGGGAGAGTGCCATCTCGGCTCTCCGTCTCTGTGGAGTGGGCCCAGAGCCTCCTCCCCAGGGCTCGGCACCAGCCTCCTCGGACTTCACTCTTCAGACACCTGACATCTGTTCCCTCACAGCATGCCCAAGTCAGACTTGAGCCACCTGCGCTCTCTCTTCCTGCATAACAAATTGCCCCAAATTTAGGGGCTTCAGACAATATGGTTTATGCTCTCCCGGTGTCTGGGGGCCAGAATTCCAGGCGTGGCCTCACTGGGGCCCCTCAGGAGGTTGCTGTCCTCTGTGGTCCGGGGCTGTGGTCTCATCTGACGGGGGCCTGGGTGGGGCGGTCAGCTCCCAAGCTCCCTTGTGTGGTTCTCGGCAGACCTCACTCCTGCCCTTGTGTGGTCGTGGGCAGACCTCACGCCTGCCGCGGGGCAGCTGGCTTCCCCAGTACGCACGGTCTGGGAGTGGGAGGGAGCGTGCCGCAGAAGCCTCTGTCTTTTTATAACCTTGTCTCAGAATGACATCTTGTCCCTCTGTCCCTCTGCCCCCCTCTCTTCACTAGAAGAAGCTGGCTAAGTCCAGCCCAGGCCCAAGGGGACTGCTCCATGAAGCCCAGCCTAGTGCAGGCACTGGCCCAGGGGCGCTGCCAGCTTGCCCACCATGCCACCATTTCCAGACGTTGGGGCTGCGCTTCCCGCCCCAGGCCCAGCAGGGACCTTGTTCATCTCTGGACAGAGATGTGGCTGAGAATCATATTCCTGGAGTGGACTGACCGTGGTCGGCAGGGACCCCATCAAGTGCCCCCTGCAAGCACCCATGACTGGGCGGGGCTCCTGGAATCCAGCTGACCAGAAGGGGACCGAGGCTGGCCTTGCGGCAGACACCCAGACACATCTGTCCACCGCCCACCCCCAGTCCCTCGAAGAAGGCAGTGTGAATCGGAAATGCGTGTGTCCGATTGGAGGAGGATGACGGGGTCTGGGCACAACCCAGCCTGGAAACTTTCTGGGGCCCCACGGCTTTTAGGACGAACTCCAAACCCTTTCTGCACACAGCCTGCCTACACCCTCCCCTTCTCTCCCCCTCCTTCCCTCTCCCCCTCCTTCTTCTCCCCCCTTTCCCTCTCCCCCTCCTCTTCCTCCCTCTCCCTCCTCCATCTTCCCCCTCCCCTCCACCTTCATCCCTCCCCCTCCTCCCCCTCTCCTCCCCCCCCTTCCCCATCCCCTCTCTCTCCTCCTCTCCCCCTCCCTCTTCCTGTTCTGCCTCCTCCCTCCCCTTACATCTTGGCTCCTCTCGCAAGCGCAAGCGCTCCCCAGCTCTGGGACGTGGAGCTCCAGGCAGCCTCATCTTCCCGGCCTTGCCTCCACGACCCTTCAAAGAGGCCTTGTCCCCGCCCCCAGTTGCTCTCAGAACCGCTCACGTCACTCCAGAGCCACCTTCTGTTTGCCCAGTCATGCCTGCCTTCACTGGGCAGGGGCCCAACCGTGTCTGGCACATGGTGTGGAGGGAACACGACTGTCCTGATGCTGCTCTCCCAGGCGCCTGGGCCGGACGCCCGGTGAGCGCTCCGCTGGTGGCGCTGCCCCATTCTGCAGATGAGGGCCTGAGGCTCAGGAGGTCACACAGCAGGCCCAGAGCCACACGCCTTGCGGGGGGGAAGCATGCTGTCTGTGCTCAGAGCCCCGTCTCACCACTGTGCTGCGCTGCCCAGACCAGGCCAGCTGTGCAGACACGCAGAACGCCCCGAGAGCACGGAACAGAGCCCTGTGCAGTGTTGAGAGCCACGGGGCCCGAGGTCTCAGTGAGTGTGTGAGTGTGTACGAGTGTGCGGGGGTGGCAGCAGAGACGCATTGGTGTGCACGTGGCGTGTGTGTGTGAGCGTGCGTATGTGTGCACGAGTGTGTGGAGTGTGTGCACAAGTGTAGGCAGCCAGGGGGTGGGCGTGAGGAGCCCGGCGTGCACCCGGCTTCCCTGCCGCAGCCTGGCTGGGCTGGGGGCTCTTGCCCCTGCTGGACCCTGGGGCGAGCGCGGCTCTCAGGCTCAGGGGTTCCTTGCAGAGTCTCCCTCAGCGCGGCTGCTCCCAGGAGCTTCTCATGCTGGCATGGAAAGGGGTTCTTTGGAGCAGACCTGAGCATCCAGGAAGGCCAGGGGTCCTTAAGGAGACCCTGCATGCTGAGAGTTGGTCTTGGGCAAAAGCAGCTGCGGGCGCATTGGCCGCGGAGCCCTGGCACGGTGGCCGGGTCACGCAGCTGCTCTGTGCTGGTGCAGGATGGTGGATGGTTCCCAGAGACAGTGCCTTCGGGGGAGGGGACAGGAGGGCCTAAGATCAGACCTTGGCTTCAGGCCTAGAGCTACCAGAGGGCCCGTTTGGGGGAGGTGCCCAGCACCTTTTATGCAGGGTGGGAGGGGTTCCGTGTGCCCAGTGTGAGGTGTGGGGTGGGTGTTCCAGGGCTGGGAGCGTGCAAGGAAAGGCTGAGTGAGAGGAAGGAAAGTGCAGGGAGGACAGTGCGTCTGAGGCTGTGGCTGGACCCGGTGCCACTTCCTCGGCAGGGACCGTCCTGGGATCACCTGGACCATCGCACAGGAGGGCAACTTCCTCGGCAGGGACCGTCCTGGGGTCACCTGGACCATCGCACAGGAGGGCAACTTCCTCGGCAGGGACCGTCCTGGGGTCACCTGGACCATCACACGGGAGGGTGGAGAGGAGGGCAGGAGGTGGGAGCTGTGTGGGCGCTGGAGGCTGGCAGCAGACATGCCCCAGGAGGCCAGCTGGGAAGGGGCGGACTGTCCCATGTGAGACGGGGATAGCCACCCCTGTACCTGACCCAGACTAGACCTAGGCGGGAGTGGGGGATCTTGGGAGGGGATTTCAGCCGAGAGGAATCAGGAGGTGTGGGGTGGGGCAGAGCAGGGGGTTTCCCAGAGCTGGGAGAACGCTGGGGCTTTGCCAGGGAGTCCTGTGGGCCCAGCTGGGGCACAGGCAGCTCCGGGAGCCTTGGAGGCGGCAGGGATAGGTGAGGGAGGGGTGGCTCCGGAGGGCAGCGCGACCAGAGCGGGAAGGGCCCTCTGCGTGAGTGCCTGCAGGCACCTGAGCCGAAGTGGCCCAGTGTCCTTGGGAGGACAGGTGGACAGACAGCTCCTGGACTCAGGGCGGCTGGGGGTGGGCAACAGTGACGTGCGGTGAGGCACTCCTCCTCCCGAGGGACGTCAGGAGGCTGTGCCGGACTCAGCGTTCAGCTGCTTGTGGTCGCAAGCTCTCCACCTTCTCACCTGGTGATGCCGTCTGTCCCTTTGTGCTGACCAGGACTGCATGGATGTCTCCACTCCAGACCCTCCTCTGAGACCCACGGGGACTTGAGCTGAAACGTCAGTGGATGGTGTGTGTGCCCTGCCTTAGCCCTTTCCAGCCCTGCTCGGGTGGACATGGCTGGCCGCGGAGCTTGGAGCCCTCCCAGCTCCCTTTCCTCGGTGTGTCTTCTTTTGATATTGACGGGAAGGCTGGCAGTCCCGGGAAGGGGACAGAGCCTCCTGCGAGCTCTGAGCCCCGCCAGCCCTGACTCTCCGGGTGTAAGTCAGTCCCCGGGGGGCAGGGTTCTCCTGAGAAGCAGGGCCAGTGGGTGTGTGTGTTTATGCAGACAGATTCAGGTTAAGGAACTGGCTCATGCGATTCGGAGTCTGCCAGGAGCATCAGTGAGAGCCGGGGCTCCACTTCGAGTTCAAGGACGGCTGCCAGCACAATTCTCTCTTGCTCGGGGAAGTCAGTGTTTCCTGCTTTTCAGGTCTTCAACTGATTGGGCGAGGCCCACCCACACCATGGAACGCAACTTGCTTCGTTCAAAGTCTATGGATATAAATGTTAGTTTCTCCAGAGGCAGCGTCCCAGGAATGCCCAGAACACTATCTGACTTAGTATCCGGCACTCTGAACCAGCCAGGCTGACCCACAAAATTAACCATCCCGCTCCTGGGTGGGTGTTCTGGGACTTCCCGACTAGCACACTGAAGCGCTTGCGACACAGTCCGTGATCTGCAAGATGACTTCAAAGCCACGGGGGCTCTGCCATTTCCCCCTTTTCTGATTTTGCCTCTCTCCAGCCCGCCCCCTCATCACTGGGTGCCAGACACATGGACCCTCTTTCTGTCCCAGCCTTTGGTCAGGGGGGATTCCCACATGGATGCTCCTCCCCTCTGCCCGTGACCTTGAAGCCTCCCCTGCACCCTTAACAACTGAACACAGTCTCAAGTTCAAGGTGAGCGGGGCTCCTCTCACACGGTGCGAGGGTCGGGGACCCTCTGACTCAGTCACCCCCCCCATTCCACGTTGGCAGCTCAGACCTCACGGGTCCCACGTTCCCACTGTCCTGGACGGCAGTGCTAACTGTGGTTTCCCTCTCCTCGAAAGCCAGGCTCTTCCCACAGTCCCTTCTCGTGTCTAGCCCTTCCCTTCTGAAGTACACCTTTTTGAAAGTGCTTGCTACGGGGTGCCTGGGTGGCTCAGTGGGTTAAAGCCTCTGCCTTCGGCTTAGGTCATGATCCCAGGGTCCTGGTCATGGTCCCAGGATCCTGGGATCGAGCCCCGCATCGGGCTCTCTGCTCTGCAGGGAGCCTGCTTCCCCCTCTATCTCTGCCTACTTGTGATCTGTCTGTCAAATAAATAAATCGATAAAATCTTTAAAAAAGAAAAAGTGCCTGCTAGTCCTAACCTCTCTCAACATCTTCAAAATTTTATCTGAAAAAATATAGTTGTCTAAAGTTTTAATGATCTGAAAATTTTATTTTGCACTGCTTTTGGGGAAACTGTGTGTGAAGTTCTTAGCTGACCGTTCCTCTCATCTGAGCACGTTTCCCGGGTCCTCGGTCCCCACCTCGGCGTGAGTGGCTGTGTGTGCGGAACTCGGTCCCATTCTGGCCGGCCACTGAAGCGGCTTCGTTCGGCTTCGCGGGCCGCGGCTTCGATTTTCTGTTTATTGATTCCATTTAGTACACATTGTGTTTCCCTGTAAACGCTTATCTTTCATCAGCTTTTTTTTTCAAGAGCGAGGGGAGCGGGAGAGAGAGCATCTCCAGCAGGCTCCCGCACCCCGTGCAGGACAGCGCCCACGCGACTTCCCTCAGTGCTCAGCCACGACCCGTTGTGTGCCCCAACCTCTCCTTCCGGCTTCTATCTCCTTACCCCTTGCACACATTCTCGATCCTTTCTGGAGACTCAAATTCCAGTTCGCAAACTCCTTCTTCACTTGCGTCGACAACTTGACCGAGATGTAACTCCCACACTGCGAAATTCGCCCTTTTAAAGGTTCTAATCCAGTGTGTTCAAGTACATTCACAGTGTTGTGCACCTATCATCACGAAGTTTTTTTTAAAAGATTTATTTATTTGACAGAGAGAGATCACAAGTAGGCAGAGAGGCAGGCAGAGAGAGGAGGAAGCAGGCTGTCCACAGAGCAGAGAGCCTGATGCGGGGCTCGATCCCAGGACCCTGAGACCATGACCTGAGCCAAAGGCAGAGGCTTAACCCACTGAGCCCCCCAGGTGTCCCCATCACTATCTTTTTAAAAAACATTTAATCACTTACAAGGAAACCCCTTGACCTTGGCGGAAACTCCCCATTTCTTCTTCCTCCCAGGCCGAGGCACCCATGAATCTCCATTCCCTCTTTTTTTTTTTTTTAAAGATTTTTATTTATTTATTTGACAGACAGAGATCACAAGTAGGCAGAGAGAGAGAGAGAGAGAGAGAGAGAGGGAGGAGGAAGCAGGCTCCCTGCTGAGCAGAGAGCCCGATGCGGGACTCGATCCCAGGACCCCAGGATCATGACCTGAGCTGAAGGCAGAGGCTTAACCCACTGAGCCACCCAGGCGCCCTCCATTCCCTCTTTCTTTGGCTTTCCCATTCTGGACATCTCACAGAAGTGAACCACACCACGTGTTTTAAAACGACTTTTATGTCTATTTGGCATACACCTTTCAACGTTTCTGATGACCTTTTGATTTCTGTGGAGAGTTTTTCATTTCCAGAAGCTCTCCTGTTTTTCACAGCGAAGCCCGGTCCGTTTTCTTTCCTTGAAATATATCTTAAACCCACAAGACAGGTTCATTTTATGTCCTAGAGCTACCACTTCCAGTTTAGAAGGTTTGCGGAGATTTAAATCGGTTCCTCTTCACGATTTCTGTTGTGTCATTGCAGGCCTGCGTTCTTTGGATGTTTGCTGAGTTTTGACTTTGAGCTCCTATTTGAATGGACTCTGCGGGGGCCCCAGTACCCGGGCTCGGTTTGCTTGTCTGTCTCCTTTGCCTTCAGGCCTCCAGAGCCCTGAGCGCGGGGGTGTGGGGTCCCCCCCCGCCACACTGCGTGGCTTCTAGCACTGACCGTCACCTGCCACCGTGTGACCTTGGGCAGGGACTCAAGGTCTCTGTGCTCGGCTTCCTCATTATAAGGTGGGGATGCGGAGGGTCCTTCCCCGCGGGTGGGGGCTCTGACGACGCAGGGGCCGGGAGCAGAGCACATAGGAAGCGCCCGGTCAGCGCCCAGGTGACTGGATCACCTCACGAGGGCATATCAGTGGTGATCCTTTGTGGGACGCGAGACGGGGCGAATCTTCTCCTTTGTGGTGCCAGGCCCCGGGCGGCGACCCGCCAACAGGGACACTCGGTGACTATGTGTTGGCCAAATGAAGGCGGGCAAAGAGGAAGGACCCCTGCACGTGCTCAGCAGAGACGATTCCAGGCACGGGGACAGACCGCAGGTGCAAAGGCACGACACGCAGAAGCTTCGTGGGGCCGGAAGGCGAGGGACAAAGCTGAGAAACTGGCCGAGCCGGCGGCCGACGGCCTTGAACGCCGCGACCAGCACTCGGGCGGGAGGCGGGCGTGGTTGGAGCCGCGGGCCTGGGGGCAGTGGTGGCTGGCGGGGGCGTCGCGGGTGCTCCGGGTCGCGGCGGATGGAGGGAGCGCGGCCTCAAAGCACCGGAGCCGGGACGGCGGGGCTGGGGAGGGGAGCGCTCCGGCTGCCGGAGCCTGTGGACGGGCCCTGCGCGCATCACCTTGGTTGTTACCTCCTCCCGCTCTGCGTCTTTGTGCGCTGCGCTCGCTTCCTCTCGCAGTAAACGTCCTTCCGACAAATTCCGAGGGGATCTCGGCCAAGCAGCGGGGGAAGGGATCTTGCCCACGCCCGGGGAGGGCTGCGCGGGGCGGCCGCGGCGGGAGCGGGCACCGGAGGGGGCGGACGCGCGGGCCCGGCGGCGGCTGTCGAGGGGCGCGACCCGCCGCGGCCCGGAGCCCCGGAGCCCCGGGCGCCCCGCCCGCGCTTCTCCCGCCGCCCCCGCCCCCCGCGCGCCCCCGCCCCGGCTCCGCTCCGCCCCTCGCGCGGGGTCCGCGTCTGCGGCTGCGTTCCCCGAAAGACAAGGCTGCGCCCGGGTTCTGGTCCGCAGGGAGACCGAAGGGCACCGCTCCCCGTGCCTCCCGGAGCCCGGAGCGCCGACCCCCCAGGGATGTGAGTGCGCCCCCGACCCGAGGCCCGCGCTCCACGCCCCGACCTGCGGTGAGCGCCCGGGCGCGCGCAGGAGGCGGCGAGAGGGGGCTCGGCGCGGGGTTCCCGGGCCCCCAGCCCAGGGGTGCGGGTGGGGACGTGGCGCGCGCCCCTCCCCCATCGGCAGGTACCGCCCGCTCGCACCTTGTCTTGCCCTTTTCTCTCCGGACCACCTACCGCTCCCCAGGGAGGAGAAGACGCGCTCCCCGCCCCCGACCCCCCACCGCACAGGTGCCAGGAGCGGGTTGGGGCGTTTCGAGCTGTCACCCTGCCCGAGGCGGCGGACCTGTTCTCCCTGGAGGGGATGTCGTGATGGTGGACGCTCTGGGGGGATGGGCTGGGGGTGGGGCTTTTCGAGCTCGCGAACGACCCCCTCCCCCGGCCCCCCATCCCGGGCCGGTGATTCTGCGGCGGGGGGCGGGGGGGGGAGGTTGCGCTCCCGCGCCGGAAAAGGGGAGGGGGCTTCGGGTTCGGCAGGAGGCTGGGGCTCCTGACTGAGGCTTCTCCTTGCCAGGCCCGCGCCCCGGAGGACCTCGGCCCACAACCCCCGCGCCTTCCCGAGGCCCGCCCGGAGCATGCTGCCTGCAGCCATGAAGAGTCTCGGCCTGGCGCTGCTCGCCGTCCTGCTGTGCTCTGCGCCCGGTGAGTCTGGGGGCGGCCCGCGGGGCTGGGCCAGGTCGCCGGAAGAGCCCGAGGCGGCTCCGGAGAGAGCCGGGCTGCGGGGCCGCCATCCTCCGACGGTGCCCGTCACATCCACGCCCTCTCCGGGCCCTCGCGCCTGTCGCCTTCACTCCTGGTGCCCCAGCTCCAGCCCCAGCCACGTGGGGCCCTCCCGGCTTCTGAGGGCACCGAGCGATTTCCGCCCCCCCCATCCCCACCGGGCAGCCCGCTGCAGCTAGTCCCGCCCAGATGCCCCTGGCCGGTGCAGGGGGCGGGGTTCTCGCGCCCCATCAACCCCCCCAGAGCCCCACCTGGCCTCGCATCACGTCTGTGTGGTCCTTCCTTCCTTGGACCCAACCAAAGCCCTAGGGGAGGTCTGGGAATAGGTAGGAGTGTGCAGGAGAGCCCTGGTGTGGGAGTTGTGTGGCTGGAGTGTGAGCACACGTGTGATCGGGGCCATGGAGGGTGCCCAGGGCTGCCAGAGTTCCAGTGGGGGGACCCCCCCAATTGCCGCGAAGGCATAGAGGTTCTCCCAGGGCTTGACCTCTGGGCCAGCCTGGCCTGCTCGCTCCTGGCAGGGGGTGCTTGACCTGGTCTGGTTCTCCCAGCAGCGCCCGCGGCGGGTGGGTGGGGGCAGAGGGACAGCGGGCTTGACCCGCCCCCCCCCCCCCAGCTCCTCCGGTCATCCGCGTCCCTATGCCCTGCCCAGCTCACGGCCTCTGGTGCCAGGACTGCACCCTGACCACCAATTCGAGCCACTGCACCCCAAAGCAGTGTCAGCCGTCGGACACGGTGTGCGCCAGCGTGCGGATCACCGACCCCAGTAGCAGTGAGTCAGGCCCAGGGCTCGGGCGGGGAGCAGCTGGTGTCATCGGAGCCCCTCTGTCCTTGGCTGAGGGCACAGGGCTGTGGGCAGGACGCTGCCCAGTGTGAGGCCCGGCAGGTGTCTCCAGCCCTGGGCCCCGTGTGGCCCTCTCCGTATCTGGAGCCGGTGTGGGCGGGTGGCGGGACTCAGCTCTGCCGGCCGGGGTGGCGATCCGGGCCCCCGCGTGAGGCGGGGAGGGCGGGGTGTGGCTCCCGTCCCAGGCTCCCTACCTCTCCCCCAGGCCGGAAAGACCACTCTGTCAACAAGATGTGCGCCTCGTCTTGTGACTTCGTGAAGCGACACTTCTTCTCAGACTACCTGATGGGATTTATTAACTCTGGGATCTTAAAAGTGGACGTGGACTGTTGTGGGGGAGACCTGTGCAACGCGGGGCGGGGGGCGGGGGGCAGCCCCTGGGCCCTGGCAGGGGGGCTCCTGCTCAGCCTGGGGCCTGCCGTCCTGGGGGCTGGGCCCTGAGCTCCTCCCGCTGCCACAGGCCCCCCAGCTTCCTCCCCAGAGCCTGGCCCCTGCCCCTCCCTGAGCAGGGAGGCCTCCCTCTCTCCACCAGCTCCGAGCCCCGGCCAGCAGCACGGCTCCAGGAAACCTGGTGTCTGCAGGAGGCCCCCCCGGGTGGGGGCGGGCTGGGGGCTGGGACCCCCAGGTCTCCTAGGGGAAGCCAGGCAGAGCCAGGCCCAGCCCAACAGCCTGGCTGCGAGGGCATCTTCCGCGGAGAAATAAACTCACTTGTGGTCCAGAGACCTGGGTCTGAGCCTGGGGGTCGGGATGAGGCCGGCAGAGCAGCAAGGGGCTCCGAGGATGTGCAGGCCGAGGGTGGAGATGTGGTGCGAGGGATGTGCAAGTGGGCAGAATCTCGGGGCTGGGACGTGAGGATAAGGCCTTGCCAGTGCGTGCGTGCCTGTGGACAGCCAGACGTGCGGACGGGCACCTAGACTTGCACACCCGTGCCTGCATCCACACCCACGTGCACGCGCCCTGCAGACGTCCACAGGCGGGCACGCCGGAGCAGGGCTGTCCCAACAGCGCCTGGACTGGGCGCCCCAGCCCCCCCGACGCACGTCTGCGCGCACACTATCCCTGGCCCTCAGCACCTCGCACGCACAGGGGGACACGGGCACACACGCCCTGCGTGTCCGCCGGTCTCGCTCTTTCTCTCGCTCTCTCGTGGAGCCTTGGGGCGATCAGACTCGGGGGCCCGCTCCCTGGAGCGCTGTCGGGAGCACGCTTGTGCCCGGACTCTGCCTCTTAGCCAGACACCCCTGCCCCCACCAAGGGCACCTCCTCGGGCAGGGTCGTGAAGGCCGGCTCCTGAGTGGGGGCTGAGGCAGCCCGTGCGGAGTGGCGCCGAGGGACGGGGCTTCGGGAGGGAGGAGGCGGGGGCGCCGACAGGTCATTCTCAGGGACCTGCTGTAGCCGTGGCTCTCTGCACCACTGGGTTCAGCCCAGTCTCCCACACTTTTGGCCACATGGGTCACCCTGGGGCCCGGGCTCACCATGTGAGGTCAGCAGCCACTGCAGGCTCCGCGGGGGTCCGGCCTTCAGTCGGTTCTTCCTCATCCTTCGTGGCTGGCCCAGGCCGTGATCACTCCCGGGGCTGGGAGCCCGTGGCAAGAACCGTGGTTTCACTAAGAGCTGGCCGTGGCGTTCCTCCCGGGGCTCCTGCGTGTGAGTAAGAGGGGGGCGGAATCTGGAAGTCCGGGGTGAGCCAGATGGGACCGTGTCCACTTCCTGCTGGTGGGACCGGCCAGGGACGTGTCTCCTGCTCTGTTGTAACTTTGCTCCACGATGCACCCGGTTCCCACCGCGTCCAAACCTCCGCACCGTGTGCTGCCCGCCGTGGGGGCCCGGGGTCTGGGGCGTGTAGGGACGGGGCACTGTCACGGAGGGCAAGTGCAAAGAGCCCTTGAGGACCCAGAGGCCGAGCGCTGGTGCCAGCGAGGACAGGACGCTGTGGGGGCCCTGGAGGTTCCCGGAGGACGAGGGCCACTCCGTGGGCAACGGGTTCAAGCCCACTTTCAGGTCAATCTTTGTGTGCTGACTTTATTATCTGAGGGAAGTATTTAAAACACAGAAAGTGGGGAGCTCCTTCAGCTCTCTGAGCGAGTGGTGCGATCCCAGGCGGATGGGGGCTCGGGGGCAGTGTGGCCCACAGAGCCCGCTCAGACCTCTTTGCTCTACGCTTCCGGCGGCCCCATCTAAGTCTGGGTCCCCATGCCTGAGAGCGAGCGAGCCCTGTCCCCCAGGGCGAGCTGTCGCTGCAGGGCCAAACCCCACCGTCCGTGTGGCATGCTGGGGCCAGCGGGACAGGTGATGATAAGCCCATGTGCCCCTTGATTATTTTTCTAAAGACCCCACCAAGGTCGTCCTTCAGGATTTACGCAGACCTTTTTTTTTCGGGGTCTGCTTAGTGTTTTCCGAATGAGCCAACCGCCTTTCTTAACCAGCCCTCCCCTGTGGGCAGAGGGGCTGCTCTCTGTCTCTGATCAGCCAGGCCGTGACCACGCTCGGCCTCGTGTCCTCATGGGGTCGAGGGACTCTCCATCTCCGGGGATTCCGGGGGCGTGCGGCTGAGCCAGGACAACGTCTCCTTGGAAGGAGCCGATCTCCCCGAAAGGGAGGCTCCTCTCACCCTTCCCCGTGCGATCCCCCAGGAGCTTCCGTGTCCGCCTGGGAGACGAAGACTAGAATCTCCTCCTGATTTCCCCTGGAGAGCTTGTTAGTGAGATGGAACGTTTGTCCCGACTTGGGAGTGTTTCCTCGTAATTGCCTTGGTCCGCTTCTCCGCTGTGGCTTTTGTCTTTCTTCCTAAAGTGTGAGACCCTTTTGTGAGTGGGCTGCCGTCTGCCTGGGGTCTGTGTTCTCCACGACCTTCATCTTGGGGTGTTTTCCTGAACACCCAGGCATGTCCTCAGGTTCCGCGTGGCTGAGTCTAACCGATCTTTATTGTTTCTGGCTTTCAGATCCGAGGAGAGCCTCCTCGGCGCTTTTCTTAGGAAAACGGCCTTCCTATTCCGCTCTTTGTTCCAGATTGGGCTCCTTCCCTCTGACCCCGGAGGGTCCCGGAGTGTGCGTACCACGGGGCGGGAGTCAGGACTTCTCCGAAATACGCGGCCGGTGTTTCTCAGCGCCGATCTCGAATGTGCCCGTCTGTCCCCGGTGACTCCAGGTGCCGCCTGGGTCACAGCAGGAGCCGGGAGGTTCTGGCCGTGCTGCGGGGGTCCCACCGGGCGCCTTGCTCCTGGCTGGTGAGGCGAGTCCTCTCCTCGCTCCTCTTTTGACGAGACGATTGTCCAGTCTTGCGACTTGTTCTTACAGGTGAACGCTGGGGTCTGTTTGTCTGGTTCCGGAACGATGCTCGGGAGCCGCAGCCGCCCGTGTGAGGGCTTCCCGGCGCGCCCGGCGCTCCTCCCGTCCCTGTTCCAGCTCGTTTCCCCCGTGGGCCTTGTACCTCCCCTGCGCTGGAGCTAGGTGACGGGCAGTTTCGGTGCTTGTAATCGAGACTTCTCTTTTAAAGTTTAAAGACTTTTCTTTAAACCAAAGTGGTCATTTTCCGTGTGGCGAGCTGTTTTCCATTTTCTTCAGGCCGTTCTTTCCAGAAGTCCCCCCCTGCTGGCCTCCATGTAAGCAGGACGGCTGGGAGGTCTGGGGGCGCCCGTGGGTCACTGGCCTCCGTGGTTCCAGGAGCCCGCGCCCTCTCCGAGACGGCGTACTAGGTCTGCAGACGGGCCCGTCGCACCACTTCAAGACATGGCCGGGAGGGGGAGCTGCCTCCAACTCGGCGGAGACTCCCCGAGCGGGCTGGCAGGAGCCGAGGTCGGGTCCCAGAGAGACGCTCCCAAGGGGCGGGATCTCCAAGCGGTACCCGCTGGTGGACGTCTGGATTGGGGGCTGCAGACGGCTGCGGGCCTCCCTGCTGCGGTGGGGCCTGCGAGCAGGGTCAGGGCCAGGCCCCCGTGACCCGAGCAAGGGCACAGCCCGTGGGTCCTGGGCACTGGGCGAGGACCAGATGGGCCAGGGGTGAGGCTGTGGGTCCGCCAGCCGTCGTCGCTCACCGCACGCGGCCCCAGGAGGGAAGAGACCAAGATGTCAAGCTTCTGCCGTCTGCAGAGATGGGTCTGGAGAGACGAATGGTGACAGAAAGATTAAAGTTCTCTTCTTCTCGCCCGGGCTTGGGGGCTGTGCTCATACGTGGAGAGCTTTCGTGGGGGACTCTGCTGGCGGGGGAGGGGGGCTGCTCCAGGCGGGCGGGCGCTCCTTGCCCCCTCCCCCCCAGCCCTCTTCGGTGTGGTCTGGACGTATCTCCCAGCAAAGCCAAGGTTACGGAGAGACGCCTTAGGGGCTGGGAGGCTGCTGAGTGCGGGCGTGAATTCCAGAAACGCAGGGGCACGGGCGGCCACGAGGTGCAGAGGGAGTGGGGGAGAGGAGGGCGGCCACCGTCGGTGCTGAACCCACACAGGGAAAAGCTACTTGTTCTCTCCCAAGCTCTGATCCGGGTTGACTCCTGGATTTTCAAGGCTTGCCACAGGCCGTGTGCAAATGGAGACACGAGTTTGCTTTCCCCGCAGATTGCGCTCATGCCGCTTGGGTTTCAGCCGTGCTGGGGGGCTGCGGCACGGCCGAGGGGTAACACTGGCCGGGCAGTCTGGGGTCCCCGTCCGTCCTCTCTGCGGCACCTTAGGTCGGCGTTTGCCTTTGGACTGGAAATCAGACTCTGTTCAGCTCGTGCTCTTTATTCATAATTCGATTAGATTTTTTAGGAGGAACAGTGATGCGTTTACGAGAAACAGCCTTTCGCCCTTTGCTGATACGAGGACGTGTCCGCTCGCTAAACCAGTGGCTACTCGGTGGGCTCCATCGCTCGGCGTCCTGGACAGGAGGCGCCTGGGCGTTCGCGGCAGGTAAGCCCGGGGGTGCACGCCGCCAGACTCCCATCGCCCCCGCCGCGTTAAGGTCCCCTGTGTTTCGGGTCCAGGACCAAGACGGGTCTCTAGCCCTCGGGTGTCCTCATCGGAAGTGAGCTCGGGATTTTGGCAGCCTCGCGAAGGAGATGGGCGCCCCATCGGGAGTGGTGTGGCTCTTGGGGGGCTCTGGAGGCCTCTAGTGTGGGCCCAGGGAAGCGGCAGGACGGGGGGGACTGGGGACCTTAGCCCGGTTGGAGGTCTTATTCTGCCCTCTTGACACCGAGGAAACAGACCTGGAAGAGGTAAGGCCCTGAGACCCCGAAATCCTCACCGCCTGTGCAGGACACACCCGGACTCGGGTCTTTGCTGTTTGATCTTGACCGGGCCCTGCGTCCCCGCTGAGTGGTGCTTCTGTCTGTGAGGTGGGGGTATGCCCAGCTCTCGGGGCACCGGAGGGCGCAGGCAGAGGAACCCTGTTCCAGCTGGTGGGTAGACGGCAGCGGGGAGGAGGGGTGGGAGAGAGGGCTCCTTCCTTTCTTGGGGCCTGAGGCTTGCCCTGGACCCCTCCCCCATTCTGCAACCCCTCCTCCTGACTTGTGGCCTCCTCTGAAGCGCCGCTCCGTCCTAGGGGCCTTCCCTTCCCTGGTGCTCTTTCCCCCGCCCCCCCGCCCCGTGCCCCCAGCCCCGCCGCAGATGCCTCAGCCTTGTCTGAGCAAGTCCGAATCTCACGTCTCCAAGCCGCCAGCCCCTGGCTTCCCAGCCACCCCCCCCAACCCTGCCTGCTGCTTCCGTCTCCTCCCGGGGTCCCAGGGCACCGCGGGCACCCCGCCCTGCACAGGGCGCTGGTGGGGGGGCCAAGCGGGACAGGCCCCCAGGCACCCTGCTTCTTCACAGTCTACGGGAGGGATGTTTACCTGAGATGTTGTCTGTGGGCATCTCCCGCTTCTACCCAGCACCTGCCCACCAGAGACCCGAAGGTCCTTGAGTTTTGCGGGAAAGTGGACCTTCTCCTGCGGCAGGTGGAGAAGTCGGTCCTCCCCACAAGGTCCCCGGTGGCCGTGAGATCTCAGCCAACAAGGCCTTGAAGGCACAGGCGGGGCCCCGCACCCACATCCCAGCAAAGTGCCCGGATTTGCCTCCGGAGTCTGCCCCCCACCACAGCCCGGCCAGCAGAGGGTGCCCACCGGGACACCTGGGAAGAGCGAGCTCACGGTTGTAGGTGCTCATGGGCTCATTTTCCACCTTTGGGGAGCTAAGTGCCAGGCTCTGGGTCCCAGGGACAGAGCAGCGGGCAGACAGGTGTGGCGGCCCGGGTCGCACCCCTGCGGAGGGTACCAGGAGGGCCAGACCTTCCCCTGCGGCCTCGGGGCAGTGAGGCTTCCTCACCTGTCCTTGAGAGGGCTGTTGGGGCAGGGGGGCAGGAACCCCGTCCTGCGAAGCGGCTGAGAGGCTTTTCTGTTTTCTTTCGACTTCAGGTTTCGAGTAAGGCCCACGTGTGTGCCGTCAGGGAGGTGAGGATTGTGTCTCCCGTCCCAGCGCCCACCGCCGCCTGCCGGGGCCCCTGTGCATTCTGGGCGTCTTTGCACAGGAACAGGGTGACGTGGGGACGCTGTATTCTCCCCCTCCCCCCTTTCTAGGGACGTTCTCAGGGTCCGCCCCAGGCTTCACACTCGTGTGTCCACCAGCAAATGTGTCTGGGACACCCTGCGCGGGTCTTGCTGAGCCCCAGGGTCCTTCGGCGGTTCTGGCTGTCTCGCCAGCCTTAGGGGCTGTGCCTGTCCCAGTCCCCGCAGTGATGCGTGAGACAACAGAGCGTTCTTGTCCTCGACTGGGCGGTGCACTTGGGGGAGGTGCAGCCACACTGTTCACATTTAGGGGGTCATTCTCTCACCTTTCTCTCTGTCAGCGGCCGATGCCTGAGTCTGTGCTGCCCGACCCTGAGATCCTGAAGAACCTTTACCATACGGGGCGGGCTGCCGTCGGGGGTGTGGGCCTACCCTGACTCACCCCTGAGCTGGCCCTTAGAAAGCCTGAGCGGACCAGGCGAGGGTGTGCAGGCCACGGCCCTCAGCACGTGGGCAAGGGGACTGGTTCCCACTGGGGACACCACGTGTTGCTGGCCTGGACCTGCGAGAGGGGTTGACAGGCGGGCCTTTCTGCCAGCAAGCTTATTAGGGGACAGATGGACAGTGACTGAGAAAGTTCGAGGTCGAAGAGCCCAAGTTTCAGGGAAGCAGGGTGGCCTGGACCCTTCAGCAGTCCTGCAGCGTGCAGTGACGAGCTGGTCCTGTGCTGGGGTCGTGGGCTCCCGACCAGGTTCTCCGAAGGGCTGGAGGGTCACCACATGGTGGGGGAGGGTGGGGGCCAGGGCAGGTGACAGGTGGGTGGTGTCTGTCTAGGGCAGAAGGCTTCAGAACCCCGGGAGGGGACGGCTGGGTGGTGAGGAGAGTGACGGCTGACAGAAGGGACGGCCCGCTCCGGGCCTGGGGGAGGGAGGCCCCGGTGAGGGCGTCGGTGAGGAGCAGTTCGGGACAGGCAGAACCGGTGACAAGCTCGGGGCTGTCTCGGTGGAGCTGGGACACCTATGGGACACCCGGAGAGATGGGGGTGGGGCCCTTGTGTGGAGGGAACGCCTGTGGACAAGGGGGGGGTCTCGTGTCACCTTCGCTGAAGTTCCAGAATCCCCGGGATGAAGGCGAGTCGCCCCCACCCCTCACGGTGCCCAACTGCCCCCGACCTCACAGTGGTCCTGGTGCCGGTCAGAGAACTGGGAGCAGCCCCGGAATGTTGACTGGTGAAGGGCGGGGAGGGGTTTGGGAGAACTTGTCGAGTGTCTGTCGGGCTGGGAGACCCAGGGCCGGTGTGGGAGGGTCTGGAGGCACAGTGAGGCGGGGGCTGGGTCTGCGTGAGCCGCTTTGCCCAGGGAGCACCCGTGGCGGGGGGTGGGGGGTTGGGGCGGGCCCGGTGTCTGTGTCGGGCTCCATCCGTCCTCCCAGGGGGGATGCTTGCTGGGAAGACGTTCATTTGGAGCCGGGACCCCGGGCCGTCCCTGGACAGAGACGCCTTCAAACTCGCCCCCCAGGCCAGCCCCCTCCCCCGCAGGCAGGTGGCAGTTTCGCTGGTGAACGAACACGCGGAGGGAAAGGTGGTGAGTGAGGGCGGAGAGCGACGGCGGGTCAGTCCCGAGTCCCGGCTCACTGGGGGGGGCTGGCGGGGCGGCGCGTAGGTGGTGGGACCCTCCTGTGGACGGGGCCCCCATGCTAGCACTGCCCCTTGGTCCCGTGTCTCTCCAGCGGCCCCTTCCCAAGTCTCCCTGTTCTGAAGGGAAAGCGGGGTCCCTGCCCCAACCCCTCCAGAGCACTGCGCCTTCGTCCCTCACCTGGGGGAGTCGGGCAAGGAGACATACAGGTGGTCAGAAAGGCAAGCCTCCAGCTTCCTGAGGGGACATGGTCTGGGGTCTTGATCCGGGGAGGCCTCGCAGGGGAGCGCTGGTCGGCCGGATGGGCACGGCTGGGAAGACGGAAAGATGAGCCGATCAGAAATCCACTCGTTCTTCGGGGAGTCGCCCACTGGCCCATGCAGTGGTCACCGTGGTTACCATGCCTTCGAACCTTTGGGTTTTCTCACAGAGCCCTCCTGCTCAAGCCAAGCCCTCATTTCTCCTCTGCTGCGGAGCCAGGGAGCGCCCTCACTAAGCTGCGGGGACACGCGCGGGCCAGTCCCATGGCACGCACCCCGCAGAGACACGTCCGGCTTCCCTAGTGACCAGGGAGATGCCAGTCACAAACAGTCCGTCGTACCCCCAGCGAGCAAATGTCCACAAGTCAGATGAGGCCACGTGCAATGCCAGGTCCTCTAACACCTGCACGTCGGAGGTGCCCGGGTGCGGCCGCCTGGGGAGACCGTGGCGCGTCCTCTGAGTGTCCTGTTCCCCACAGTCAAGCCATCTCTTCCCGGCACATCCCTCAGAGGAACACGTCACGTGTGTGTACGGGACACGTGTGCCAGGATGTGTGGCTGCCTTGTTCTGGGAACGGCTGTCCAAAAGTAGCCAGAGTGACCGTCGAGGGGACTTGGGGTCGTGAGGGAGAGGCAGCCATGTGCTGGGTCGCTCTGCAGCAGGTGCCGTGAGCGAGCTGGTCACGCGACGGTATGGGAGAAGGCCAGCGGCATGGAATCGAGTGGGCGAGTCCCAGCAAATTACACAAAGCTGGTGTTCATACACGAAGTGATTTACACTGTTGTTTCATGTAAGTTTGGTGGCAAATATAGCTTCGTAGATGACAAAGCTCTACGACATCTGTTTATGTATCTGTCATCTTACATCCGTCTGTCCATCTGTCCACCCTTCTATCCCTCCAACCACCCGTCCGCCCACCCACTTGTCCATCCATCTGTCCATCCATTCCTCCATCTTCCATCCACTCATCTGTCCATCCATCCATCCATCCATCCACCAACCCACCTGTCTAACCATCTATCCATCCATCCCTCCATCATCCAACCCTCCATCCTTCTGTCCATCCACTCCCCCATCCATCCATCCATCCATCTCTAGCAATTGTGCACCTCGGGAGAATGAGAACAATCAACTCAAGATTCCAGAGTGCAGTGTCTCTCCCCTAGGACAGGGAGGCAGGGGTGTGTAGGCACAGAGGGTACTGAAAGGATTTCAAGGGAACAGGAAGCTTGTGTCAAAGTGTTAGTCCTCCTGTTGGCTGGTGAGCTCACGGAATGTTGTTATATTATTAAGAGGAAAGAAAGAAATCAGGGCTGTGTGTGGACCAATGGGGAGTGGGTGTTGCAGACCAAAGACTGTGAGTAAAATTTGGTTTTGTGTCCCTGAAGTATCAGAAATATTCAGCGTGAAACGAAACAGAGCAAACGCCTCAGCAATCGAGTCTGTGCCACGCACCTTGCATTTCGAACATGACCCTGTCTGCTCTGGACCGGTGAGTGGGAGGCCTCCCGGTGTCTCCTCTGTCCCTGCACACGGACGGGAGTCATTGTCCTGGGGGAACAGGCTTCCATTTAATCTGTGAACACTGTCCCCAGGGGCCGGGAGGCCTATCCATCCCAGCAAATGGAGAGCCCGAGTTTTGCTCAAGGGGCCTGTAAACCTTGGAGAGTGAAGGAATTCCTTCCTTCCTTCTTGTCTTCTTGTCTTCTTTCTTTCTTTCTTTCGGAGGGAGAGTGGGAAGCATGGCGGGAGGGGCCGCAGGAGAGGGAGAGAGAGAATCTCAAGCAGGCTCCTCGTTCAGCTCAGAGCCCGATGCGGGGCCTGATTTCACGACCATGAGATCATGACCTGAGCCGAAATCAAGAATTGGACACTTAACCAACAGAGCCACCCAGGTCCCCCAAAGGAGGTTTCCCTGGGAAGGAGAAGGGGGTTTTGAGGGGTCTTGGACCTGCAGAGGCCAGGGGCAGAGCTGGACGTGGGGGAAGGGTGTGGAGGGCCGCTGGCTTCAGGATGGGCTCTGGAGACCCCAGGGTGTGAGCCGCAGCCGTGGGGTCGCCGTCAGTGTCCTGGGATGTCGTAACAAAGCACCACCCCCACAGTCTGGGGACCAGACGCTGAAACCAGGGTGTCAGAGGACCATGCTCCCTTGGAGGCTCTGGGGGAGGCTGCCTCCTGCCTCTTCCAGCTGCTGGGGCTCCTGGTGTCCCTGGCTTGTGGCCGCGTCCCTCAGTCTCTGCTTCTTCTCTACCTGGTCTCTTCCCCGTGTCTCTGTGGGCCCTCTTCTGTCTCTGACAAGGATGCTCCTGTTGGACCTAGGACCCGCCCTGGCCCAGGATGGTCTCACTGCAAACCCCACGGTAATCACACTTGCAAAGACCCTGTTTCTAAGCAAGGTCACACGCTGAGGTTCCCAGAGGGCTTGGGCTTCCAGACGCCGTGTTCACCCCGTGTGCAGGCTCAGGGCTGCGTTCCCTGCCCTTCAGGGGCAGCTTAGCCTCGGGCTCCGGGAGCCTCCGGTGCTCCTCAGCGTGATGACTGGGTGCTCGCGCCCTTCACGTGTGCCTCCCCCAAACCTTGGTACGACCTTGCCCGTTGCCTGTCCGACGTGGAAGCAGAAAGACAGAATGGAGCTCCCAGGCAGTGGGGATGGGGACTGGAGCACGTTGTGGCCTGAAGGCGGCTGCGGTGAGAAGCTGAGGCTGCGAGGGGGACCTCAGCCATGATCTGTCTCCGTGGCTGTTGCGTGGTGGTGGCGGGAGACGTGCTCAGGAGGCTGGGGGAACAGGGGGACGCTGGCCGAGAGGCTGGAGAGTGGTCTGGATGCCCCACAGTCAGGTTGTCCATCTGGGGGGTCTGGGGGAGCTGACGCTTGGAGAAGCCACGGGTCAGCCCCCACCACCGCGGGAGTGAGCTCACGGACTCTCCTGCGGCAGTAAGAATCCTTTCTGGAGGTATGAAATCCTCCGTCACCCCAGTAACTCCAAGCTCGAGTGGTCCCCATTCCTCTCCTCAGACCTTTTAGAGGTTCCAGAACCTCCCCAGCCCTTTCTTCCCACTGCTACAACCCTCGTCCAGGACTTCACCCCCACCTTTTTTTTTTTAAGATCTTATTTATATTTGACAGACAGAGGTCACAAGTAGGCAGAGAGGCAGGCAGAGAGAGAGGAGGAAGCAGGCTCCCCGCTGAGCAGAGATCCCGATGTGGGGCTCGATCCCAGGACCCTGGGATCATGACCTGAGCCAAAGGCAGAGGCTTAACCCACTGAGCCACCCAGGTGCCCCCACCCCCTTTTTTTTTTTTAAAGAAAAAGGTAAATGGGGCGCCTGTTTGGGTAAGTGTCCGCCTTCAGCTCAGGTCATGATCCCTGAGTCCTGGGTTCGGTCCCACATCAGGCTCCCTGCTCAGGGGGGGTCTGCTTCTCCCTCTTTCTCTGCTGCTCCCCCTGCTTGTGCGCGCTCTCTCTCTGACAAATAAATTAAAAAAACCTTTTTTAAAAAAGACAATTCAGGGGCACCTGGGTGGCTCAGTCTGTTCAGCTGCTGCCTTCGGCTCAGGTCACGATCCTGGAGTCCCGGGATCAAGTCTCACATCGGGATCCCTGCTGGGCGGGGAGTCTGCTTCTCCCTCTGACACTCCCCCTTCCCATGCTCTCTCTCTCATTCTCTCTCTCGCTTTTGAATAAATAAAAAAAAATCTAATAAAAAGGACAATTCATTTAAGCCAAAACAAAACAAAACAAAACAGTGCAGCCATTTCTCCCATCCTGTATGCCCCTTGCCCCCAGTGACCATCAGTCTGTTCTCTGTATCTGTGAACTTGACTTTTATTTTCCACCTACAAGAGGAGTCACAGTGTTTGTCTTCCTTTGTCTGACTTCTTCAATTAGCGTAGTATCTTTTAGGTTCGTCCATGCTGTTGCAGATGGCATGATTTCCTCTTTTTATGGCTGAGTAACATTCTGTTGTGTATGTACACCACCTCTTCCCCATCCATCCAACCGTCCACCCACCCATCCGTCCGTCCATCCATCCACCCATCCGTCCGTCCACCCATCCATCCATCTGTCCGTCCACCCATCCAACCACCCACCCATCCATCTACCCACCCATCCACCATCCACCCATCTGTCCACCCACCCATCTGTCTGTCCATCCATCCATCCACTATCCACACATCCACCCATCCATCCATCCATCCATCTGTCCGTCCACCCATCCAACCACCATCCATCCATCCATCCATCCATCCATCCATCCATCCGTCCATCCAAGGACACTTGACTTGTTTCTGTGTCTTGGCTGTTGTGAATACTGCTGCAGTATCCGTGGGTGCAGACATTTCTTTAAGATCCTGTTTTCATTTCCTGTGGGTATATACCCACGTGGAATTGCTGGATCATATGGTAGTTCTATATTTAATTTTTTTAGGGAGCCTCCAAGCTCTTCTCCAGAGTGGCTGTACCAGTCTGCATTCCTACCAACAGTGCATGAGCTTCTCCAAATGCCCACCAACACTTGCTGTCTCTTATCTGCTTGATCCCAGCCCACTTGACAGGTGTGAGGTGGGATCTCATTGTGGTTTTGATTTGCCTTTCCTGATGACGAGCTCATTTTCCTGTGTCTGTTAGCTGTCTGCATAGCTCTGGGAAAACATCTGTAATTTGATTATTTGGCATTTTTTGCTTTTGACTTGCATGAATTCTTTACATATTTTGAATATCAACCCCTTACTAGATGTGTGGTGGGCAAATATTCAACATTAATTGGTTGATGAACATGTGTGGCCAGAGGCTTGCAGGGAGCCTAATCCTGCCTGTCCCCTCCGAGCAAAGTCTAGTGTTCACTAATTCAGTGTTTTCGGTGATGTCATAGAACAAAACTGTCGTGAATAGTAAGAATTGACAATGTTTGCAGCCAAGGAGCATCCTTGGAAACACCTGCCAAAAGCGATCCGGGCTCAGGAACCTGGCTGCAGTGTTTGGGGTTGGGTTGCAGGACCCTGTTGCCTGCCCCTGCGTTGGGGCATCGAGCGGCTAAACATTGCTTTCTTCTGTGGCCGGGAGGGGGGCAGTTGCTGAAAGAAGACCAGAACTTCCGGTGAGAAATGGAATCTTTAGCAGGAAAGAATTCCAGCCACCATCACTGACGGTGTGATGTGTGTGCATGGTCTGTTCCAGCCTGGGTTTGCGGTTCCGTGGGAGGCAGCTGAGTCCCCAAGAAGCCAGCAGGGAGCAGAGCAGAGGGCTGCTTCCTGCCAGCACAGGGGATGGAGTGGGGCCACGGCTCCCAGACCAGGTCGGTCCCGGCTCCATCACACTGTACCCTCAATGATTATTTCAGGATTTTTTTAACATGTTGGTGGAAACAGTTAATTGTGTGGGGGATTTTTCCAAGGCCAAGTGCTCCTTGCTTCCTGTCTGATCTGTTTGCAGAGGTACTTCCCTGACACGGGTTCCAAACACCCTCCCTAATCACTTTCTCCTGGCGCCATTGTTGGCACTGGCCTGCTTTTCTCCCCCCTGAATTTAATTTCATCAGTACATTTCTAAGTCCTTTGTTACACCATATGCCTGTGGCAGAAAGATTAAAATGATGTCTGCTAAAGGACACTTGAAATCACAGCATCATTTCCGTTCCTTTGGGGCAGAAATGACCTTCACCCAGGTTCCAGCTCCCGGGCAGTGAGGCGCTGCTGGGAGGTGGTCTTTCAGCCCATGTCCCTTCTGGCTTGTGGACAAGTCACCCCCAGGTGGAGCATCACAGATATGGCCAGATTGAGGGCCCTCCTGGAGGGACCAGGTCAGTCCAGCCAGCCGCAGGGCGGTGGGTCAGGCTTCTGTTTATATGTGATCCTCGGGTGCTTGGAGGGCACACGGACCAGCGTGGTCCCTCCATGACTGAGACTTCCTGGGGTCTGTGATAGCTCCTGGTGGTCAGAAGGCCGTAGAGCCTGCGGGGGGATGAAGGAGGCGAGCCGTCTTCCTCCTCATGTGGCTGGCCGGGTGACCATTGGCTCATGGCTTCGAAACGCCTCCAGAGCTAATTTCCAGCCAAGGTCCTCTTTGGACTGATGAACTTGCAGGATCCTTTCTGCCGGACTCGGCACCCCACCAAATCCTACGATCCCGCAGGCTTCTGGCAGGATGGAGCCACTCCAGGCCAGCACGCGGGTTTCTGCCATCCAAGGTGGGTGGACTTAGCGCAGTGTGGGAAGACGGTGTTCTTCCAAACACGCGTGTGTCCGCGAGGGTGAGCTCCCTGGGGGCTCTCTGCCCCCCGCCCTGCCCCCCGCCCCCGGCGGCCTGGCTGTGTCAGAAGCCGCTCTGAGCCCCCAGCCCAGCCGGCAGGACGGGGACTGACCCCGCGCACGTCTCGAGGTCACCCACACTCAGAGGAGCAAATCAGGCTCCGCCCCTGCGGGGGGCGGGGACGGGCAGCAGCATGGCCCCTCCCCCAGGCGCTGCCCCGGCCTAACCGAGGCCGCCCCCTGCGCACGCCCCGGAGGGCGTCACCGAAGTCGCTTCTTGCAGGTCCTGCGACTCTCACCGGGTGGGAAGCGCCGCGGGGTGTCCAGCCTGGTGGTGGCCGCGGAGGCCCAGGGGACGCTGTCCGGGGTCCGATTCCGCGGGTGGGGGGTCTGCGGTGCGGAGCCCCGGGGGCGGGAGGTTCTCCGCTGCCGGCCGTGGGCGGCCCCTCCGGGACAGGCGGCACCGGGCTGCGTCCCTCCGGATGGCCGCGCGGCGCCCCTGCTGGCTCTGCGGCGCCCCTGCTCGCTCTGCGGCGCCCCTGCTCGCTCTGCGGCGCCCCTGCTCGCTCTCCCGCGCCCCTGCTCGCTCTGCGGCGCCCCTGCTCGCTCTCCCGCGCCGCGTTTCCCTGCTCGGAGCCGCGGGAATCACCCGGGGACCCCGAGGCCGCCTCTCGCGGGCCTCAGCGTCGGCGGCCAAGAGCCCAGCACGACCCTCTCGCTTGGCGGTGGGGCCGCGTTCACAGCCCGGGTCGGTGTCGCGGGGTCAGGCGACGACCCGGACTGAAGCTCCTTCGGGCGCTCGTGCGGCCCACGTTGCGGCAGGAGCCCCGGAGCGGGAGCGGGAGCGGGAGCGGGACGCTGGAGGTGGGAGGGTCTGGGTCCCCCCGCGCCGCCGTCCCCGACAGAGGCCTGCGCGGCCCCGCGGCTCGTGGCTCGGTCTGCAGCGGCCATCAGAGCGGTCTGGGGACCAGCGGTCTTAGTCGGGCGACCTTCCTGGTGAGCGTGACGTCTGTTTAACCGGTCGCAGGAGAAGGAAGAGTTTCCACTGGGCAGAGAACCTCTGGTTTTCCTCGTTGTCCCCGCGGCTCCCAAAGCTCTAGGTTCGCCCTGGGCCTTGCCAGCGGCGCAGAGGACGGACGCCGTTTCCTCGCCGCCCCCTCGTCTGCCCTCCTGGCCGCCCCGCCGGTCCGGGTCTACGCTCCTCCAGCCCGTCCCCGTCTGTGTCCAGGGCAGGGAGACGGGCGTCCTGGCACCCAAGCCCCTGGGCCTGCCCCCGACGGTCCTGGTGCTCCTCACTGCCCCAGGGAGAGAAGGCGGGAGCCGGTGGTCAGAGTGGCCTGTGAGAGCCCCGCCCTGCGCGCCCCCGTGACCCCTTCCTCCTGGCGCATGGCACACCCCGGGGACCACGTTCCCGGAGAAAAACTCCCGGTGGGTCACAGGGCCATCACACGAAGAGAGGCTTCCTCTACAAAACCTCTTCCTTTTAAACCGATAATTCCGTGGGAGATGCTGACGTTTCCCAGCGGCCAAGCCCTGTCAGTCCTGAGGTATTTGCGAGGAGCCTGGGCAGGTCAAGACAGGTCGACTTCTTTATGCGTCCGCTGGTAAATCCCGGCTCTGATAGCAAATTCACAAGGAAATGTGGTTGGTACCTTTTTTCTTCTTCTTATTTTTCTCTCTCCAAGGGCATCCCGGGGGAGGGAGAAAGTTCAACATGGGGCTTATCTATCCTTTCCGGGTGTGTGTGAGTTTGCGTGTGTGTGTACGTGAGTGTGCGTCCGTGCGCTCACTCACATGTTGTGCCTCTTCCCATGCATCGTGGCGGTGGAGTGGCCGCGGGCTTAGAGGACGGAACTCAACTCATTTTCCGGGTTACTTCGGGATCAGTCCAGATTCCCGAGGGGGCAGCCTTGACCCCGCTGCTGCCGACTGCCCGTCCGCAGCCCAAACAGGCCCAGAAGACGCGTGGAACTCCCGTCACTAACGTGGCCACGTCTGAGGTCGAGGGGCCTGTCCCACATGCGCTCATGAGGGAGCCCCGGCTTTTTGTCCGGCTCCTCTGTGAGGACACTGGGTAGGAACTCGGACATCTAGGGACCTCGCTCTGCTTTGGCCTGTGGGCGGGAGGAAGGGGCGCCTGCCTGTGTTCTGCCGTGGATTCCAGTCTCTCTGGCCCCCAGCCCCACACCGTGAAGGCTGTGGGGTTTGGCCTCGTGTGGGCTCCTTCGTGACTGGCACACGTCGCATCTTTGGCCTCCTTCCCCTTCTCCCTTCCCCCCAACCCCTGACGGCTCTGCTTGTCAGCCTCTGGGGTGCTTTGGCTGTAAAAGTGGGGAGTGCCTCGGCTCCTCCCACCCCCCCGTTTCGGGATTCCTGCCCGGGGCAGCTCCCGCGAATTCTGCCCTCGCTCTGCCTCGGGTTCTGAATCCCCCAAGTGTCTCTCTCAGCACCTCGTAGCTCTCAGGAGACGAAACAAAGAACCAGGTGAAGCACGGAGACGTCTCCGGCGGACCCGAGCAGCTCCGGCGACGTCACGACTGCCCCTGTGCCACGTGCACGACCTCGGCGCAGGCCAGCGTCCCGGCTCGGGCGCTGCCTCGTGTCTTCCCTGGACGCTCGAGGAATAGTCGGCACCTCTGTGTCCTGCTCACGACGACCTGCTCGCTTTCTCTCCACCCGCACCTGACCCTGCAGAGCGGACGCGTCTCACCACCGGACCAGGTGGGCGTTGGCTGCAGAGCCCCACACGCACTGTGCTCCGAACGCAGCTTCATTCGCAAGGCCCAGATTTCCCCGAAGTGTGTAATTTATCACAACGGCCACACTCTCCAGTCACCACCCACCGAAGCTAAATGTTAATACAAACAAGTAAAATTGTATCTGTACTAGTAAATTAAAAATGTTCTTCTGAGGGGCGCCTGGGTGGCTCAGTGGGTTAAAGCCTCTGCCTTCGGCTCAGGTCATGATCCCAGGGTCCTGGGATCGAGCCCCGCATTGGGCTCCCTGCTCGGCAGAGAATCTGCTTCTCCCTCTGCCTGCCACTCTCCCTCCTTGTGCTCTCTCTCTGACAAACAAATAAAATCTTAAAAAAAAAAAGCTTTAGAAACCAATAATAGAAAGACAATTGGAATATTTCCAAATATCCACTTACATAACCTACTTCTCCATAACACGTGGACCAAACAGAGAGGAAAAAGGAAATTCGTACATTATCTTGAAGGAAAACGAAAATGCAACAAATAAAAATTTGCTGCATACAGCGAAAGCAGTGTTTAGACGAAACTGTACAACATTAAATACTTAATAAGGATCTTCTTCAGGACGCTTGCGTGGCTCAGTCGGTTAAGCATCAGCCTTCTGCCCGCTCAGGTCATGGGCCCGGTGTCTTGGGATCGAGCCCCGCTACTCCCTCTGCCTGCTGCTCCCCCTGCTTGTGCTCTCTCTTTGGCTCTTTCTGTCTCTCAAATAAATAAATAAATAAATTCTTTTTAAAAATGTATGTGTAAAAAAAATAATTTAAGATGACCAAGGTAGGTTTAATCCAGAAGCGCAAGAAATGCTTGAAATTAGAAAATCTATAAAAGAGTATGACTTCAGCACCAGATCCAGTGAGAAAAAGTCACCTGGTCACTTCAAGGAAAAAGCTTTGAAAAAAATTTAACAAAATTTATGAAAGACTTCTCATAAGTAGGGCTAGAAGAGAACTAACGTAACTCGATAAAGGCGCTCTGTAAAAAACTCATCACCAGTTTGAAATAGGGAAACATTAGTGGCGTTTCCTGTAACATCAGAAATGATACACAGGTATCTACTTTCGCCACTTTAGTCAATGATAGAATAAGACAGGATAAAACGTACCGTGGAGGAGGAGGGTGCTGAGGTCTGTTCCCCGAGGTGAGAAAGGGCAGCTTGTTGTGTGATGTCCTTGTCCACGGAACGCTTGGTCCAGCGGGCTCCCTCAGGCTCTCTTCCGGGAAAGGAATTAAACTCCCACGCACCTGGCACTCAAATGTTCAACCAAAACTTGAACTAGAGCTTCCAGGACTTTGCTTTTGTTCGAGGGGTCTAGATTTCATCATTTCTTTGTCTCACGTCGTAAGGCCATCTTCTCTGACCTAGATACAGTCAAGTTGGAAATCAATCACAAAGAAGAGAAATACAATCTTTTCACATGTAAAAGTGAAAAAAAAACAAAAACCCACGCCACGTTTCAAATGAACACAGTCGTTGGGGAGACGAGTTAGGATGGCAGAGGCGGAGGGAACCCTAATTTCGTCTGGTCCCCGGAATTCAGCTAGATAATTGTCAACACGTTGTGAACACCCGCGAAATCAACCAGAGATCTGAGAAAAGCATTGCTCTAATTCTACAAATAGAAAAGCGACCACTTTTTGCAGGGTAGGAGGTGCGGTGATGTGAGTCCGGGTGCTATGGCGGGGGATGCACCGCGGCGGGAGGGCCTGCGCCAGCCGGCTACTGGAAAGTGCGAGAGCAGCGGAGTGCAGAGTCAGAGTTTCTCAAAGTCTGCTGCAGGGAGGGACGTCCCTGCCTGAAAGGCACTCAGGAGGAGAACTGGGGCAGAGCCCCAGTGGGACAGTGTGGTCTTGCGATCCCTGGGGGTCACAGAACGAACAGGGGCACCCGAGGGTGGCGTCGGACTGGGGAAGCCGGCTGCCATCAGCAGGCCTGGGAGCGTGTTCTCAGCTGGGGGGTGCCATAAACGACAAACCTGGGGCCGGTCACGTGACTGCCCTGCGAGCAGGGGCCCAGCAGGAAGAAGAACCGAGGGGAGACCCTCCCGTCAGGAGCGGTTTGGAGACTCGAACTGTGGTCACGAGCCTGAGATAGACGCTTGGTCGTCGGCCAGGTGAGCATGGAGTACAGGTGGAGACCAGGGAGACAGGAGGGACGGACTGCTTTTCCACGAGGGCGCACTGAGGAGCGGGGCTCTGGGCTTTTGGCTCTGGAGCTGGAGATCTGAGGCCTCCATGCTCATTCCCACATCACCTCTGGAGACACACTGAGCCCAAGGGTGGTGCAAACCCCTCCACCAAAGACACCTGAGAATCAGCGCAACAGACCCCTCCCCCAGACCAGCTGGAACTCCTTGAACACCAAGTTAATCCACTACACAGAACTGCAAATCTCCGGCTTTTGGGGAAAGAAATCTATAGCATTTGTTGTTTTTTTTCTTTTTATTCTTTAGTCTTTCAGTTATATATATATGTTTTTCCTTTTCAGGGATTTTCTTATTTTACAAAAAAAATTTAAAGATTTTATTTATTTATTTGGGAGAGAGACAAAAAGAACATGAGCATGGGGCGGGGGTGGGGTGGGTGGGGGAAGGGGCAGAGCAAGAAACAGACTCCCTGCTGAGCAGGGAACCCAATTCGGGGCTCGATCCCAGAACCCTGAGATCATGACCTGAGCTGAAGGAAGATGCTTAACCACCCGAGCCACCCAGGTGCCCCTTATCAACTCTTTTCTAAAGTCCTTTTTAATGTTTAATTTTTACATTTACATTTTATATATATATATATATACACATATTTTTCATTTTTGGTTTCCTTTCATTCTACTCAATTTATTTTTGCACATATATGTTTTTCTTTCTTTCCTATTTTGGGGTCCAGTTTCTTCTAACAAACAGACCAAAATACAGCCTGGATCTGTTTTGTTCTACTTCTTCTTCTCCTTCTTCTTCTTTTTAAAAGATTTTATTTATTTATCTGTCAGAGAAAGAGAGCGAGAGAGCGAGCACACAAGTAGGGGAAGGAGCAAGCAGAGGGAGAAGCAGGCTTCCCGCCAAGCAGGGAGCCCATGTGGGGCTCCATCCCAGGACCCTGGGGTCATGACCCGAACTGAAGGCAGACACTTCACCCACTGAGCCTCCTAGGCGCCCCGAGTTCTGTTTTCCTTCTTGTTGGATTTTATTCTCTCCCTCTCTCTCTTTTTGATGTTTCTTCTCTTCTGATTTGTTTAAAGTATATTTTTTCTGGTGCCGTTGTTGCTCCTTTTGTATTTTCTCTCTCTTTCATCTATTCCTTTCTGCACATAATGACAAGAGGGAGAAACTCACCCCCAGTGAGAGAACAGGAGGCAGTGCTCACTGCCAGGGACGTCATCAGTATGGGCGTAAGTGAGATGTTGGAACTAGAATTCAAAACAATGGTCATAAAGACACGAGCCAGGCTTGAAAAAGTCATAGAAGACACCAGAGAGTCCCTTTATGGAGAAATGGAAGAATTAAAATCTAATCAAGTCAACATAAAAAAGGCTATTAATTAGATGCAATAAAGAATGGAGGCTCTAGCTGCTATAATATGTGAAGCTGAAGAGTCAGTGATATAGAAGACAAAGTGATGGAGGATAAGGAAGCTGAGAAAAAGATAAACAACTACTGGACCATGAAGGCAGGGTGTGAGAAATCAGCAATACCATAAAGCAAAACAATATTAGAATAACTGGGGTCCCAGAGGAAGAAGGAGGGAGAGAGAGAGAGAGAGAGAGAGAGGAGAGGGAGAGAGGAGTGGAAGGTTTGTTTGAACAAATTATAGCTGGGAACTTCCCTAATCCAGGGAAGGAACAGGCATTCAAGTTGAAGAGATACAGAGAACCCCTCTCAAAAATCAATAAAAATAGGTCAACACCTCAACATAAAATAGTGAAGCTTGCAAAGTTCAGAGACAAAGAGAAAATTCTAAAAGAAACTTGGGACAAGAGGTCTGTAACCTATGAGGGTAGAAACATTATACTGGCAGCAGATCTGTCCACAGAGACCTGGCAGGCTAGAAAGGACTTGCAGGATATAGTCAGGCTGTTGATGAGAAAAATATACAACGAAAAATACTTTCTCCAGCAAGGCTGTCATTCGGAATGGAAGGAGAGATAAAGAGCTTTCAGAGCAAACAGAAACTAAAAGAATTTGGGATCACCAAACCAGCCCTGCAGGAAATATTGAAAAGGGTCTTCTATGGAAAGAGAGAGCCTGAAAGTAACATAGACCAGAAAGGAACAGAGAAAATATACAGTAACAATCACCTTACAGGTAGTACAATGGCACTAAATTCATATCTTTTAACAGTCACTCTGAATTAAAGTGGACTAAAGGCTCCAGTGAAAAGACACAGGGTATCAGACTGGATAAAATAGCAACACCCAGATATGCTGTCTGCAAGAGACTCATATTAGACCCAAAGACACCCTCAGATTGAAAATGAAAGGGTGGAGAACAATTTATCACACTAATGGGCATCAGAAGAAAGCTGGAGTAGCAATCCTTGTATCAGACAAGTTAGATTTTAAACCAAAGACTGTAATAAGAGATGAAGGAGGACATCATAGCATAATAGAAGGCTCTATCCCATGAGAAGATCTAACAGTTGTAAATATTTGTGCCCCTAACATGGGAGCAGCCAATTACATAAACCAATTAATAACAAAATTAAAGAAATACATTGACAATAATACAATAATAGTAGGAGAATTTAACACCCTACTCACAGCAATGGACAGATCATCTAGGCAGAAGATTAACAAGGAAACAAGGGCTTTGAATGACACACTGGACCAGATGGTCCTCACAGATACATTCAGAACATTCCATCCTAAAGCCGTAGGATACACATTCTTCTCTAGTGCACATGGAACAGTCTCCAGAACATATCACATCCTGGGTCACAAATCAGGTCTCAACCAGTACGAAAAGATTGGGAACATTTTCTGCATATTTTCAGAGCACAATGCTTTAAAACTTAAACTCAATCACAAGAGAAAATTTGGAAGGAACACCAGTACATGGAGGTTAAAGAGCTTCCTATTAAAGAACGAATATGTCAACTAGAAAATTAAAGGAATTTAAAAAATTTGTGGAAACAAATTAAAATGAAAACACAACTCTTCAGAACCATAGGGATGCTGTAAAGGTGGCTAAGAGAGAAGTATATGGCACTACAAGCCTTTCTCAAGAAACAAGAAAGGTCTCAAATACACAACCTAACCTATCACCTAAAGGAGCTGGAGAAAGAACAACAAATAAAGCCCAAACCCAGCAGAAGAAGAGAAATGATAGAGATTAGAGCAGAAATCAATGAAATAGAAACCAAAAGAACAGTAGAACAGATCAGTGAGACTGGTTCTTTGAAAGAATTAATAAGATCAGTAAACCCCTAGCCAGACTTATCAAAAAGAAAAGAGAGACACCTGGGTGGCTCAGTTATTTAAGTGTCTGCCTTTGGGCCATGGTTCTGGGATCAAGCCCCACATCAAAATCCTTGCTTAGCAGGGAGTCTGCTTCTCCCTCTCCCTCTATGAGCACACACTTTCTCTTACTCCTGTTCTCTCTTGTGCTCTCAGTCTCTCTCTCAAATAAATAAATAAAATCTTTAAAAAATGAATATACACATTAAAAGAAAGAAAAGAGAAAGGATCCAAATAAATGAAATCATAAATAAAAGAAGAGAGCTCACAACCAGCAATGAAGAAATACAAACAATTTTAAGAATCTATAAGCAACTATATGCCAACAAATTTGACAATCTGGAGGAAATGGATGCATTCCTAGCGACGTTTAAACTACCAAAACTGAACCAGGAGGAAATAGAAAACCTGAACAGACCCATACCAGCAAAGAAATTGAAGCAGTAGTCAAAAATCTCCCAAAAGGGACGCCTGGGTGGCTCAGTGGGTTAAAGCCTCTGCCTTCGGCTCAGGTCATGATCTCAAGGTCCTGGGATCGAGCCCCGCATCCGGCTCTCTGCTCAGCAGGGAGCCTGTTTCCTCCTCTCTCTGTGCCTGCCTCTCTGCCTACTTGTGATTTCTGTCTGTCAAATAAATAAATAAAACCTTTAAAAAAAAAATCTCCCAAAAAACAAGAGTCCAGGACCAGATGCCCTCCCAGGGGAATTCTACCAAACATTTAAAGAGGAATTAATACCTATTCTTCTGAAACTTTTAAAAAAATAGAAATGGAAGGAAAACTTCCAAATTCATTTTATGAGGTCAACATTACCTTGATCCCCAAACCAGACAAAGACTCCATCAAAAAGAATTGCTGACCAATATCCCTGATAAGCATGGATGCAAAAATTCTCACCAAAATACTAGCTAATGGGATCCAACAGTACATTAAAAGGATTATTCACCACGACCAAGTGGGTTTTATTCCTGGGCTTCAAGGGTGGTTCAACATCTGCAAATTAATCAGTGTGATATACCAAATTAATAAAAGACAGAAAAAGAGCCATATGATCTCAATAGATGCAGAAAAAGCTTTTGACAAGGTACAATATCCTTTCTTGATTAAAATTCTGCACAGTGTAGGGATAGAGCAAACATACTTCAATGTCATAAAAACCATCTTTGAAAAACCCACAGTGAATATCATTCTCAATGGCAACAACTGAGAGGCTTTCCCCTAAGGTCAGGAACACAGCAGGGATGTCCAGTATCACCACTGTTATTCAACATAGTACTAGAAGTCCTAGCCTCAGCAATCAGACAACAAAAAGAAAGAAAATGCATCTGAATTGGCAAAGAAGAAGTCAAACTCTAACTCTATGCAGATGACCTGTATTCTATGTTGAAAAATCCCCCCCAAAACTCCACCCCCAAATTTCTAGAACGCATATAGGAATTCAGGAAAGTGACTGGATAGAAAACCAATGCACAGAAGCCGGTTGCATTTCTATATACTAACAATGAGACAGAAGAAAGAGAAATTAAGGAACTGATCCTATTTACAATTGCTCCAAAACCCATAAGATACCTAGGAATAAACCTAAACAGGTAAAGGATCTGTACTCTGAAAACGGTTGAACATTTATCAAATAAATTGAGGAAGACACAAGGGAATGTAAAAGAATCCCAGGCCCATGGATTAGAAGAAC
Source organism: Meles meles (assembly GCF_922984935.1). Taxonomy (NCBI): domain Eukaryota; kingdom Metazoa; phylum Chordata; class Mammalia; order Carnivora; family Mustelidae; genus Meles; species Meles meles. Next base: position 1,321,227 of record NC_060066.1, read on the forward strand.
AAATGTTGTGAGGAACAATCCCATTCAATGCAATCCCTATCAAAATACCATCAACTCTTTTCACAGAGCTAGAACAAATAATCCTAAAATTTGTATGGAACCAGAAAAGACCCTGAATAGCCAGAGGAATGTTGAAAAAGAAAACCAAAGTTGGTGGCATCATAATTCTGGGTGTCAAGCTCTATTACAAACCTGTTACAGTATGGTACTGGCATAAAAACAGACACAGAGATCAACGGAACAGAAGAGCAACCCAGAAATGGACCCTCTTCTCTTGGTCAACTAATCTTCGACAAAACAGGAAAGAATGTTCAGTGGAAAAAAGACAGTGTCTTCAACAAATGGTGTTGGGAAAATTGGGCAGCCACATGCAGAAGAAGGAAACTGGACCATTTTTTACACCACACACAAAAATAGACTCAAAATGGGTGAAAAACCTAAATCCATCAAAATCCTAGAGGAGAAAACAGGCAGTAACCTCTCTGACCTCAGCCACAGCAACTTCTTGCTAGACATGTCTCCAAAGGCAAGGAAAACAAAAGCAAAAATGAACTATTTGGACTCCATCAAGAAAAAAACTTTTTCACAGCAAAGGGGACAGTTGACAAAACCAAATGATGACTTACAGAATGGGGAAGATATTTTCATGACATATCAGATAAAGGGCTAGTATCCCAAATCTATAAAGAACTTATCAAACTCAACACCCAAAGAACCAAATAACTCAGTTAAGAAATGGGCAGAAGACACTTCTCCAAAGATACACATACAGACACCTGAAAAAATGCTCAACATCACTCGGCATCAGAGCAATACACGTTAAAACCACAATGAGATCCCACCACACACCAGCCAGAATGGTCAAAATTAACAAGTCAGGCAATGACAGATGCTGGCAAGGATGTGGAGAAAGAGGAAACTTCTTACGCTGTTGGTGGGAATGCAAGCTGTTGTATTCATTCTGGAAAATAGTGTGGAGGTCAACTAATCTTGACCAAGTTAAAAATACAGCTATCCTCCGACCCAGCAATTGTTCTACTGGGTATTTACCTCAAAGATACAAATGTGGTGATCCGAAGGGGCACCTGTACCCCGATGTTTATAGCAGCAATGTCCACAAGAGCCAAACTATGGAAAGAACCTAGATGTCCATCAACAGATGAATGGATAAAGATGTGGTCTCTATCTACAATGGAATATTACTCAGTCATCAAAAAAGAAAGAAATCTTGCCATTTGCCATGATGTGGATGGAACTAGAAGGTATTATGCTAAGTGAAGTAAGTCAATCAGAGAAAGACAAGTATCATAGGACTTCACTCACATGTGGAATTCGAGAAACAAAACAGGGGATCGTAGGAGAAGGGAGGAATAAATAAAATAAGATGAACTGAGAGAAGGAGACAAACCATCAGAGACTCTTAACTCTAGGAAACAAACTGAGGGTTGCTGGAGGGGAGGGAGGTGGGGGGCCGGAGTGGAGGTGATGGGGTAACTTGGTGCAGGGCATGAAGGAGGGCACGGGATGTGATGAGCGCTCGGAGTTGCATGCAACTGATGCATCACTAAACTCTACTTCTGGAGTGAATAATACTCTTATGTTAACTGGTTGAATTTAAATAAAATTTAAAAAATTTAAATGATAGCAAATGCCTAAAAGCCCTCACACATTTGTTAGAAAGAGAGCATCTTAAATACTTGTTTATGTAGATCAGATGAATGAGGAACATGCCCCTTCTCAAAATGTTTGGGATGCAGTGAGGTGTGGGGAGCTGGAATGGAATGTTTCTCCTTCCGTACTTATGTGAGGGAAGAAGAGAGACTAATGTTCTGCGGAGAGGCTCATTGTTAATTTTTTAAAAGATTTTGTTTATTTATTTGAGAGAGAGAGTGAAAAAGAGAGAGAAAGGAAGAGAGAGAGAGTGCACAGCAGCAGGGGATGGGCAGAGGGGAGCCGCAGAAGCAGATTCTCCTGACATGGGGCTCCGTCACCTGAGCTGACAGCAGATGCTTAAGGGACTGAGTCACCTAAGCGCCCCACAGAGGCTCAATGTTTAAACCTTGCATTTGGAAATAACTTCAGATCTATACACAAGTTGCAACCAAGTACAAGCATTATTCTATAGAACGCTTTACACAGGCTTCCCAAAGGTCACTGTTGTGTACGACTATAGTACAGTTACCACACCCATGACATTAGCGCTGACACGTTGTCACCCCATCCACAGGTCTTGGTCTGCTCTCACCAGCTGTGTCCTCTGGGCCCGTCTCCGGTCCGCCGTCCAAGCTGAGACCAAACGTGTCACTTGCTGGCTTCATCTCCTGGGACAGGTCCCAGTGTTGATTTCATTCAGGACCGTGACGCTTTGGAAGAGTAATTGTAGAGTAGTTGTGTTTCATTTGGCCTCATTGTTTGCTCATGGCTAAATTCAGCTGGAGCATTTTGACAAAATGGGAACCATGGGAACATGGTTGTGTTCTTCTCGGTGCACCAGGAGGCCCATGAAGCTGACTTGTCCCGGCCCCCGCGGGGCTCACTTTGATCACTTGGCTAAGGTGGAGCCGCAAGGTGTTTCCACCTCAAAGTCCCACCTGTTCCAGAGCATTGACTGTGCATCTCGGGAGACACTATTTCTCACCGTTCCTTTGCCCACGTGCTTAGTGTGGGTTGATGATTCTCGCTTGAAACAATTATGACTGCAGGTTTTTGCTGGTGGTCATTACGTTCCCATCATTTCTTCTACACTGATTGGGATCTGACTGCACTTTATTCTCTCTTTCCTCTCCATACCTGGGATTCGCTTTCTTTCTCTCGCCCTCTCCTTTTTCTTTTAAAATTCATATTCCTTCGAGAAGGAAAGGTCACTTCATAGTATTTGAACCCCAGGGTCTGGGCCAGTGCATGCTTACTGCTGGTGGGTGTTTCAGAGGCCGTCTGTTCACACACACCCCTCCTCCCGGCATATCCTATACTTCCTTCCCCTTTCTGTGCTTTTCATCCAGTTTCTCCCACAGTGAGAACCCTGACTTGTGACATCAGTGTATTTAAATAGATAGAATATGATATGTCTGCATGTGTATTTCTTGGGAGTTTTCCTGTTTGGGATTCATTGGGCTTCTCAAATCTATAGATTTATGTCTTTTTCCAAAATCAGAAAATTATCAGTCGTTATTCTTCATTTTTCCCATTTTTTGGTCCTCTTCTTCCACACGTCATTTACACAGGTGTTAGACTCTTTGTTTTGTCCCTGAGGCTCTTGTGTTATTTACCCTGGGTAATTGCTATGACTTGTCCTCAAGTTGCCTGAGGCTTTCTTTTCTCATCTTTGACCTGCTATTGAGCCCAGCTGGTGAGTCTTTCATTTTGGTCATTGTATTTCTCAGTCCCACAATTCCCATTTTGTTGTTCTTCACATGTTTTCCTTCCTTGCTGTGACTTATCTTCCCCTTCATCTCAAGAGTGTTTGCCCTCAGTTCTTGGGCATTAGTTCTATTGCATTTTTGCAATAGCTGCTTTAAAGACTTTGTGTGATAATTCCTAGTTGAGGTAGTCCTGATCTTCTGTGTAAAGAGTAATTTTGAGGGGCGTCTGGGTGGCCCAGTCAGTTAAGCACCTGACTTCAGCTCAGGTCGTGATCTTAGAGTCCTGGGATCCAGCCCACCTTGGGCTCCCCACTCGGCAGGGAGTCTTCTTCTCCCTCTGCCCCTCCTCTGGCTCGTGCTCTCCCTCTCAAATAAATAAATAAAATCTTTTTAAAAAAAGAGTAATTTTGAATGTTACATTATGAGCTGCTGAATCTTATTTCCATGTTCTGGAAAATGTTGATGTTTTGTTTTGACCGGAAACTGACCTAGTTGGGTTTATACCACAAGTACAGATCAACGTTTTATGGATTCTGGCTTCTGCATTAGTTCAGTTTCCAAAGATTTTGCAGTGTTCGGACACCCTGCGGCCAGTCTGATATGCGGGTGGAGGTCCGTCCCATAGTTTGTTTTCCGTGACCTCCGGTGTTTGGATCCAGACCTGCAGACAGAGCTCAGATGTGAGCCTGGGCTTTCCTAAGCACCTTTAGAGGAATTTCGTTCCCAAGCTTCTCCCTCCCCGCGGTCTCTGGCACTTTCAAGTTACCCGGGGTTCCGTATTTCGGTCATCTGGTCGGAAAGCTGGAGCTTCGTTGTCCCACAGTTCTGTGTACTTCCCACCCCTGCATCCACGTCTGGGTCATCAGGGGGTGACATGGAGAGAAAAGTCAATGGGTTTACCCTGGTCTGGGCATCACAGCTCCGCTGGTCAGGGAGGCGCGTTTCCTTCCCCGAATGTGGGCTACGTGCAGGGTCTCGCGGTGGCTCTGCGCTTGCTGCTCTCCCCGCACACCGAGGGAGGTCTGGGGACTCCGCGGAGCCCCTCTGCTCGTGCTCTGGTACCACATCCAGGCCGGGGACTGTCTTGAGTCCAGTCCAGGGAACATTTCTGGAAATGAAAAGGGGAAACTTATGGCCAGTTTGGTGGCTCTTCACGTGTTTGTCTCATTCCTGTCTTTCTGCCACTGTTTCCTGAGCGCCCTCGCCCAGCCCCTGTGTGTGCTTCATCTGGGCTCCTAGCTGTGCTCGGTGGGTGGGGGGCGGTGAGGGCTGCCGGCCCCCCTCCCGGAAGCAGAACAGCTTTGAGGGCACCGCCCTTGGCGTTCTGAGCACGACTGTCCCCAGCAGGTGCCACACCACCTCCCTGGCCTAATTCAAGTTTCTCTCGGGCAGGAAAACCTATTTTCTTATGTTTAAGTGGTAGTTCATATCATCCTCGTCACATTTTAAAAAATATTTTGCTCGTATTTGCTCTCAGGTTTTTGGCTTCCCCCACATCCTCAATTTTCATAGAGTTCTTCGTAGCCCCTTGTGTGTGTGTGTGTGTGTGTGTGTGTGTGTGTGTCCCCCATGGAAGATCTTTATATATTTCTTAGTGGGGGAGGAGCAGAGGGAGAGAGAGAATCCCAAGCCGACTCCTCATGGAACCCCACGTGGGGCTCGATCCCACCACCCTGAGATCACGACCTGAGCCGGAATCAAGAGTCGACGCCTAACCGACTGAGCCACCCGGGTGCCCCCCATTGTATTTTCATATACAGTCACATTCATCTGTCTTTTTATTTCTTGCGTCTGGATCCTGATTGGTACTTCAGAAGACTTTCTCCACACCCAGGTTATGAAGATTCTCACATATCGTTTCTTACGGTATTTGTAGAGTTTCGGTTGTTTGTTGGTCCGTTGGTCCTTATGTGTGACGTCCGGGATCATGTGTGTTGGCGCAGTTTTTGTTTTTTCCAGACAGACACACATTTGTTCACGTACCAATAATTTTTCAAGTTCGTCTTTGGTCCAGTCATTTGAGAGTCCTCCTTCATCTCACACAACATGTCTACGTGTTTTGGGTCTATTTTTGGTCTTTATGATTTTTTCCACTTGATTATCCATTCACGTGAAAATAGCTCACTGTTTGGAATCTTTATTTATTATTTTTTAAGTACGTTTTAGCTGCTGGTGGCACGAATTCCCCCCACAACTCTGTTTTTTCCTTTTTCCCAGACTATTTCTAACTGATCCTGGGAATGTTTCTGTTTACATAAATTTCGACCTAACTAGGTCGAGAAGAAAACTGGTTATTATTTTTATGGAAGTCACATTAAATTTTAAAATCTGCAAGTTAGAGAGAACTGGTGTTTTAATGCTAGCTTGAGTCGTCCTCTCCACGAGCAAGGAGCGTCTTTACAGCGGCTCGGGGTGACTGCTGCATCTCTCGGAAGCGTGCTGAAGTTTTCCTCCTGTCGATTTCGCACATTTGGGGTCCGAATTAACTCTCAGTGTAAGCGTTCTTTCCCCAGCCGTGAGGTTTTCTCTCCCATTATGCCCTCTTGATGGCTCTCCCTTGTATACAAAAGGTTATTGGTTTTCATGTTACTGTTTCAGCAGGCAGTGAATCTCATTTCAATCTCATATTCTATTGCCTTCATCAACAATTTTTATGAATTTTGCCCGTCTTAGCTTCCATCTTTTAGGGTCTCTGAAATACACTACGACGTCGGCTGCACCGAGATTGCATTTTCCTTAATTCTCATGCTCCCGGTCGCTCTCTCTCGCTTGGACTCGGTGGCTCGCGCCTCCCCTCCGGGGCTCGGAAGCGGTGATGCAGGCTCTCGCCCTCCTTCCTCGGGCCTATGCGGCTGTGTGTTCCCGGTTCAGGAAAGAACTTAGAACAGGGGCAGACTAGAAGCCCGTTGGATCCACTGAATTAAGTGCACGTCCAGTCCCTTACGCTTCCAAAATATATAATCGCCCTTAAGGTTAAGTCTCCTAAGTGGCAGTGTTTTCCCAATTAAGAAAAGAATTGAGAACAAGGGCGGACTAGAAGCTTGTTGGATACTGTGAGATAAGGGCACACAAAGACGCTTATGCTTCCAAAACGTAAACGCGATCTTAAAGTGAAGATTCACAAATGGCAGTTTGTTCCCAGTTGTGGAAAGAAGTTAGAACCTGGGCGCACTATAGGCAATTTGCAGACTCTAAGGTAAGTGCAGGCCAAGACCCTATGCTTCCAAACTTAAACTCTATCTTTAGTGAAGATTCATATGTGGCTGAGTGTTCGCTGTTCGGGAAAGAACTTAGAACAAAGGCGGACGATAAGCAAGTTGGAAGCTCTAAGTAAAATGCAGACTAAGGCCCTTAGGCTTCCAAAACGTATAAAGGCTCTTAATGCGAGGAGGCCTATTGTGACGTGTGCTCCCAGTTCAGGAAAGAACTTAGAACAAGGGCAGACTAGAAGCCCGTTGGATACTCTGAATTAAGTGCACGTCCAGTCCCTTATGCTTCCAAAACGTATAAACGCTATTAAGGCGAAGAGGCCTATGCGGCCGTGTGTTCCCAGTTCAGGAAAGAACTTAGAACAGGGGCATTCTCTACGTGCAATCCAAGACCCTTATGCCTCCAAAACGGAAACTCGATCTTTAGTGAAGAGCGTGGCCTCAGGCCGACAGGCGTCGTTGTGGGACACGCTGTGGAGCTGCAGCAGCAAACCTCGTGCCCCCCCCGCACAGGAGAAGGGCTGGGATTTCCTTCCCCGCTCACCCCGGCGTCTCGGCAGTCCGTGTGACGTTCGCTTTGTAGAAGAAACTTGGAAATTTTACTCCTTGGGTTAAATTTAGTAAACTGGGTTTTACCAGGAAATACTCCATTTCCTCTCAGTTTTCAACCTGATTCCGTACAGGAAAACAACAAATCTCTTGTGACAGTTCGGTCAACTTTGCCCACGTGTGACTTACACGCAGGCCCACAGCTCCCCTCCGCCGCGGCCAGTTCAGGGCCTTCTGACCAGTTCACACACCGCGCTCCGGATTCGGAGCGGCTGCCCTCCCGAGGCCCCCAGGAGCCCCAGGAGCCCTGTGAGCGTCCCCCGCCCCTTCCTCAGTTCCGTCCCGCCCGCCACCGCTTGCCGGTCTGCTGGCTTCGTGGATCTTCTCTGTTCCGGTCTGGTTTCCGGGCGCTAGATCCCGGCCCCCCTCCTGTCCCGTAAGGCCTCCTCGAAGTGCCACTTTCTTGTTAAAATGTAAGTTTGCACTGATCTTTATTCCCGTTCAGTTCAAGGCATTAAAGTATCCTGCAATCATTTCTCCTTCAATCAATCAGTGATAAAGGAAAAGGGATTTCCTTCCCTGGTTTATACCATAAAGTGCCATAATTTATGGGACTTTCGGGTTTATCTTCTTTGTATTTCCATTCCATTTACGGGGTTATGGTCAGAGAACACGGCCCATGAGATAATTTATTGTTAAATGATAAAATCTGGACACTAAGGACGAAGCGAGGACACTGGGTGCAGCGTTCCAGGCTCAGCGGGGCCAGCGGCCACACGGCTGGTGCTCGGCCAGGGACGGGACTCTGCAGGGGACAGTGAACGTGTCCATTCTCTTGCATGGGACCTAATTCACAGTACAGACTGCAGACATGGCAGGCGTAGGATAAGGGCGTTTGGATCTACTTTTTTTTTCTTTTTTAATATATTTTATTTATTTATTCGACAGACAGAGATCACAAGTATGCAGAGAGGCAGGCAGAGAGGTAGGCAGAGGGCGGGGGGGGGGGGGAAGCAGGCTCCCTGCTGAGCAGAGAGCCCGATGTGGGGCTCGATCCCAGGACCCCGAGATCATGACCTGGGCTGAAGGCAGAGGCTTTAACCCACTGAGCCACCAAGCGCCCCGTGTTTGGATCTGCTTTCAAGGCTACGAGGAGTGGAAGCATCACCGGGACACTCTCACTGCCGCTTTTCCATTCTAGATCCACACTCCAGGCCCTGGCTTCGGGATGCCCAGTGAGCCCCTCCTGAAAGCACCGGCCTCATGCAGGACATCTGGGCAGAGAGACCCGAGCTCCGCCGGTGCGGTGTAGACCTGCCGCTGGGCAGGGACCCCCTCCTCCCCCACAGCTGGTGCCCTGCACACAGCACCAAGGACCGGCGTCAGGAAAGAGAGAAATTACAGACACTGAGTCACCGAATCCATTTCACAGTCAGAGTTAAGATGCGAAATAGCAGAATCAGAAGGAGGTGGGGTGGGAGAGAGGGGAGGCAGGGCCCGACCCGGATTGGAGATGGTGCTGGCAAATTTGGGCATCACCATGAAGCTGGCGGTCCGCGTCAGGATCTGAGTTTTCCAGCAGTGAGTGCGAAAGAGACCCCAGTCTCCAAAGTCAACAACAGAGCTCCTTGGGACTAATGAGTGAGTAGAGCCATGACTACAGGGTGCACGGGCTTCATGTCAGCCTACCGTCGTCCCGTGTTGCTTGTGGGCGGGGGGGGGGGGCACTCATCGGCATTTGGGGACTTGGGAAGCGGAGCGGCTGGGCAGGCCGCGGGGGCTCTGCAGATGGACAGGTCGCCCACTCCATGACTCTGGTGCCCCGGCTGCCGGCCCCGAGCCCCAGCTTCTAGCCTCGCTAAGCATTTGCCGCCACTCTTGGTCATTTCCCCTCACTCATTCTTTAGGGACTCATGTGCCCATTTATTCAGCAAAGGTTCTGATTTCTAGCTGAGAGGCTGCCCCGAGGGCTTGCCATCCTTGGTCTCCTGTCCCGAGGAAGGACCAGAGCCCCCAGTTCCAAAGACACTCACCTTCATGAAGAGGGACGCAGAGAGTGGCTGGAGTGGGGGTCCATGGGGACACAGGGCACGGCCGCCCCCGACCCAGATCTCACGCACGAACTTCCCAGGTAAATGCAACTCTGAGGGGAGACCCCCAGCCCTTTGCACCAGCCGTAATTTCCCCTCTGTACCGGCTTTCCGGCTGGCCCAAAGCTCAGGGAACCAGAGACTCCTGATGCCCCATCAGGCCAGGGTCCCTGAGAGGGGAGATTCAGACAACAGATGGCGACAGGCCTGCCTGGACAGCCCAGGCTGTGAGGTGAGGGTTAAATCCAGCGTGAAAATTCACAAGCACAGAGAACGTCCTGCTCCAGGCTGGGAACCCTGGGCATCTCGTCTGAGGTCTCAGCTCGACTCCCGTGGCCTCCAGGGGTGAGCCAAGGCCCAGGGCTGTTCTGAAATTGCCAAGGCCCCGGGGCACCAAGAGGCAGGTGCACCTGAGTCCATGCGGGAAATGACTAGTGGTTGGAGAGGACAACAGGTGCAAGGACCTCGAGCCTGGATAGTGCAGAGCCTGGTGGGGAGGGGTGAGCACCCAGGGCAGGGGAGATGTGTGAAGATGGGGCGTGGGGAGGAGTCGGGAGTGCATGGAGGGTGGAGGTGTGTGGAGGGGGGGGTCAGGGGAGCCTGAGGAGCTGGGAGGGGGGAGCAGCCCTCCCCTGCGTGTCGGGGGACCTGCTGCCTGTTGATGCCGCTCCCGCCGCAGACTCTCCTCTCCGTCCTTGTTCCCCACGCGAGGGCTCTGCTCTCAGCCCCATCCTCGAGGACGTCCCCGGTGGGGGGCGCCGGGGGGCCCCAGCTCAGCCTGGACAGTCCTGAGCTTGTCGCCGGTTCTACCTGTGCCAGCCTGTTCCTCACCGGGGCCCTCACCTGGGCGACCCTCCGCCTGGCCAGGCAGGGGGCTGTCCGGGCTCCTGTAGCCTCCCATCAGCCCTCGCCCTCTCCGACCCAGCTGCCCACCAAACACAGCCCCTCTGTCCCGCCGTCCCTTCCCAGCGTCCCTGCCTCGCAGCACCGTACGTGGGCACCGCCCACACGCCCCAGACCCCCACCCTCCAGGGTCTCCCCCACGTGCACGCAGTGGCTTACTGGCCTTCTGGTCTCCTGCTTACACACTGCTAGACCCAGAACCCAGGGGCCATCCCCACACTCGGCTGGCCCCGCTGGATGGTTCTGCCCAGACCTGGCCGCTCCTGTCATGCACGACGGGCGACCACACAGGTCTGTATGGGACCATGTGGGCTGGAGGGATGTGGTCTAGGCCTGGCGGGCAGAAACGGCTGAAAGAGCAGGAACACGGAACGGTCAGGCAGTGAGTTTATTGTCTCCGTGAGCGGCGGTCGTGGTCTCCATGCACAGGTGGGCACCCACTCTATGGCGGAGGGGGGCTGGCCAGGTCTGAGCCAGGGTCCTGGCGGCAGCTGCCCTCGGGCTCACCTAGGCTCTTCCCGCCCCCGACGGGGCCCTGAGCAGTGTGTTCGGGGGGAGCAAACTTACCCCGCGAGACATTACCCCCTCCTGGGAAGCTGAGCTCCCTTCTCCGGACTGTCCGAACAAAGGGCCCCGGCCGAGACGGGAGAAGCGGCCAGGCCTGGGACGGAGGCCGTGACGTCCTTCCCACCACCTTTCAGGACACCCAGTGTCTTGAAAAGGATGGGGGCGGGGCTGAGGTGAGGGCTCGGGGGGTACGGTGGGCAGGTCTGCCAGGCCCAGAGGAAGGTGCCCGCAGCAGGACCCAGAGGAGGCCGGCTTCTAGCAGGACCCCCCTTAGAAGGGCCCAGGGACCCTCTCGTAAGGCGGGTGCCCTGTTGCAGAGATTTCCAGAACAACACCGCCGTATGATCCTGCCCAGTATCCTGGGTCCCACGGTCCACTCGTAGTTCGTGTTGGTGTTGGGACACCTGGGGGCACAACGCTTGCTGATAGAAAGGGTCACCTTTGATTCTGCAAAAGAGAGGAGGGGGCAGGTGGCCGCCAGGCCGCAGGAAGAGGCCTGAAGGTGGGGGAGGGGGTGCTTTCCACATGAGCGGCAAAAGCCAGAACTTAACCTGAGAGTCAGAGCACCCCAGGCCCCGCAAGGGCAGTGGGGACCCTGTTGCCCACGGTCACCTTCAAGGTCCCAACAAAATCAGGGTTCAGGACTGCTGGCCCTGGTGGGGGCTTTTCCCTGGAGCCACACACAGCCCAGACCACCCTGGCCCACCCAGAAGCCTGCAAGTCTTGGGCATGTGGGGTAGAGCAGGGTGGGCAAGGGACTGGACGTGGCTGTCCCCTCTTGCTCAGTCCCGGGCTCAGCCTCGTCCTCCCGCTGCTCACTTAGAGATGTGGCGAAACCTCCGAAGGGAACATCGCAAGAAAGGGAAACACTCAAAACAACCCAGATTGTAGGAGACCCTCTCCCACAGGCTATCCCGTTGTGGCCCGGTGGTCTGGGTGTTGTCCCGTCTCGTCCTGTTGAATTACACCGAGTGGCGGGCTGTGGGTCATGTCACACTGTATCACGGAAGCTCCTGGACCGCTGGGAGCTGCTGGGTTTGGGGAACCTGAAGGCAGTCAAGACGCCGGCTTCCTCCTCCTCCTCCTCCCCCACCGTGAGCCTCCAGTGCTCGGGGTGGAGATCTGGGGGCAGAGGTCAGGGCGCAGGCCAGGAGGTCCCTGGAGAGCGGGCCACCAATATGTGCCCTCCCTCTGCGCCCTCAGACCGCAAAACCCGACGCAGGGTCCCTGGGCAGGTCCCAGGGCAGGGAAACTGCTAAGGGAAAGGCCAACCCCGGGGGTAGGTTCCCACACGCGCAGGCAGTGCTGAAAAGCCAGGCCGGCAGGGGCTGCAGGTGGCAGGAGGAGAGGAGAGTGGAGGGGCCAGCGGCCGGCAGCCCTCAGGGTTAAACTCCCTCCTGAGATGAAAGGTGGAGCAGCCCTAGCCTGAGTGGGCGGCCCAGGCAGCGGTCCCCAGCGGTCCCCAGGGTCCCGCCGCCGGCCCAGCGAGTCCGCCAAACGGGCCTGTGGGGCGCAGGCGCACGGACACCGGGCGGCTCATCGCGGGGAAGCCCGACGGGGCCACAGGGACTTTCTGGCGTCGTGACCGGAAGACCAGGAGACAGGACACCTGCTGAGCTTCACCGTGGAATGGACTCGGCGAGCAGGTCCCAGCCAGGCCCGGAGGCCTCGAAGCCAGGGAGGGGGGCGGCTGTGTGGGTGTGGGCAGGTGCGCAGGGGCCCGAACCCTCTGGCCACCCTCCGCGGCCCTGACTGCCCTTTCTCAGGACAGATGGGTCTCTGCACATCCAGTTCTCGCTGGACACTTCCACAGTTTCGCAGGAGAGTGCTCCCCGCGGCGGGCTCTGTGACATTTCTCTGGGGGATGAGCTCCCGTTCCACTGCAGAATCTGCTCTCAGGCGGGCCCATCAAGCCAAATCTCACGGCCTACGCCCCGCAGCGGCCAGGCGGCGGTGAGGCGTGGAGGGCAGCGGCGGGCAGCCAGGTGTACCGGGCCGGCGCCTCGCCTGCCGAGCCCTCCGCTGGCCGCTCAGCGGTCTGGGCGCCAGGCACTCCCTGTGCGTCCGGTTACACTCGGGCCCGCGGGCAGCTGCTTGGGCAGCAGCATTTAGGGACTAGCGCTTCCGAAGGAGGAGAACCACTCGCATCGCGCGTGCGCGCCCCTCCGGAGCCCCGTGTTAGGGGAGCGACCCGTGGGGGTCAGGACCCAGCCCAGGGCCCTCCTGGGCCACCGCCGGACTTACCGGCCTTGCTGCTGAGGAACACCACGGCATTGGACAGGCACACCTGGTCGGTGGGGAGGCACGCGGTGGGCCTGCACTGCGCCGGGCCGGCCGCTTTGAAACACTGGTAACAGCTCAGGTTCACACCTGTGGGCAGCCAGGGGGCCGCGGTGGAGAGGGCTACCCACACGGCCTGCATCCCCCGTGCCCCCCGGGCCGCCCCTACCTGGCTCTCCCTTGCTGCCAGCAAGCTCTGCGGACGCCAGCAAAGCCCACAGGACTGGAAGCAGCTGCCCCATGGCGCCGGAGCCTCAGCCTGGGGGGTGGGGGCAGAGAAGGAGGTATTCCCGGGGCCCCCACCCATGCCCCTGGGGCCCTCCACCTATGTCCCCAGGGCCCCCCACTCATGTCCCCGGGGCCCCCCACCCATGCCCCTGGGGCAGGTTCTCTCCTCTCCCCTGGGCCCCACCTTCCCAGCAGCCTGCAGATCCTGGTTCTCCCCAGACACTGCCAGCCCAGCACACCCTTCCTGCCCTCTACCTCTGCCGCGCTGCAGGTCGCTGGCCTTTGGAGGAGGGTTGCCTGGGGAGGGCCCATCAGGACCTGCCAGGCCCTCTTAGGCAGCTCCTGCCCTGGGGAGGGCTTCCTGGGGTCCCTGAGGACGGTGGCCTTAGCCACCGGCCACCTCCAACACTGAGCAGAAGGAGGGCGAGCCGCATCTCCCCAGGGGCCCTGCCTGGGGTGGGCTCCCCAGCGTCTCCTGGCTTCCTACTCAGGACCTGTTCTCACCGCAGCGCTGTGCACAGGCTGGGTCCCTGCCTCCGGGGCCCTCAGTGGTCGGAAGTGGAGGAGAGAGAGGGAGGCTGGGGTGGGGGGGGACGGGGGAGCGGGGCTGCTGGACGCTGGACAGCAGACTCGGACAGCGGCCTCGGACACCGTCCTCCAGGGGGAATGCCGAGAGCCAGGCCCAGAGCCAGAGCCCAGGAGTGGAGGAGAGTCGGGGGGGGGGGGTCGGGGGGAGGGTGATCACATCACGGCTCCAAATCTTCAATCTTCCCGTTCTTTGCAGAGTGCTGTGAGCACTGGTCTGGAGGCAGCGAGGGGAGGAGCAGCCTCTAGCCCGAGGCCACCGAGGCCTGCAGGGCTGCTGTGTCTGGGACCTCTTCCACCGCCCCCCACCCCAGGGCTGGGGACTGGGAAGCCCCGGGGCCCTGCAGAGTTTCTGGAGCCTGAGAGAGCCGGAGCGGCAGGACAGGCTCTCCCTCTGTGTCACTGACGTGTGCTCCGCGCCGAGCTGGGCCTGCGGCTTAGGGGTCCCAAGTCCTCAGCTCAGGCCGGAGTGTCTCCCACAGGTGTCCTCCCCGCTGACTCTCATCAAAATGCGCCCGCTTAGGGAAGCCCCAGTGTGGAGGGTGACCCTCCCCATCGGCCGCACAGCCCCAGACCTTGCCCCCCCCCAGCTCATCTTCCCAGGCCCCTTGGTCCTGGCTGGCTGCCCTTGTCTTCCGGAGCCTTTGACCCGAACTGTGCTCTCCACGGGCTGGGCTCCCCAGGACCTGTTCTTACCCGAGCCAGCTTAAAGAAACAAAATTCACGGTTTGTTTGTTTGTTTTAAGATTTTATTTATTTATTTATTTATTTATTTATTTATTTGACAGAGATCACAAGTGGGGGGAGGAACGGGAGAGGGCCCCGTGGCCCAGATGTCTTGGCTTTCAGAAATCAAGAGCTGGCGGGAGGCCCATGTCCCTAGGTCACCAGGAGGGACAGGGCACCAGGTCCCTGAGAGGGGCTTCCTGTCAGATCCGCGCTCAGGCGTGTATGCTGCGTTGCAGCGCCTGATGCCGCCGTGGGCACTCGGGGCCCCTGAGGGCTTCGCACCGTCTGAAGACCAATGGACCAGCCACCAAGCCTGCCACCAAGCCCTTCAGGAGACCCATTTTATTTTATTTTTTTATATTTTTAAAAGATTTTATTTATTTATTTGACAGACAGAGATCACAAGTAGGCAGAGAGGCAGGCAGAGAGAGGGAGAAGCAGGCTCCCCGCTGAGCAGAGAACCCGATGCGGGCTCGATCCCAAGACCCTGGGATCATGACCTGAGGCTCTAACCCACTGAGCCACCCAGGCGCCCCCAGGAGACCCATTTTAAACTAGTGAACCAATTTGGGACCTTGTACTAAGCAGCTCAAGTGTCTTTCTGTAATAAGGCTTCTGTGCCCCTCTTTTCCAATCCTGCCGGTCTAAAGATCTAGGTGAAAATGGGGAATTATTATTTTTCTTTAGTGTAAAGTTTTGATTACCCAACGGGACACACAGATGACAAAAGCCGACACAGAGATCCTGGGTCTGGGGAGGTGTGGGCCAAGGGGGAGGTTCGCCTTCTCAGTTCCCCAGAAAGCTTTCTCCGCTCCCTAAACAAAACAAAACAAAGCAAAAACGAAGATAGAATCTTCTGGGTGCTGTATTTCCAAGTGACCATGAGTGGGTCGTGTGATCCTTGGGTCACAGCCGGCATGGCACACGGAGCCTCAGCTCCTGGCCATTGTGCACAGAAACCCTCCCGATGCCGCCCAGCCCCGTAGGGGGGACCTGATATCATGACAAGCAACTGTTTACAGCTGACCACCCCGAAGTACCCCAGAGGCCTAGGGCTGCACAGAACCCACCGAGCTGGATGGGAGACCCCAGGACAGAAGGCTGCGTGGGAAGCCCTGTCCTCCTCACGGAGGTCCTGACATCACAGACTGTCCCCAGGGGGATCTGGGTGCCACATGGGGTCGTGGTTCTTTCTTTCTTTCTTTTTAAAGATTTTATTTATTTATCTGACAGAGAGAGAGACAGCGAGAGTAGGAACACAAGCAGGGGGAGTGGGAGAGGGAGAAGCAGGTTTCCTACCAAACAGGGAGCCCGATGCTGGGCTTAATCCTAGGATCCTGGGATCTTGACCACAGCCGAAGGCAGAGGCTTAACGACGGAGCCACCCAGGCACCCCTGGGATTGTGATTCTTCCACGTGCCCTGACCACTGAGATGCTGCCCCAGCCCAGTGAGGCTCCCGGTGAGCTCCGGGGTGCCGCCTGGGGCTGTGGTGTGCTGGGCTGCCACCGGGTAAAACTTCCAGACAAGAGTCGGATACCGTCTGTGCTGTGAGGCGTGTCCTCCTGGCTTGGAGACTGCTGGGACTCACAGTCACATCTTACCCTGCGGGTCCTTGGGTTCTTGTGGCCTTGGCCCACTGCCACCTCAGCCTCCGTGCTGGTGACCATCCTAGCACCTCAAGTCCGCCCACTCGGGTCCTCGATGGGGCAGCCTGGGATTCGCACTTGGGTCCTTGGAGAGCAAGGCGGGCCGCTGAGCGGTTGGGCTCCTGGTTCAAACCCCACATGTGCGTTGAGCCCGACCACAGGCAGTTACAGGGGCTCCGAGCGCGGGCCTCGTGGGGCTCAGCCTGTGTGCACTGCAGCCCCGTGGGTCTACGCTTACGTTCATTCATTCCCGCACCCAGCCCGGGTGCCCTCTGGCTTCCTCGCAGGAGGGCGAGGGGGAACGGGACGGCGCCTCACCACGACCCCGTGCTTCCCCACCCCAGCGCTCCCCTCTCTCTGATCCCTGGGTCCTCAAAACCCCCCGAAGCTTCATCAGAGAGACTGTCCCCCAGAGGAATACCGGGCAGGGCGGTTGGCACCTTGTCCCAGATTTAGGCTTTTGCTCGCAGTGTCCAGAGGAGGGAAGGTGGTACCGCTCCGTCCACTGCGGCTCTGGCTTTGACCAGCTCCGCTGAGCCGACAGCTGGGCCGGGTGATGCTTCAGGGCTCCGGGCACGTCGTGCACCCCCGTCTGCTTGGAATGTCTGGGGATCCCCTGGCCCACTCGCACCTCGCTAGAGGGAATGGGAGCGGTACAGCCACTAGGGAACTGGTTTGGAAGTCTCTCGTAAAACCAGAGAGGAAGTCACCCCGTGAGCCGGCAAGTGCATGGCTGGGCACTTGTGAGCCGGAGCTGGAGCGACCGGACGTCCCGCCGCGGGTGCGCAGTTAAACCGTGGCCCGGCCGCCCCTGCAGCCCCGCGTGGCAACCGAAAGTTTGAACCAACTGCGGAGAGGCAGGACTTGGATGACTCTGCGGGCGGTGAGCTGAGAGAGAAGCTGACACGGACAAGACCCGCCGCGCACAACTCCACTTCCCTAAAGTCAGAAATGACAGACTCCCCCGAGCTGAGCTGATTCTCCGAGGCAGAGGTTGGGGAGGGGGGAGTGAGAGGCAGGGAGGAGGGGTCAAGGGGCAGGTGTTTGTGCTGGTGGGGAACTGCACTATCTTGACCACGGGGGACGCAGGGACCCGGCCTGGTGACAAGGTCATAGGTCTAAACAGTCACACACAAGGGAGACCGTAGGGCGAGCGGCTGGTGGGTTGTAGCGATGTCCGCGTCTTGCTTGTGATATTTTATCTCGTTTTGCAAACGTAACCATTAGCAGACGCTGGGTAAAGTGTACACAGACCACGCTGTTCTTTCTTAAGACTCAAGTGAATCTACAATTGTCTCAATAAAAATTTTTTAAATTAAATTACAAAAGGGGCGCCCGGGTGCCTCAGTTGGTTGAGTTACCGGCTCTTGATTTCAGCTCAGGTCATGATCTCAGGGTGTGGGATCGAGCCCTGTGTCAGGCTCTGGGCCAAGCGTGGAGCCTGCTTACGATTCTCTCTCCCGCTCCCTCTGCTTCCGCACCCCCCCAGCCCCGCCGCACACTTTCTCCCCCCTCTCTCTCTTTACAAAATCAATGGCAAAATATTGTAAAAATCAACGTCATTCAGGACATCATCAAAACACGATGTACTTAGCAATAAAATCAACAAACTATGTTAAAAGAAATTAAAGAAGACTATTTTTTAAAAGCTTATTTTTTAAAGACTTTATTTGTCAGTGAGAGAGCATGCGCAAACAGGGGGAGAGGCAGAGGGACGCAGACTCCCTGCCGAGTAGAGAGCCCCATGCGATCCTGACCATGACCATGACCTGAGCTGAAGGCAGACGCTTCACTGACTGAGCCCCCTGGGCGCCCCTAGAGAAGATGTTTTGTTCACAGATCAGAAGACTTGGCCTTCCTGAGGCTCCAGGCCTTCCCAGACCAGTATCCACGCAACCTCCGTCTGAATAAAAAATGTACATGAAAATGCAAAGTAGCTAAGCAGCCAGAACACTTTTGAAAAGGAAGAACAAATCTGGAGATAGGACGTTGCCTGGTTTTAAGCCTGAATGTAAGACTCCGGTAATTAAGACAGTTTTCCAATAATACATTATATGTTAATTAATTGAATTTAAATTTTAAAAAATAAATTTAAAAACTGGATGAATCACTGACTTGTACCTCTGAAACCAATAATATGTTAATTAACTGAATTAAAAAACTTTAAAAAATGAAGAAAGAAAACGTTAAAAATATTTTAAATAAAACAAGAAAGAGAAAAAGGACAGTTTTGTTTCAGGCATCAGGACGGACACATGCATCAGTGGAATAGAAATAAACCCACACGTGCACTGTCGGCTGATTTTTATAAAGTCATTAAGGTAATTCAATGGGGAAAGGATTGTCTTTCCAGTGAGTGGTGCTGGAATAATTAGACTTTCATATGACAAAAGTAACCCATATCTCTAACCATACACATGGTTCCTCATGCCCTGGGTGTCATTTTTTGGTGGGGCAGGTCTAACATGTAAACACAAGAGCTTACGCTTCTAGAAACAAGCCCAGGAGATCATTTGTATGACTTTGGTGAGATAAGGGTTTCTTAGGACACAAACAGCATGATCTATAACAGGAAAAACGCAAGTTACACTTCATCAGAATTAAAAACTTCTGCTTTTCAAAAGACACTTTAAAGAAATAAAATTGAAATCCAAAGCCAGGAGTAAATATTTGTGTATATTAAAATAGTGCGTACGAATAAATAATAAGAAACCAACCCTACAGTAAATGGGCAGAAGGTCTGAATCCATCCTTCACCAGAGAAGAAGTTCAAGGACAAAGAGCTCAGGACAAGAAGTTGGGTGTCTTCAGCCCTTAGGAAAATGTACACGGAAACCACAAGGAGATGCTGCGGTACCTGTGTGTGGGGGACAGAAGGACCAGGGTCACACACAAGCAGCGCTCAGCGCCAGCGTCTCCGGAGGGAGCTGGAAACCCACACTGGCCAGAGCAGCTGTTTGGAAAATGGTTGGCAGTTTCTTAGAAAGTGAAACCTAGTCTCAGCACGTGAACTTTATCCCAGAGGAATGGAAGCGGAGGGCGGCCGGACCTGGATGCCCGCGTTCCCATGAGTCTTACTCTGTGGGCTCTGGACCCCACCCCAACCTCACCTTGTTCCAAAACCCCATCTCCGGGGACCTGTTTGGGCGTGAGGACGGGTTCCGTGTGTTGACTGTGGTGGTGGTTACGGGATTGCATGGGCTTGACAAAGCTCATGAGATCATGCCCGTAAGGTTTGAGCCGCCACCGATGGACGCCCGGTTCCAATTTGGAAAGTGCAGTGCGAGGGGCAGAGCAACGACCCGAATCAACGCGCGGATGTAAAAAGGTCGCGGGCTGTAAAACCAGACTGTAGAACCCCGTTGTCGTCTAGGTGCTACCAGGGGATTCAGACGCTGGCACTACCCCCCACCCCGAATTCTGGGTTTCCCAGGGCACCTCGGGCTACTTCCTAGCAAGAGAGGGGACGCAGGTCAACGGAAGCAACAGACCCCACCTCTGCCGTGACCTCGGCCCGGGGAGATGGCGATGCCGCGGTGTCCCTGCGGGGGACAGACGCGGTCTGGCGGGCCGGCCGGAGCTGGGCACCTGGGGGCAGCGGGGCGGAAGCGGGGAAGGAGGAGCCAGACAAAAGCCAGTCCCAGAAGGGGAGGGTCTGGACTTAGAGCTGGTGGCGCGGGACCAGCCGCAGGCGACCGGGGCGCGAGGCCGTCACACGCGGCCCTTCCCGGGGCGCGGACCCCTGCGGGCTGGTGCAAATGGGAAGAGGGAAGTAGGAGGGAAAGTCCCGGACGCCCCGGCTTGGGGGGGGGGACCCTCCCACCGAGCGAGGGCGCGACCGCGGCGACAGCGCGCACGTCCCCGCGCCGCCGGCAGGGGCAGCCCCGCTCGCAGACCGTGCGCCGAGCCCGCGCGGGGACGTGCGGGGAGACCAGCGGCCGCAGGGCAGGTCCGCAGCCGCGGGCGAGCCACGCGCGGAGCGACGTCCGGACCCGAGGGCTCGAGCGGGCGACGGAAGGGACGACGGACGGGGGAGGAAGAGCCGGAGGCGACGAGCCGCTCGGAGACCCGCCTGCGGGGAGGGAAGGGGAGGGAGGCGGCAGCGCGGGTGCGAGCGGGGGCGGGGGCGGGGGCGCGGCACAGGTGCGAGCGGGGCGGGGGCGGGGGAGCGGCACAGGTGCGAGAGGGGCGGGGGCGGGGGAGCGGCACAGGTGCGAGCGGGGGCGGGGGCGGGGGAGCGGCACAGGTGCGAGCGGGGCGGGGGCGGGGGAGCGGCACAGGTGCGAGCGGGGGCGGGGGCGGGGGAGCGGCACAGGTGCGAGCGGGGGGGGGCAGGGGAGCGGCACAGGTGCGAGCGGGGGCGGGGGCAGGGGAGCGGCACAGGGGCGGGGTGTGGGGGATGGGGGGGCGGAGGGCAGCGGGGGTGGGGGTCGGGGCAGCCCGGGAGCCACGCGGTTCCGGACGCGGCCTGGGCCCCAGGGGACCGCAGCTCAGTGGGCGTAGCGGCGTCGAGGACCCAGAAATAGTCCTTAGGACCTGGGCCCCCAAACACTTGTAAGAAAAACGCGGCTTGAGGCCGGACTTGTCAGCCATCGAAGCAGAAATGATGACAAGAAAAACTCCAGAAAATAAAGGTCGAAGCGAGTATTTCCTTGGGCCATCAAGGGCTCCTCCAAGTACCGGTGCTGTAGAAGGTTTTAAAAGCCCAAATTTCGGTTTCATTGAAAAGAAGAAGAGGCAACAGAAAAAATTGGAAAAAGAAAGAAAATCACGGACTAACATCTCTTAGACCAGAGCAAAAACCTTGAAAAAATATGGACAAACAGTATCCAGCTGCGCATTAAGACAGTAACACAGTGTGCCGAAGCCGGTGTATCCCGGGAGTTCGATGACGGTTAAGTACTAGGGAACTTGTCAACATAGTTCCTCCTATTAATAGACATGAAGATAAATATCATAGGAGCAAGTCTAGGACTTAGCATATACTCTGATAAGTCGAATAACCTTTCTTGATTCAAAATATTCAAGAAAAAGCCAAGCTCCCGAAGTCATCATCTTCCATTAGAAGGACAGCGGCAGTGTCCCCATCACGAAGCACACGTGAACGGGACGTTCTCAGCAGGAGTGCGCAGAGAGCAGCAGAGAGCAGGACGGGCATCAGAACAGGAAGAAGGGGCACCTGGCGGGCTCCTGTGGTTCAGGCTGGGACTCTTGATTTCGGCTCAGGTCATGATCCTGGGGTCATGAGATCCAGCCCGTGTCTGGCTCCATGCTGGCCGTGGAGCCTGCTTGAGATTCTCTGTCTCCTTCTGCCTCTGCTTCGTCCCCCTCAAAACCGTACTCTCTCTCTGCCTCCCAAATAAATAAAGAAATCTTAAAAAAAAAAAAAAAGAATGGAAAGAAGTAAGACCAGCTCTGTTTGTAGCTGATACGATAGTGTACCTGGGAACCCTGGAGAATAAGTAGTAAAAACAGCATCTCGGAAGGCCGTCCGATGGACCCGGATGCAGAGCGAGCACGCAATTCCGCAGCCATCCGAGGGGCCCCCACGAGGAGAGGATTCGGGAGGTTGACGCGGACCGTGTGGTCAAATACTTCACTGGACCGGGGAGAGAAAGCCAGACAGATCTCGCCATCGCTGTGTTTAAAATATGCTGGAGAGTTGTGGCGGGAGCAAGGGCTGAGTGAGCAGGGAACCAGAGGTCCGAATCCCTCCCAGGTGGGCTGGTGCAGTGGCCTGTCCCTTCCCGTGGCCATGTGGCACCCGCAGGCACCAAGGGACGTGTGTGACCCCACAGACTCGGCTCTGGGCAAGGGAAACCGGTGACGACCTTACCACCAGTTAGAGATTGGCAAAGCTGCGCACGCATCTCCCACCCAGAACGCATGCAGAGCTGTGGATGCGGGACACACGCCCTAGAAGGGACAGCTGCCAGGAAGGTGACATTCCCACAGTCTCCTGGTTCTTAGGCAGCAAATGCCCGCAGAGGAAGAGGCGGGCTCCAGTGCGCGTCTGAACTTGCCCCAGGAGAGCTGTCAGACTGGGACGCTGCTTCAGAACATGGGAGCGGGAGGCTTACAGGCAGAGCCTAAGGACCCAGTGAGTGGCAGAACGGCGTCTCCCACGTGCTCCAGGGCCAAGGAGACAGGCCAGTCTCAGCCAGAGGCTGGGGAAAGGGACACATGGGAGTTTCCATGCGCCTTTCTCAGCCTGCAGTCCAGACCCCACGAAGCTGTATGTGCTTGGTACTTGGTACCCGCCGATCTGGCTAAGGAGGGTGTGGGGCCCCCGTCCCGGGGGTGTAGCTTCTGTGGTTCTTACTTCTACAATACCCAGCGCACAATAAACCTCCAAGGATCTCGAGAGGAAGGGGACGGCGACTAATCACAATAGGGGGAAAGCCACACACACAGACCAACAGAGGGTCCATGGAAGGGAGTTAGCACAAGAGGGTTTTAAAAGAGCAACGACACTGTGTTCCATAAAGTAGAGGAAAAGACAAACAGATTTAAAGACGGGCGTTCCGGCAGAACGGGGCTCCAGAGAACAAATCAAATGGATATTCCATGTGATGGTCAGGATTCTCAAGAGAAACAGAACAAGAGAATGTTTCTGTATACAGGACAAGATCTCGTGGACTGAGCCGGCTTATATGGTTAGGGGAGCCGGCAAGTTCAGAGTCATCAGGGTGGTCTGGTAGCGGAGGGGCTGGGAAGAGCCAACATGGCAAGTGAAGTCCAGAGGCTGTTTGATGCTGAACTGCCTCTTTCTTGCGGGGCGGGGGCCGGGGGTGTCAGTCTTCTGTGCCATCCAGATCTTCAACTGACTGGACGAGGCCCACCCACACGATGGAGGGCAACCTGCTTTACTCGAATTTCACCCACTGGAATGTTCATCTTATCTACAAACACCCTCCCAGAAACACCCACATACGAGGGTGCTGTGGCCCAGCGAAGGGGACACGTAATGTTAACCACTCTACTCTGGAACTGAAAAATAAAATCTCTGACGAACTCCCGTGGGTGACCGCAAGTGCAGAAGACAGTACGCAAGGAGGCAGAGGCGGGCGCGGGCAGCCCAGGGAACCTGCGGGGACAAAACGCGGAGAGAACAACGCAGAGCAGGCTCCCATGAAGGGTCTAAGTCATGCAAGCCAGGAGTAGCAGCGGGAGAGTGGGCGGGTGCGCACTTGGAGGGACACCGTTCTCCAGGAACCGAGTAAACGTTTCATTAAGAAAAAGGCATTTGAACTCCATGGGAGAGCTTTGGGATTGCTTGATCTCATCCCTGCCCTGCCCCAGCCCCTCTAAGAATGGGTGTTGTGGGGTTTGTTTTTTGTTTTTGAGAGAGAGAGTGAGGAGTAAAAGCATGGGGAGGGAGATGGAATCCCAAACAGACCCCCCACTCAGCGCGGAGCCCAACTCGGGGCTCGATCCCACAACCCGGAGATCAGGACCAGAGCAGAAACCGAGAGTCCGACGCTCCACCCATGGAGCCACGAGCATCCCCAGGAGGGGTCTTGAGGATGGCGGCTTCCTTCCTGTTCCTGCCCTGGGTTCCTGGTGCCAGGAGGGCAGAGAGACACTGTTCTCAAAGAACAGTGTTCGTTGTAGTCTACTGAGGGGCTCCCCAAAGCACGAGCACAAAGGGGGTGCCTTTATGTTGGTGAACTCAGGACCCTCTGTCCAAAGCAAGGAAGGGCACAGGGGGTCCTGCAGACTCCTACTCGGGCGAGAGCACCCCTCCTGTCCCCGAGGACAAGGGCTCTGCCCCTTAGGGGGGTGCGTCGGCCCAAGACTCTTGGTTTGAGCAAAAGGTCTGTCACTTGCTGTCGGTAAGGACACAGGGAGACAGGTCCCCAAGCTCGGTCTCCTCTAGCGGTTAATGCAGGAAGCTCTGACACACTGTGCCGGGGAGGCGAGCTGGTACCTAGTTTGTGACTCAGCCTGCTGATGCACGAAAGATGTTCGCTTTCAGGGGCGCCTGGGTGGCTCAGTGGATTGAGCCGCTGCCTTCGGCTCGGGTCATGATCTCAGGGTCCTGGGATCGAGTCCCGCGTCGGGCTCTCTGCTCCACAGGGAGCCTGCTTCCTCCTCTCTCTCTGCCTGCCTCTCTGCCTGCTTGTGATCTCTCTCTCCGTCAAATAAATAAATAAAATCTTAAAAAAAAAAAAAAAAAAGATGTTCGCTTTCAAAGCCCACGGCCAAGAAAGAATTCTTGAAATGTCTTTGGTGCCAAAAGGTGGTTGTATTAAAGCCCGGGGACGGGACGGGGGGCAGGAGGAGCTGCACTGGGGTCCTGGGGAGGGGCCCATTATACACTTCCCACTTGGGAGGGGTAGGGAGAGTGCAGGCCTCCCAGGTATTTTGGGAACAAGGTTTCCAGGCCCCTGGGGCAGCTCTAGCGAGGAGAGAGTCATGCATTACTGTTCCGTGAAAACTCAGTCCTGCGACCTTTCCGATGTATCTCGGTGCATGTGTGCTTGGGGTGATGATGGCCACCACGTATCTTGGGCCTGGGGGAAGTTTCTAGAGGAAGTTTTATATGTTGAAGTGGACTTACGGGACCCTGGGGGTTGGGCTAGGATTGCCTCTTGCCTTTAGCGAAGTGTCAGCATCGAGGCAGCTGAGCCCCTAGAGGAAGGTCGCTGTGCCTGTTCCGAGGACTTGTCAGTGGGCTGTAGGGAGAAAGGAAATTTAATTTTTCTTCTGCTTTTGTTTCCCCTGTCACCCCCCCCACCCCAAACCGTCTGACCCTTCAACCTGGAAGTTGGTGACGGAAGCTCTCATCTTCCGTAAGGTCTCCCTGCTGACGAGGGGCGGAGAGATGTCCCTGCTGGGCTCAGCGCTGTCACTGGGGCGTCCGTAGCTGGAGCAGCAGGGAGAGGCAGAGGCGCTGAATCAGGAGAGATGACACGTGCGGGTCCCCGAGCGGGAAGCACCGCCGGCCGGAAGCGGGAAGCACCGCGGCAGCGAAAGCGTCGGCACCAGGCGGAGGGATGTGGGAGAAGACACGAAGCATGGTTAGAGTGGCAAAAAGAAAAAGAACCCAAATAAGAGTCTTTTTTTTTTAATTTTTAGGATTTTATTTATCTACTTGAGAGAGAGAGAGAGACAGAGCGAGCACAAGCAGCGGGAAGGTGGGAGGGAGAAGCAGACCCCACGCTGAGCAGGGAGCCCGACCAGGGACTCCATCCCGGGACTCCCGACCGGAGCCAAAGGCGGATGGATGCTCAACTGATCCAGCCACCCAGGCGCCCCCAGAGTCCTTGGAAGGTTGACAAAAATCCTGTCCAGTCCAGGAGTTTAACCAGTCGTTGAAGGAAAGACAGGGTCTCCCGAACGCCCACGGAGTATTCCTGTCTGTTCGAGACGCAGGGGGAGCTGAGCGCCTCTGGAGCGTGAGTCGCATCTTGTTTCTGTGAAGTGCGCGTTCCACCTTGTGCAGCAGTTAAATGTTCTACCGCCTTTCTGCTTTGTAAAACTGGTTCACGCGTTTGTGCTATTTCAGTATTTAGTAGAGAAATGTGATTTGGGGTGTCATTTGGGGCTTGGAGCATGCTCTTATTAAGAGCTTCCCTGTGCCAAACAACACCCCCCAGGCCCAAAGAAGGAGCAAAGATGGATGCCAGGCGGTCGGACCCCTGAAACCCAGAACGTGTACCCTCGTTTTCAGTTCGGAAGGTTGGCTGGGCTGGTCATGGTTTTAACAGTGGGTGCGCGCATCCGGGCAAAACCCAGAGTCCAGTGGCCTATCCAGCCCAGGGGGAAGGCGCAGCCACAGGTTAGAGCCGCTTCGGGTCCTATATGGAGCCGGTCACCTGCTTCTGGGCCTCCTTGGGCTGCAGTCGGGGTTTCAAGGGCCCTTTGGTTCGGGAAGCCACCTTCCGCATTTGTGGTGACTGCATTCACGCTTAGTTCCAGGCCGTTCCTGCATGATTGCCTAAAGCCTCCACTCGTGATTTTACATCAACAGCGGTAACTTCTAGGATAAATGTGGCACCAAGAAGCCTTCTTTGTCCGAGGTGGGGCCTTCACACGACCCTAGTTAGCAGGAATCACTGGCAAGTGTGGTGCGACTTGTCTCGGGATAAGGGCAGCCCCAGGGCACCATCCAGTACAATCCTAGGGAACGTGGGGCCGTCCGCCATCCGCGCGAGCCCATGGCTAACCCCGTGGCGTGGGGTCCGCTGTGCTCCTAAGGAGCGATTTTGTCATCCCAGCCACACAGGACTGGTCACGGTGATCGCTGACTTATACGCTTGTTGGGGAACCAATCCTGTTTTCTAGTTGCTCAATAATCCTGTGCCCACGGGGTCTCATTATTGTCCCCACAGAGTAACAAGCAAGATTGTCCATACATGAGCTCTTGGGGTAATTTCTTTGAAGGTTCTCAAGCTGGCTAGCTCAGGCAAACAGCAAACGCTCAAAGACAATCAGAACTACGATTTAACATCTGCAAAAGTGTGTTATCGAAACGCAGTTTTTCTCACTAAAATCACTGTTATTTCCAGAGGTAGTCAAGTTAAGACTAAACCGTTTGTGAAACAAGTTCAGTTTTAACACACTTGGCCTGAATATTTCCGTAAGCTCAGCAAGAACAGTGAGTGATCATACAGATCTTTTAGAATCTGCTTTGCTGGAACTTTATAAGGAATCTCTGGGTTGAACTTTCAGTAGCCTCTCCAGGCTGGGAGCCAAGCCAAGTACTTGCCGTCAGACATGCCTGCCGTACCTATAGATGAGGTGGATTCCTCTCCGCCCGGTCCCCAGGACAGCCCGAGGGTCCTGCACCTGCCGGGAAGTGACATTCTTGACTCACCTGGTGAGGCTGCTGGGGACTCTGTATGCAAGGTATCAGGCCAACAGTTCCAAGGGGCTTTATGGCTCCAGGTTTCATAAAGTCAACCTTGGCTCCTTAAAGCTGTCTGGTCACATCTGAGTCTGTGCACGTCTCTCTCAAATGTGACATTTCAAAGCCTTGGTAAAATCATCAGTGTTTCCTATGAACCCTGTTACAAGGAGAACAGATCCTTACGGAACTCATGCAAATACCACGATTGCCCGAGAAGAAAGGACACTTACTGAGACCTTTTGAGCTTCAGGGGGTTCAAGCAGAGAGAAAAGTTAAATGCTTCAATGTGTTCACAAATGTGTACCTTACCATGTTTCTGTAAGTCACAGACATCGCAAGAGAAAGGTTTGGAAGAGCAAACGTTCGAGACCAGCCATGTTTCCGACGGTTCAGTGACGACCTTGCACCAGAACACACACCATACAAACAAGCCTAATTAGTCAAAGAGACGTTGTTCACAATTTTAAATCTCAGGGAAGTTTGGTAAAACCTTAGGAAGTTAAAGCACGTGCCTAAGCA
Organism: Meles meles; assembly: GCF_922984935.1. Taxonomy (NCBI): domain Eukaryota; kingdom Metazoa; phylum Chordata; class Mammalia; order Carnivora; family Mustelidae; genus Meles; species Meles meles. Next base: position 1,348,751 of record NC_060066.1, read on the forward strand.
GGGGTACGGGTCATTAAACGCCTGATAAACACAAACCGTAGAGACCGGTTTTTCTGGCAAAGAAAGAGAAAACAGCTGTTTATATTTTCCGGCCAAGAGCAGACCCGCAATCCCAGAAAACTGTGTCTTTTGAACAGAGAGAAAACAGAATGTCAGTCTCACACTAGCGTATTTTCGAATCCGCTCATTTCGACCTTGGCCCATCCTGACCACACGTGAAATTCCTTTCCGAAGACTTCCCTTCACAAACCCTCCACCAGTTTTCCTTCAACAAAAATGTGTTCCCTTTCCTCAGATACACATACTTACACATACTGAGTTTCTTCCCTTATTCCCACTGGTTTTAATGACATGTAGCAGGATTTTAACTCTTAGTCTCCAGTGAAACTAAGCAGTAAGCAGTTGTGAACTGTCACTCCAGAGTTCTGCAGATGGCAGTTGTATGACTCTATTAAGCACAAAGCACGTTTCCAACAGACCCAAATATCCTTAGTTTCTTTGCAATAAGAAGTCAAAAGTGCAAAGCTGTGTTCAGTTGCACTCCCTCCTATTTGGAAAAGACCTAGATGTCCAATGATTTCAATCCCAATTTATCATCAAGCAAAACGTTAAGTTTCGGGTTATGACAGACTTTGAAAGCTCTCTTAGTACCCTTGAAAACCTTGAGACAGACAAAATTAACCATGATTTTAAGTCATCTTTCAAAAAAAGATTTTATTTATTTATTTGACACACAGCGAGAGATCACAAGTAGGCAGAGAGGCAGGCAGACGGTGGGGGGGGGGAGAGCAGGCTCCCCGCTGAGCACAGAGCCTGATGTGGGGCTCGATCCCAGGACCCTGAGATCATGACCTGAGCCGAAGGAGACGCTTAAACTACTGAGCCACCCAGGCGCCCTTATTTCATTTTTTTTTTTTTTGCTAATAAGTTGCAACAGAGATCAAGAGCTTATCTGACCTTGGGCAAGCCTTGGTGGAACACTGATGAAGGGCAGCCAGAAGAAAGGCAGGCAGAGACAAGGACCCTCTGTCCCAAGAGGAAAACTACCTTTAAATGAAAAGGAGGGGCACCTGGGTGGTTCAGTGGGTTAAAGCCTCTGCCTTCGGCTCAGGTCATGATCCCGGGGTCCTGGGATCGAGCCCCGCATTGGGCTCTCTGCTCAGTGGGGAGCCTGCTCTCTTTCTGCCTGCCTCTCTGCCTACTTGTGATCTCTGTTTGTCATATAAATAAATAAAATCTTAAAAAACATAAAATGAAAAGGACCCCATCCTGGTGTTCTAAGCTTTCCTCAGCTTACCCAGGGACCCATACAAAGTCTTCCTATGGGGGAGACTTACAACTCGTATGTGACAGAAGGAAGGGAATGGCCTCGGGTGTCTCGACCAGGCCCAGGGGGAGGGGGCAGGTGTCAGCTGTACAGCGGTGGGACAGCTAAACAAGGAGCTTGATCTGGGGGCTCCGGGCTGGCCGGAATTCTTTAGGGCATGGGGACCACCGACCTCTGGAACCCGATGCTATTGAACAGCGTCTGGGGAGGAGCCTACCGCCCTTCCCACGTGGACAAGTACCTGCAGTTGGACGAGCACGTGGACAAAAACCTGATTGCGTGACGGGTGCGGGAGGGTCAATCAGATTAAAACACCCACTTAAAAGCCAATCGGTTTGTTCCCCTCTGTGGTTTTTACCTGGGACCCTGGCGGGGAACCCGGAGTGGGCGGGGTCAGGTGCCGACCGTCCTCTCTGCTCCTCACAGCCAGCAGGGAGAAGCCCAGGTGCCGGGGGCATCGAGGAGGGCCTGGAAGCCAGGTAAGCAGGAGGTCCCCTGGGTGGCGCAGACACGGGAGGAGGAGGGCTGGAGAGGAGGCCAGGTGCCCCCGGAAGGCAGAGAACACGGTTTCTTGGTTCTACAGCTCCTCGGCTCAGACAGACAAACAGACACCCTGTTTGTCCCCCAGCACGGACACCTGTGGTCCAGGTCAGGCTGGAGAAGACAGGAAAGTTCCCTGGCACAGAGGGAGTTTCGGCAGCTCCTTGGGAAGCCTCCTTAAAGTCCCCATCCCCGGGTCCGCGCCCCACAGCTGGCTCTAATGACAGCCAGCAAGCCCGGGAGACGCAGGAGACGCCCCCACAGCTGTCAGGAGGAGGGACAGTGGGAGTCCCCGTCCGCCTCCTCCAGAACTGCGGCCTGTGTGTCCTCCAGCAACCTGGATCCTGTCGCGCCGAGGCCTGTTTAGATCATTATCCTCCTCCAGGCCGGGAGGGCATTTGCTGTCCTGGCTCCTGACCCAACCTGCGCGGCAAGAGGCCCCTTACGTCGGGGTCCTGATGCAGAGCCCGCAGGCTGGCCCGAGAGCACCTCCGTCCACGCGCCCTGCTTCCTGCGGAAGAGACCAGCAGACACACCCCACCGAGGCCGCGCGGGGCTACAGGAGCTCAGTCCTTTCCTCAGCTTCGCAATCCACATTGTTTCCGGCGGTTAGAAGGCTCGGCGAGGGGGAGTCCTCGGGAACTGGAGGAGAGAGAGAGAGAAGGTCCATCGCGGAGAATCCCACCCCCCCCCCCGACTCCCAGGTGGCGTCCCACACGGGATACGTCCGAGGTTCCTGGCATCAAAGGGACGCCACGTGTCCCTCCAAGGAGGTCGCTCTGATCACCGCTCTGCCATAAAGTCCCCGGGGGAGCGATGCCAGCGTCCCCCCGTGTCCCCACTGCGTCCTAGGCTAGTAGGGCCTGAAATACCATGCCCTGGAGGTCGAGCCGTGAAGGTCGCCTCTTACCCCACCTTGCCTTGAAGACCCCACCGTTGTTAGCCCATGGAAAACTCTAGAAAAGTTTTACAAGGGGAAAGGACCCAGTATTGTAGTTTAAGTAGTTAGAGGACCTTGACGGAAAACAGTAAAGATAGAAACCCGTCACGCTCTGAGTGACATTCCCACACGTGTGGTCTTTACAGCCGGCGTCCCTAGGAAGCCATCCCCGGTTGGGTTTTAGTTCAGTCGGGTGCTGGGTTCCGCCGGCTCCCAGTGCAGGTCCCGTGGCCAGAAGTGGCCAGACCAGGGGCATAGGTAGGATCATATTAGACCGATGAGGAGGGAACCTCACATGGGAGAGTTAAGATGGGCAGCCAGGCTGGTCGCTCGGGTGGCTGTCCCGTGCCCGCCACAGATGACTTTGTCGAAGGACAGGAACAAAGAGAGGGCATCAAGTTTCTGGGTCTTATTACCATTCAGGCCCGGGGACTGACGTCCAGTGAAACGGCCGGGTTTCTCCTTCCGTCCGGGTAGAGCAGCCGCGGGCTGGACGATCGTAGCCTGAGCGGTCGACATGAAAGTGTTCCAGTAAGACGGTACTCCTGGGGGCACCTGGGGGGCTCAGTTGTTAAGCGTCTGCCTTCGGCTCAGGTCATGATGCTGGGATGGAGCCCGGCATTAGGCTCCTGGCTCAGCGGGGAGCCCGCTTCTCCCTCTCCCTCTGCCCCTCCCCGACTTGTGCGCTCTCTCAAGCTCTCTCCCACTCTCTGTCAAATAAATAAATAAAATCTTAAACAAAAGATTTATTAAAGAAAAAAAAGATCGTATTCCTTTCAAAGGCCCTGAAATGGGAATAAAGGGAAAGAAAGAGTCGTCAAGGGTGCGGCAAGGCTCAGCGTCCAGGTGAAAAGGCCGACACGCCATGCTACGCACCCAATTGTGTAGGAAATGTTGGGGTTTAGGAGTGAACAGTCAAGAAAGAATTCTTGAGATGTCTTTGGTGCCAAAAGGTCGTTTTATTAAAGCCTGGGGACGGGACCGGGGGCAGGAGGAGCTGCACTGGGGTCCTGGGGAGGGGCCCATTATACACTTCCCACTTGGGAGGGGTAGGGAGAGTGCAGGCCTCCCAGGTATTTTGGGAACAAGGTTTCCAGGCCCCTGGGGCAGCTCTAGCGAGGAGAGAGTCATGCATTACTGTTCCGTGAAAACTCAGTCCTGCGACCTTTCGGATGTATCTCGGTGCGTGTGTGCTTGGGGCGATGATGGCCACCATGTATCTTGGGATTTAGAGATAAAGGAAGTTTCCAGAGGAAGTTTTATATGTTGAAGTGGACTTACGGGATCCTGGGGGTCGGGCCAGAATGGCTTGTTGCCCTTAGCGAAGTGTCAGCACAGAGGCCGCTGAGCCCCTACAGGAAGGTCACTCTGCCTCATTCCAGGACTTGTCAGTCCGTGGGCTGCAGGTAGTGAGGAAACGCCAGTTTTCTTTGGCCTTTGTTTCCCTCACCCGCGGAGGCCCTGGGTCCGCTCCTTTCAGTCCCGCCCGGAGACGCAGGCCTGCTGCGGGAGGTGGCGTGTCGCTCTCCTGCAGGGTCCTGCTCTGCTCTGGTCCCCAGAGAACTCTCGGAAGAGAGGGGGGTCAGGTTATCTTCTGCGCGGGGCGGGGGGACAAAGGGTGTCAGACTGAGTCCCTCCCCGAATGAGAGTCGGGCAAAGGCAGGTTTGGCCAAATTCCCGGCAGAGAACAGATGGCAGAGAAATCGGCAGAATGCGGCCGACGGTGCTCTGTGGAGAGGGGTGGACAGGACTTAGGGAAGCCACGCGGCGCCCCCTCCAGCCCCAGGGACAGGGACGCCTGCTGTCTACTGGCCAGGCTGGAAAGGCGGCCAGAGGGGCATTTGCTGTAGGTGCCCACGAGTGATGCGACTGTCCCAGGAGACCCTGCGGGGGGCCGTGGCATCGACACCCCACTTCGATCTTCTCCTCTTAGAATCTGCTGGGCTCCCAGGGCCCCTCCCCCAGCCTTAGAACCCCTCGTGGGTGTGTGTCTGCTGCCCCCACACTGCCCGCCCCGACCCCCAGCTTGCCCCTCCTCTCTCCCTGCACCCCTGTCCTCCCGAATCCATTTCTCGTGCCTTCTCCTCAGAGATCCCCGTCTTCCCACTTCACCTCCAAGGGGACTCCAGAGACACTCACAAGGTGACAGTCTGGGGCCCCGGGTGAGGATAAACGGCAAGTTCGAGAAGATCCCCCATGGGGACACAAGGCAGGCTCTTTCCACAAGAGACGTCCCCAGAGGCCGGAGCACAGCCGAGCAACAGCCTCACGGCTGGGGCCTGCGGACACAGACCCTCAGAGCGACCGTCCCGGGCCGGCTGCGGGCACTGGTCAGGTCTCTGGAGGCCGGAGCCCTGGCCGGAGCTGCCTTGTCATCCCTTGGTTTGTTTCGTTCTGTCTCCAGCTCTGTTCTTCCCACTTACCAGATCTCCTCTGTCCCGCCGCGGCCCGTGGGCGAGCAGGCTGGGGACCTTGGACATCACGGGAGAGCAGGAGCAGGGCGATGTGGCAGATGGCAAGGACGGGAGAGAGGAGGCGCAGGGCCTGCCTGGCCTGGCCGTGGGCACCCCCGGAGGAGCACAGCGGCAGGAGGCCAGAGCTGGGGCAGGATCCCTCCACCTCCCAGGCCGGAGGTGCAGGTGGCGGGCCCAGCAGCCTGGGAGGGGCAGGCGAGGGACAGGAGCCTGACATGCCCATTTCCTCCCCAGAGAGAGACCCCCTCCGTGGGGGGATGCGGGAACAGACCAGAACAAAGAGCCGACTTTGGCTACTGAGATGGGGCGGGGCGTCCCCGGGGCTCCTGCCGCTGAGATCAGGGAGTCTGGGCTCCTGGCCACCCTGTGCCTGCCCCTCCCTGCAGCCTGGCCAGGTGCCAGGGCACCCCGAGAGTCTGGGGCACGAGGCCTCAGCAGGCCTCCCTCAGCGGCCTCGCCCCTCCCCGCCCTACCTGCCTTCCCCAGGCGGCAGGAAATGGAAACTTAGAGCTCGGGGCTCCTCCTCCCACCGCTCAGCCCCTTCTCACCCACCCCGCCCCCCTCCCTCTGCGCCCTAGGCGGCCTGCACCCTCCCGCCCTCCAGCCTCCCCCCTCCCCAGGGAGGGGCAGAGGGAAGCCAGGGGCCCAGCGGTCTCTGAGCGCAGCTCCGCAAGGGCTTGACCCCAGAGCAGAGGCCGTGGGGCCCCGGTCCCGGCCAGCACTGCAGGCGGCGTCCAGCCCCGGCCGCAGGGGGCTTCTGAGAACGGGATCAGCATCGCCACCTCCGAGCGTAGGCGTGGGAAGGGCGGTGGCAGAGGAACGCCACCTGGGAGACAGCGGTGCGGGACGAAGCCTGTGGGACTGTGGCAGGGGCAGAGCGCGGGGGCCACGGGGTCCTGCCACCTCGCCACCGCCCGCGGGGCACCTCGCAGCTCAGAGCCACGCCAGCGCCGTCGCGTGCCCAATGCTGAGTGAACAACACCGCGAGTGCCCTCTACCCGGGGACTCGGGGCCCCGCGGAGCACCATCGCCCGCGACCACAGCTGCCTGCGTGTACCTGTGGGACGTTCTGATGTCTAGTTCCTGGAATTCCTTTTCTTTTTTAAATATTTTGTATTTTTAAAGTGATCTCTATACCCGACGTGGGGCTTGAACTTCCAACTCGGAGATCAAGAGTGGCCCCTCCGGGGACCCAGCCCGGCGCCCCTTCTTCTGTTTTTAATGCCAGTCTGACCCCTGCAGGGGCGTCGCACCGTCCCTGCCCACGCAGTCTCAGTCAGGCTGCTCCTGTAAGGGCCTGTGCAGCCACAGCGGCCCCACCCCGGTTGAACCGCCACTTTGTTGCAAAGCTTAAATTGACATCACCCCCCCCCCACCCAGGGGAACTTACTTAAAAACAAGTCCCGGAAACCAGTCCTAGGAAACAATGTCCATGTACAAGGGTGGGTCAGGCCAGGTGGAGACACCCGATCAGGGGGGCACACTGTCTCCCTGGTTACCAAGGTGAGGGGCTAGTTTCCATGGCTACTGCGGGGTGAATTGCCATTCAATTAGCCGCCTGTGTGTGGCCAGGCCCGACCACAGGGCCTTTGCTCTGTAAAAGCAGGGAGGGGTGGTCCTCTGTAAGGGAGGTCCCGACGGGTCTGTTTGACGGTCGGTCTGGTTCTCGACGCCTGCCGTGAAATAAAGCTTTGCTTGACCTTCGCTTTGTGTCAGTCTCGCTCCTTTAATCACGGACCCATTATTGGGGGACCCATTTTTGGGGGGACCCAACACTCCAAGGTGCTTCCCAATCCTTCCCCCAAGGCACTGGTCAGGCTGGGGTCTCCTTCCTCTTGTCGCCTTACCGGGGCAGATCCCTCCTGCCCCCCTTATTTGGGGACTGTCCCCTCCACGGATGCAATCCCTGCATCATCACCTGGCTGTGTGTGTTGGTGGGGTGTCCCCCGTGATGGCCATGACCATGAAAACCCACATTTCCGAGCTTCCTTGCCCATGCTGGAGCCGAGATTCCCCGGAGACGGGCCATGACCCTGAGCCCCACACTGACCACTGTCCCACCCTGCTGGACAGTGTTCTTAGGCCACTGGGCACAGGCACACCACTTGGGGCACCCAGGGTCAACCTGCGCGCCGGGCGGGTGTGAGGCTGGGAAGCCCAAGGGACCGCGTTTCCCAGAGTCTCCGTCCCGCTCTAGCGGGTCACAGCGACTCCTGCTCTGCGGTTCTCTTGCTCCGAAGGGGCCCAGAGAAGCTTGTTTTCCACTCCAAGGGGGAGGCAGTTAATCATTCTGAGTTCCTCCTAGGCCCCAAACACCTGGGAGCACTTCAGAGTACAGGATCCCAAGCACATTCCAGGACGCAAGCCTCTGCGAAACCTGGGCCGACCCTGGCGCCAACACGCCAGCCCCAGCGAGTCACGGCCCAACTCCCATCGTTCACCTGACCCTCGCCGCCCACGGACTCCACCCTGGACTCCTGAAGGAGCAGGAGCCCGGACCCCTTTCCAGTAGGGAGCTCACCCCAAGGGCGCCGGTGCCGCAGGCACTCAGTCTGCTCCGCTCTGTCCCTCATGTTGGGCAGGAAGCCCTTCCCTCACTTCCTCCCAGCTCCCTTCTGATTTCAGGCTGCATGAAGCCACGGACACTCTCAGCTTGTCTTCTGGGGCCCCCTCTGGGTCCTCAGACCACGCCCGCTGGCATCAAGTAGACACCGACTTCCCCCCCTTTCCAGGAGTGCCCCGATGCACCCCAGCCCCGTCAAAGGAGCCGTGGGCTGGGAACACAGAGCCTTGCCGGCAGGGACGGCTTCCCTGGTCACCACAGACACAACGTGGCTGGCAGAGAGGAAGTGGGCACAGGGCAGTGTCCTGCTCCCCCGCTCCCGGGCCCCCGCCTGCCCAGCCAGGTTTGCCTGTGTCTGCTGGGACCCGACGGGCCCGGCATCCCATTGTGGAGTCCCGGGGAGCCAGACGCTGGCCCCACCGCGTGCCTGCTGCTGTAGGCTCCTTCTCCCCACTCCACGGACCCACTCCTGCCTCTGGAGGGGGCTGCCTTCCTCCCAGAAGCAGACTGACCTCCCTCCCTGCTTCCTGTCCTGCCCTGTCCTACCCCATGATGAACTTCCCACGTGGCCAAGAGTGGAGGTTCCCTTCTAGGCCTGGAGGGCAGAGAGCTGCGGACTCAGGGGAGCCCCTTCTCCCCATGTGGGCCTCCGGGTGGGGCCGTGGGGGTCCCCCCACTGAGGCCCCTGCAGGGAGGGGGTCCCCCAGACTGCAGTCCCGGCCACAGGCAGTCGCGGCCAGAGCAAAAGGTGGAGAACATGTGTTTATTTGCGGCACCAGGGCAGCAGGCAGAATCCAGGGTGGACGTGGACGTGGACGGAGAGGGTGGGGGCCGCAGCTGGAGCTGGGGGGGAGGGGCGATGCCTGGGTCCACCGGCCTAAACCCGATGCACTGAAACCCCATCTTCTTCCAAAAGGCCAGCCTTAAAGTGAGTGACTGTGGCTGCAGAAGGGCCAGAGAAAAGCAGCTTCGTTGTTGGGGTCGGGTGCGCCGCGGCTACCGTTGGACTCCTGACCCCCTCCCCCGCCACCTCTGACTCGGCCGCACACCCGCGCGCATGCCCAGGGCGCACCCAGGCCCCGTCGCCGCTGAGCTAGGCGGTCCCCCGCGACGCCGCCGCCCTCGGAGAGTGACCACAGGCCTTCCCGGAAGCAGCGGCCCAAAGCACAGCTCCCAGCCCAGCTGGGGACAGACGTGCCCCTCCCAGTGTGTCCCCAGGCCTCAGTCCTGACTCCGGGACCCTCGGCCTCCGGCCCTCAGCCCTTCCCAGGTTCCCTGAGGAAGGTCACGCGGCCGCCTGGGGAGTGAGGGCCGCGGGCGCCTGGGATCGGGGGGCGCGAGGGGCAGGCCTGACCGTGGGCACCGAGGGCGGCGGGGGCTGGGATCGAGCCGGGCGAGGGGTCGGAGGAAGAGGCTTCCGTATGGTTTGGGGGGTCTCGGAGGGGCCGGGCCTTCCTTCCTGAGCCGGGGCAGTCCGGGCCGGCTGCCGGGCGGCGTGGTCAGGGCCCGAGCCGCTGCAGGGCGGGCAGCAGGCCGAGCAGGAGCCCGAGGCCCAGCACCGCGGCGCTGGCGCGCAGCCCCCGGCCGGCCCCGCTGACGTTACACAGGAAGCTCCGGCAGCAGTAGGTGCCGATGGACGCCACGCCGAGGTTCACGCTGGGGCTGGGGCAGATCGGGGAGCAGCCCTTGTTCAGGGTATGGCCGAAGTCCACCAGTTTCCCTGCGCAGGAAGACAAGGCGGTGAGGGCCGGCGCGGGGGGCGGGGGCCGGGCGACGGGCAGAGGCGGCGCTCACCGAGGCCGGCAGAGGCGGACACCGTGACGCAGTAGTTGTCGGAGTCCGAGCACACGGTCGGCTTCAGGCAGTAGAAGTTACTGTTCTGGTTCGTGCACGAGAAGCACACCAGGGAGCAGGCTGCGGAGGAAGGGGGCGCAGCAGGTGATGCCTGTCTCGGGCCCTGGGGCGCCTTCCGGCGGCGTCCCCCCGTGTCCCCTGCCAGTCCGCGACCCCCAATCCTTGGCGGATGTTAATCGAGCAATCATCACACTCCAGACCCAGGCCCCGGGTCCAAATGCACAGTGGGGAGCGTGTCAGGGGCAGAACCGGGGCCTCCAGGGGCGCAGCGAGGAGGAGTGACCGGCTCTGCTGGGGCAGAGGGCCGAGGGGCCGTCCGGAACAGGTCACGTGGGAACGGGCCTGAAGGTCCCCTGGGCGCTGCTGGGCACCGCTTGGGAGAGAAGGCAGAAGGAGAGTCCAAGAGGAAAGCAGGGCTCACCCAAAGGCAGGCCCGGGCCCCGGGAGGCATCTCACCTCGCTCCACACCCAGCAGGGCAGCCAGCAGCACGGGTAGGAAGACCTTCATTCCGGAGGAGATGGGTGTCCGGTCTGGGCTCTCACAAAGCCAAAGATACGGGTCCTGCTTAGACAACAGCTCGGTGGGGGACCCAGCTGCCCCCTGGGAGGGCCCTGGGAGCCACGCTGCCCTCCATTGGATAGCGGGGGTGGGGGGGCTGTCTTACGGCAGCCACACAGCCGGCACATGGAGGGTCCTCCCGCAGCGTTCCCGCCCACCCCTCGCTCAGCGCACACTCGGCCCTGAGACCCTCCCCCAGCCCACGGGGCTTGCTGCTGGGGCCGGATGGGGAATCACGACAGACCTCAGGACCACACAGAAAGGAAGTCCAAGAGACTGGACCTTGCCGGTGGTGATGCTGGGCGTGGGGGGGATGGCGACCAGGAATATTAGCCAGCCCACATCCAGAACTTTCCATCCCTGCTGTGAGGACTCAGGGGCCGGCTGGGCGCTGGGCACCCGCCTCCAGCAGCTTCGGTGTTGCGGGGGCAAGGGGCGCTTCCCGCTCTATATGATTCAGCGCTGACGACAGCGAGCCTGCAAAATCTGCTATTTCCCCATTTCCTGCCTGAAAAATAGGTTGGGCGAGGTTCGGCTGGCGAGATCTGTCTATGGAGGCTGCCTGGTGCCCTCCACTGGGACCCCCTCCCAGGCAGAGACCAGTGGCAGTTGGTGGAGGAAGCTGGGGCGGGGGGCGGGGGCAGCTGGGGCTCTGGTTCCATGTTCTGCAGGAGGCAAGGTGTGGGAGGAGCAGTCTGGTGCCTTCCCCGGGGGACAGCCATGGGCGGCAGAAGGGCATTCTGGGCCCGGGGAGCTGGGTCCCAGGCACTGGGGAGAGGAATGCCAGGGAGAGAACAGGCTTCCCCGCCCGGTTCTGGGCCCGGGGTTAACGTCCTGGGGTCTGGGACAGGAGCTGCGGATGCCCGAGAACAGGGCTGAGCCCATCTCCAGATGTGGGCAGCGTGGGAGAAAGGAGCCCCAGCTTCCTCTCCTATAATGTGAGGTTTGGGCCTGGAGAAGCTCTGAGCTGTTCTCCAGGAAGCTCTGGAATGCACAGCCACCAGTCACATCTGGTGTCCCCACTGTCCCCGGCCAGGCATGCAACCAAACAGGCCCCACCGGGCTGAGTCGAGCCACTGGCTGGAGTGGATGGACAAGAGCAGGGTCAGGCAATGGAAGCCCTGAGGGGCACCAGGGGGCCTCGAGGACAGTGCCATTTGGGATCCGGACTGCCCACTCCTCCCCCAGGCTCACAGGGCTGATTTCTGACAAAGCCAGGCTTGCAGGGACTGGGGGCCACTACAGAGGTAGGAGCTGTCCTTGTCCTGGAAGATCGAAGGTGGCTCAGGGGGGTCAGGGAGCGGGGGCTTTGGGGGCCACGTTCCTAGGCACCTCACACGCTTGCATAATCTTTGGCAAACTGGCTTTCACCCCTTGCCGGGGTAGGCTCCAGTCCCCAGGGTGGTCGGTCCACCGGGAAGGGCCCTTAATTCTTCCCATCCTGCGGGCCGCCAAGATCCCAGCCCCCTTCCCGAGTCAGCAATGCTGCCCCTCGCCAGTGCCCACGGGAGAGGTGAAGGGGAACCTAGAGTCCGGTGACGGCCCCCCTACCCGCGCGGCTCTGGGTCACCCAGCCAGGGAGGGCACCTGCCCCGATCTTGGGCACTATCCGGAAGGGCTGGGGGGATGGGAGCGGAGGCTCAGCCCCCGTGCGCCGGGCCCACCCGTAAGCCCGGCCTCCCAGCCTCCTCCAGACACCCCCGCGTCGCTCCCGGCACCCCCTCGCCGCTTCTCTCCGCCCTGCCCGGCGCCAAGGGGGTCGTCCCCGCTCCCCCTCCCCGGTCCGGACCCCGCCGACTTACGCGGGGCAGACGCAGATCCACGGCCTCGCCGAGCTTCCCCAAGCCTGGCGCCCAAGCGCACGACAGCCCCGGACTCGCGGCAGCCACGGCGGGCGGGGGACGACAGGCGGAGTCGGCGCTCGCGCGGGCGGAGGGAGCAGGGGCGGAGTCGGGGCCCCGGCGGGCGGGGGGAGCAGGGGCGGAGTCGGGGCTCCCGCGGGCCCGGGGCGCAGGGCGAGCTGGGGGCGCAGGGGCGGGCGGCGCAGAGCTGGCGCTCCCACGCGCTGGGGGAGCAGGAGCAGGCGCGGGCTCGGGGCTCCCGCGGGCGGGCGTGCGGCCGGCATTCCGGGGAGTGGGGACGGGGCGGGGTCGGACTTCCCCGGCCCGGGCGGGGCTGGCAGGTCCCCACGACGGGCCCGGAGCCCAGCCCCAGGGAGGTGTCGCTGGCCCGTCCGGATGGTCCTTCTCGTCCCCACGCGGGGCGCGCGTCATGGCGGGGCAGCCCGGCGACGCGTGGCGGGCGTGTGCGGGCGGGGACGGGGCCACCTTCGCCGGCCGCGCCCCGGGAGGGCTCGCGTCCTTGGCTCCCAGCTCGGAGGGAGCGTTTCAGACTCCCGGGCCGGCTGCGGGCGGGGAGGAGGCGGGGAGCTAGCCTCCAGCACGCCGCTCCCTCGCCCCGGGCCCCCGGGGTCCTCGGGGGTGAGCCCTTAGCCCTCCCGCGGCGGGGGTGGGGGAGGAAGGCCGCAGAGGGCACCCCGGCCGGACAGCCCTCTTTGCTGCTTCCGGATTCCCTTCTGCTCGGGGCGCAGGGGCTGCCTCTTCTGCGGCTGCCCGACTTGGGCCAACGCCCTCGGCCAGGATGCTCCCGGGCCCCAGCTCGCTGTGCGGCCGGGGGGTCGGTTCACAAAGCCCGCCTGATGGGACCCTCCCAGCGCAGAGCCGAGAGGCCCGCTGGGATAGAGGCAGCAGCACCCTTCTACCGCGGCACAGCCTCTGGGCGCGGTCTCAGTAGGTGTTCCCTGGCTGGACCCACACCACCGACTCTGGGCAGGGAGGCCGGGCTCTGGCGGGGCAGCGCGGCCTGGCAGGACTCCACGCCCTTGCATCCTGCTTCTCATTGGCCAGGCTGGGAGGCTGCCTGCGGCCGGGGCGGCTGGGGATGCTGGGCCCTTCCTCCCCGGCCTCGTTTGCCGGGTCCCCTCCTCCTGCGGCGACGGCAGCTCGTCCCAGCCGCCCGCTTGTTTTGGACGAACACCTCAGAGTTTCACACCGCCCGTCCTGGGAAGGGCCGCGCACCTGACCTTTTTCTCTCTGCCTTTCTGGATGGCACTTGCCGCGAGGGTGGTGAGAGGCATCAGAAGAAGAAGCCTCTTCCTCCTCTTCCTCCTCCTCCTCCTCCTGTTGGGGAGGACAGGTGAGGGGAGGGAGCTGAGGCAGAATGGCGGGGTGGGGGGGCTGCATGGGAGAGGGGCCCTTGCAACACCCCGGTTGCGTGGGAAAGGTCTAGGGGTATGTGAGGGGCCATGTGAGTGTGCAGGGAAGTGAGTGTGTGGTCGGTGTGTGAGTGTGCACGTAAGAGTGTGAGTGTGTGGTCGGTGTGTGTGAGTGGGTGTGTGTCTTCACCAGTTGGGGATCAAGGTCAGACATTGCATGGTTCTCTGTAATGTCCCCATGATGTGGGATGGCTCAACTTGGGAAGGCTTTACGGGCTCTCTCCCTGGGGGGTCAGCACGTGTCCCAAGAGGTCCCCAGCCAAAGCGCAGTGGTATCTGGGGTTCCACACTTCTAAGGGTGATGGGCCTGCTATCCCCAGGGACATGCAGTAAGCCATAGCCCTTGATTACCTGCTCTGGATCTTACCTCCGGAGGTAAGATGAATTTGGGTCCCCGTAGGAGACATATGTTTTATCTTGGCAGTGCCCGTCACTTTCTGTGTGGGCTCCTTGCTTGTTGATTCCGCCCAGCAGGTCAGCCCTCGAGGGCAGTGCCCAGCGCCCAGACCACCGCCGGCTCGTGGTCGGGGCTCAGCAAATATTTGTGACGGAAAGCATATGTGGGCTTTGCCCCGTGCGAGACAGGACCCTGGGATCTGGAGAGCTCTGTGATTCTGAACAACCAAATCACAATGAGACTCAGACGTCCTTTGAAAATGCATCTGAACATATATGGCCAAGCCAGGAGCTGGGACAGTGCCTGGTGATGGAGTCTGTGGGGTCCTTCTGAGAACCTTCACCTCCACAGATTCCTGGAAGTACAATGACCGGGTCTCGAGTTCGTTTCTGTGAGGTGTTTCGTGATACGGAAAGGATTCTAGGCAGGTCCGGCCAGGTGAGTCGGAGAGGGTGGGTGTTGTGGCTAGGATAGAGGGTCATGGCCTCGGACCCGTTCCTCCTGAAGGAGGCCCCACATCCAGGGGCTCGGCATATCCAGGAGTTACCGGTCACACATGTTCCCACCTGGGGGCCTCCTTTCTAACGTCTGCCCACCACGGTGGACCCACTCAGGCTCCCTCCTTCAACCCTGAACTCTGGGAGCCTCCTTCGCGTGTGCTGGAATGGCAGGTGCGTGTCCGTCTGGTGGGCTTGTGTCTGTGGACGCCGCTGCTTCTGCTTCTCCTTCTCTTTCTTGGGCTTGCTGAAGTCTTTGGGCTTTGTAGACCCCCTGCTGATTTCCTGGGCCAGCCACTGCCCCCCCCGCCCCCAGCCCTGGGGCCCAGAATGTTCTTCCCTGCTCATGCTCTCTGGGGAAATTTCCCTTGGCAGAAGCAGCTGGAGTTTGGGGGTACACAATTGCCGCTGCATGCCTCCCAGTTCTGTCTGGGGTGTGGACCCAGGGGTGTGCACTGTCTGGCTCGTCCGGAACTGGGAGAGACAGGTGCCCACTGCCCTCACCGTCTGCAGAAAGGGGATCCAGGGGCTGGAGGAGCCAGTGAGAGGAGCCCGGCGCGGGTGCTGAGGCTGGAGACTGGGGCCACGAGGTGCAGGTAGGCAGTCGTCCTTGGCTCGCATTCTGCGTTCTCACCCGAAGAGGGAGGCACAGCCTGGGCTCTGGACGCATCAGCGCCTGCAGCTTCTGTGAGTGGAGCTGGAGCTGCGGCTGGAGCTGCCCCCCTCCTCCGAGGCTCCCACTGCAGGTCTCTGCTCAGGGGTCCTGTGGGGAAGTGTGCAGACCCCCGGCCCTCCTCTCCTGCTGCTCTGACTCTCCCAGGCCAGGAAGCCCGAGCCACTCTCGCTCGGGCTCTAGCCGGATGGGAGGCAAGGCGTCATCGGGCAGGGGGGGCTCGGTGTGCAAGGAGAGCTGCCGGTGAGGCCACACTGTGGGGCGCGGTATGCCCGCCTTACCTCTCTGGGCACAGCTCCCCGTCTCCGAGTGGAGCCTTACTGTGCCCCCCTCTGGCTGGCCCCGCTTCTCCCAGAGAACAGCCTGAAGTGCTACTGGGGTTTCAAAGCATTGGCTCCAGCCACAGGCTCAGCTCACCCTGTCAAGGCTCCTGCCTCAGGCCCTTTGCACAGCTGCCCCCAATCCTAGAGCAGGAGGTCCACTCCAGACCTCCTCGGCCTGCACCCTCGCTTCTCCGCTCGAGCGCCCATTCAGAGAGATCCCTTCCCTTCTGCCCTGGAAGTACCTGGCCCTTCTCCTTGACACAGAACACGCCACCAGGCAAGATTCGATGCCCAGTGAATCATCAGACGAGTACATTTGCATGCGAACACAGCTGAGAGCTGGTGTTGTGGGATAGAAAGCCACTTAGAATTTAGAAGTTAAACACACACACACACACGCTTACAATTTAGATGCTAAAAAAAAAACAAAAAACAAGACACCCCCCACTACACTTAGAATTTAGAAGCTAGAAAAAAGGGTGATGTTTGCAAGGATGGCATGGGAGGGTTGATCTGCGGGAAGGAGAGCTAGGGCAGGGGGAGCTGTGGGAGAGGGGCTGTGGGAGGGGGAGCTGCAGGGAGGGTGCTGGGGCCAGCGTCCTCCAGGCCCTTTTACGTGCAAGACCTCAGGCTTCCTACAGACACAACCCGAGAACCTGCTCAGAGGGCCTGGTGCCTGGCCATGCGGAGCTCCGTGACAGCCAGTGGGACTCTAGGTCAGCAGACCTGGGCTCTGAGATGACCCGTCGGGATCCGTCACGGAACTTGCTGCAGAGCACGTGAAGACCCCTGACCTACATGACGGTGCTCCGCAGTTCTAGAACGCTCGGGCTCTCGCACCTGGGGTTGGGTGCCGGGAGGCTGAACTTTGCTGTTGGTTGATGGAGACACGGAGCGCAGGCCTGTCCCTTACAGCCATGTCCACGGATGAGTGCGCCTGGAAAAGACGCCACCACCCATTTGGCAGAAGGTCCTGCGGGGGTCTCAGCTAGGTCATGATCACCCAGACCCCACTCCCACCAAGCTCTCAGCCCTCCAGTGGGGTTGTGTCTCAACATGATTCTAAAAAGCCTCGGACCTCCTCCACACCTGGGGTGGCCTTGGGAGACCCCCCTCCCTCGAGCCTTAGGGCCAGACTCTGTCCCTGTCCCTGGTGCTGGCTGGGAGCTGGGCTCACAGGAGGCCATAAGCGTGGGTCCTCCCACACCCCCACGCCGCCTCCTCTCCAGCCAATTCACACTTGTCCCCGCCCATCCTCCCCACTAGATGTGAACCCGGCAGGACCCTGGACAGGTGCATGAGCCTTTGTTCCCTGGACAGCCCCCCTCCACTCCCCAGCTCACAGGGACCTCCTCCAGCACAGCTCCTGCCCTTCTGTCTTCCTCCGCAGGACCCTTCCCTCATCCCTGAGCGCTCCGTTTCCCTTCGGTCTCCCTAGACTGAGCATGCCCCTGCTGCAGGCCATGAGGCTGGGGCCAGTCCACCCCGAGGCTGTGCTCAGTCTGGGCCAGCTGGGTCTCCACTCTCCCGAACACGCTGTGGATTCACTTAAATGGCCCCGGGACAGGCCGGCTTCATCCTTTCCCTGCCGTCCCTGCCCTGGCCCTGGACAGGACCTTCAGGCTGGCCCGGCCCATCTCCCACACTTGAGGCACGGGGGTCCTCTCCTCTCACAAGCAAATCTGCTTTGGGCTCTGCAGGGTGTCCCGGGGGGTGAGGAAGAGACCTCCTCAGGGTGCACTGGCTGTTCTCTTGCTGGGGCGTGGGACCTGGATCCTAGCAGGCTGCTGGCCCCAGGACCCTGGGAACCCTCCCTGAGGCTCTGCCTGGTGGGAGTGTGGGGCCCAGCCAGGTGGGAGCGTGAGTGAGACTCTGAGTTTCTCCAGCAGAGTCATCAGCATAGGCCAGCTCTGGCCCTTTGCCACCCCAACCGAGGCGTAGAAACCGGCCATCTATGGCCCTGGGAGCCCAGATGGGTGGAGGCTGGACGTGCATCACTCTAGTCTTTGACTTCAACCTGATTCTGAAAATCCTCAGACCCACTGATGAAGTTCTAGAACCTAGGTGAGGTTTGGTGGGGTGAGGTCCGGAGCCGATGACCAAGAAAGAATTCTTGAGACATCTTTGGTGCAAAATGGTGGTTTATTAAAGCGCGGGGATAGGACCCGTGGGCAGAAAGAGCTGCTGCCCCGCTATCTTGAGGAGTGGCTGATTATATACACAGGAGTTGGGTAGGTGAGGACAAAGGGGATTAGGGATGATGTAAGTCTCCAAGGACTTTTGGAAGCAAGGTCTCCAGGACATTGAGGGGCTAGCTCTTGTTGGGAGAAAGGTTATTTATTACTAGTAAAAATCTCCTGAGACCCTTTTGATGTATATCCGTGGGCCATATGCTTGGGAATGATTCTCAACACTATCTTGGAGGTTTAGGGATAAAGTTTCACATTCCTCCTATCAAGTGTCCTTGTTAGTGAGATTTGGGTTTCGAAGAAATTTAACTTTATTTCCATTTCCTTCTGCCTCAGCCTCCTTCAGTTTTTATGGAGGGGAGGGTGATGTGAGGGCTTGAGGAACTGAGTTATTTGTGTCTGGAAACTGGGCTATTGAGAAGATAGCTTCTTTGCTGTAAATCACTAGGACATCTGTAAACTGAGGGAGACTCCTGTCTTGCAGGATTGTGATCTCTCCAAGTTCACTATTTGCTTTTCTTTTAGGGCAGTCAGGGGTGCCTGAGGACTGTCACACTTATTACCGAGGGGAGCGGGTGGAGAGGGGGTGCAAGGTGCCAGCTGTTGCTTGTCCCCAGCCAGCCTCCTCCCTCATCACCACCAGTGGGTTGCCCATTAGCAGAGGCTTCCTTGGGGCAGGGACACCCCCCGCACCTGTGCTTGTCTGAGCCGGCTCTCCTGAGGTCCATCCTACACGGTGGCCCTCCATGGTTCCCGCACCCAGCCAGCCAGCGGAGCGGCTATCTTTTGCAGACCAGCTTATTTGTAAAATTTCTACTAGGAAACACAGACAACTCACCTCTGGGCATAACAGATGGGAAAGACGGTGAGCATGGCTGTCCCCGGAGCCCAGACCCGAGGCGGTGAGGACAGAGTACAGCTCCTCCATGAGAGGGCACGTTCCTGCACACCCAGACGTGCCCCCTCTGCCCCACTCCTCCCACGCTCAGTCCCAGGTCCCAGGTCCCTGATGGCTCCCTACACCCTGCTGCCACCCTTGCCCTCAGCCCCTCAGGCCGCCTGACTCCTCCTTGCCTGGAAGAGCAGGGAAGGGGGGGGTGGGGAAGGACAGGAGGGGAGGGGGAGAGAGGTGTCAGTCTGGGTGCCCTGGAAGCGGACCCCAGGGGAGAGTCAGGTTCAAGAGAGAGAGGCTAGGGAGTCTGTGAAGGAGGAGGAGGAGGGAGCAGGGCGCAGGGTGAGGTGGACCCTTCAGGCCCCCCCCATCCCCCCATGCAGGGAGGACCTGACCGGAGGGCGGCCTGGGGGAGGAGCCGGGCACTGGGGGTCGCTCAACCGGAGCTGGGAGGCCCCGGGCCGGATCCTGGGAGCTCAGCAGAGCAGTGCTGCTGCCCTAGACACCATCACACACGCTCTCCGGGACGCCGCGACGGGAAGCGGATGATGGGAAGCATTTGAGAGTGACTTTGTCCTCACAACCTCTAACGACTGGGCGCCTAGAGGATCTTCCAGCGCTTCCCACACCTCACGACTTTGGGTCCGGTGAGGGGGTTTCCCCTGAGCTCCCCAACACCCCCAGAGCCAGGCCTCAGCCTGGGCCCCAGGAGAATTCTCTGTGGGCCTGAGGGTAGGACTCAGGCTGGGGTGAGGCTCAGCCACAGTCCTGCCCCTTCCTGGGGGGTCACGGGCCTCTCCCACCCCCCCGGGAGGCTCAAGCCTTACTGAGCCGCTTCTCTGTATTTTATCCCAGATGCACTGTAGAAAAGATGCTTTTCGTCATGACCAGTATGCGTAAATCCCCACTGCGTGGGGGACACTCTGTTTCCTGTTCTATGCAGTTCTGTCTTGCTTCATTCTGTTGTTTTTCAAGATTTTATTTATTTGAAGGCGCCCGAGTGGCTCAGTCAGTTAAGCATCTGCCTTCTGCTCAGATCATGACGTAAGGGCCTATTTAGCCAGAGGGATGCCATCCGGTTAAATAACGACTTTGTTGTTTATACAGTAAAACTTAAACTGTCCCTGCCCACCCCCCCCTTCCCCCAGGGGACTTACTTAAAACAAATCCCGGAAACTAGTCCCAGGTAACAAAGCCCAAATACAAGGGAGGGTCAGGCCGGGTGGATGTCTCCACCCGATCAGTGGGCGCAGACTGTCTCCCCAGCTACCGAGGAGTGTGGGCCCGGGCCTTTGGGTGCCTTTTGGGCACCCATTCTGACCAAGGTGATAGGCTAGCTCAAATAGCTACTATAGGGTAAATTGTAACTCAGTTGGTCACTTATGTGTGACCCAGCGGGACTGTGCAGTTTTCTCTGTGTTACAATCTCACTGGCCACCTGTGTGTGGCCAGGCCCGACCACATGGCCTTTGCCCTTAAAAGCTCGTCTGTAAGGCAGAGGGTGGTCGCCTCTTTGCAAGAGATGGCCCTGGCCCGTCAGTTTGATTCTTGATGCTTGGCACGAAATAAAGCTTTGTTTGACCTTCGCTTTGTATCAGTCTCGCTCCTTTGACCATGGACCCAACAATGATCCCGAACCCGGGGTCCTGGGATGGAGCCCCATGTCCACAGGGAGCCTGCTTCTTCCTCTCCGTCTGCTGCTCTCTCTCTGTCAAATAAATAAAATCTTTAAAAAATTATTTGAGGGGCACCTGGGTGGCTCAGTGGGTGAAGCGTCTGCCTTCGGCTCGAGTCATGATCCTGGGGTCTTGGGATCGAGCCCCGCATCGGGCTCCCTGCTCGCTGGGAGCCTGCTTCTCCCTCTGCCTGCTGCTCTGCCTGCCTCTCTGCCTGCTTGTGACCTTTCTTTCTGTGTTAAATAAATGAATCTTTTGAAAAAAGTATTTGAGAGGGAGCGAGCACACAAGCAGAGGGAGGGGCAAAGGGAGAGGGAGAAGCAGGCTCCCTACTGAGCAGGGAGCCCATCGAGGGGCTGGATCCCAGGACTCCAGAGCCCAAGGCAGACTCTTAACCAACTGAGCCACTCGGTCACCCCATTTTATAAGAAAATCAAATAAGAAGCCACCACCATTCTGGAAGGCACCACCAAAACCCCTAGTTACTGACATTTATTTTTCAGAGAGCTTATTAGGACTTTCTCACCGAAAATAGTTACTTGAATAAGGAAACCATCATGTTTGCAAAAGAAATGGAATGTTAAATGCGGATGAACTTGGTTGCAGCCGTGGGACCAGCAGCTACCCCCTCCCCCATCCCAGGAAATGGGGGTGGCCTCACTGATCCCCAGAGCCTGATGTGGGGTGTCTTTGCAGGCGTGGCCCACCCCTGGGGATGTCCCCCCGCCGTGTCCTGCACAGTGCGAGTGAGAGCCCGGAGCCTGCCTCAGCCCTCCCAAGCCCGGGTACCAGCAGAGGTATGGATGGGGGAGCAGAAGGCCGGGTGAGGACCGAGCTCCAGCGGACTCCCAGCAGCCTCTCCCTCCCGCACTCCTGGGTGCGACCTGTGAGACCGGCCTCCGGGAAGCTGCCATCTCTCTTCCAGTTAACGCCTCGCTGGAAGGAAAAGCAACTTTAACTTGACAATGGCAAGGCCTGGGGTATCCTGGGAGCCCTCTTTAGCATATGAAGGCTCTTTGGAAAATCTCCCTTTTTCCCCACCCACAAGCCCCAAGTACAGAATCAGATCTCCCCTCCCAAACCCTGGGACTGCAGCTCCTTCTGCCCACGGTCCTGCCCCTGGGCTTTAAGAAGACCAGCATTTTGCATCAAAGACCTCCCAAGAATTCTTTCTCAGCCCTGGGCTCCGGACCCCACCCCACCGAACCTCACCTATATTCCAAAAACCACATCACCCCTGAGGGCAGGACAGCACCCAGCCAGCACCTGGGCCGTGGGGGAAGTTAGGGGGACCTTGGGCTGCACGGCAGCCGCACAGGGGGCTGAAGGGACCAACCTGCCCCAGAAAGGGGCCTCCAAGCTCAGCCCCGACAGCCCAGCTGGGAACTGGGTGTGCCCAGGTGCCACCAAGTTTGGAGGAGCAGGACCCCCAGGAACTGAAGTTAGTGGTCATCGTGCGGTGACGAAGGCCTTTGGGCACACTCACTCGCGCCCGACCGTGAACTGCCATGTTGAGAAACATAAAACCGAAATCTTGGGCCGACCCAGAAAACCGCTCCCCAGAGCATCGCCCGACAGAGCAGGGGGAGCGAGGGCCACCCAGCAGCCTCTTGCACGGCAGGGGCAGCCCTGGTCCGGGTATCCACAGACAGCTGGGCCCGGGAGAGCCACTGGCAGCCGGGTCACCTGTTCAAGAGACAGAAACGCTTCTTCAAGGGGCCGCGCGGGATTCGCCAGGACCAGATCTCTCCAGCACGTGCTCCAAGAAGGAAGGCGGAGGCGGGTGCCTTGCTGCACCAGGGTGGGTGGGGGAGGCGTGCCACTCCCTGCAGGGACCGCGGGGAGTCCGCAGATGGCCTGTGTCCTCTGGTCTGAGTCTACCGGCGTCCCCAGGTGCCTGCTGTTCACCCGC
Source organism: Meles meles (assembly GCF_922984935.1). NCBI lineage: Eukaryota > Metazoa > Chordata > Mammalia > Carnivora > Mustelidae > Meles > Meles meles. The sequence continues at coordinate 1,370,841 of NC_060066.1, forward strand.
TCCCCACGCATGCGGTCCACGGGGCTTTGTTGCCCGCCCTCCGAGTCCCAGCCCCAGCCCGTCTGGCGTCCCCCTCCTCCCAGGATTCCTCTGCCTTTGTCTTCCTCACTCCACCCCTCCAGAGCCCCCCCCCCACCTGCCCCAGACCAGGACGGCTCTAGGCCCGAGCTGACCCTCCAGCTGTCTGTCCCTCTCTGAGTAGACACTGGTCAGTGCTCCCGCAGGGCTCTGGACGCCCCTAGGTGGGGAGGCATTCTGATGTCATTTGGGAAGGGAGGGGAGCATCGGTGGGTGAGGTCTGGAGCCCAGGACCAAGAAAGAATTCTTGAGTGCAATTCTTTGGTGCAAAAGGGTGGTTTTATTAAAGCCCAGGGATGGGACGGGGGCAGGAGCCGCTGCCCCTGGGCTGTGCAGGGTGGGAGTGGAGAGAGGTAAGGACAAGGGAGGTTTCAGAAGGTTCCACGTGTGGAAGAGCGCTGCGACCAGAGCTCTTGCCACTGCTACGTTAACGTTGTTCTTCCCCCAGGGAGGCGCTACCAGTAAGACGGCCAGGAGCTTCAGGAGGAAGGTCCCAGAGTTGGGGGGGGGGGTGCTTCACAAATCTGCCCCACCCCCACCCCTCCGGGCCCACCTCCAGCTTTGAAATGCCAGGCAGCTCATTCAGGAAGGGTAGGCTCTGGCCAGGCCCCAAGACCTTGAGCACCATTGTTTCCAGGCTCTTGTGACAGAGATTTTATCTCCTCACTAGGAAGCCTCCTCCGTCTCCTGTCTGCGGTGGGGGGGCTGAGGAGGCTGGGGAGGTCTTCAGTCTCCGGTTCTGGGTGCGTTGGGGCCGACCCCTCCCCACGCAGGGTGCCCAGTGCCTTGACCTGCCGCCTTCTGGGCCAAAGGAGCCTCCTGTCTCGGTGCCCCTCACCTTCCCTCTGCTGCTCAGGCTGGGCCAGGCCCTACAGGAACAGGACAACGGAGGGCCACCAGGACCTCGTTCTGCCCTGAAGCCCAGCCATGCGGCCCTGCCCGCATTGTGTCTCTTCCCTGAACACACATGACACAGAGCACGCACACTCACCGCAGAGACACGTGCACCCCGCCGCCTGGACACCTTGCCCGCGGGGAGGGGGGGCGCATCTTGACAAGTATGACCAGAAGCTGGGCCGGGGGGGAAGTGAGGCCGCCCACCCATTGCACAGAAAGGGGAGTGCCCAAGGGGCACGTGTCCCTAACTGCGCAGTAGGACTGGACAGGACGGACGCTGAACCCACACAGACAGAAAGACCCACTTTGATTCAAGTCAACCAGCTTTTGGAGGTTACTGTTCTCCGAGCCCATGCCCACGGGCCTCCCTCAGAGTGGGGTGGGGACAATGGGGTCAGACCTGGGACCTCACTTCTGGTGGCACCTGGAGGCTCCCCGGGCATTTCCAGTCCCAGACAGTGAGCTGAACCTTAGGAAGCACGGACTGTCCAGAGCAGGAATAGTCAGGGTTAATTATGATCTTAGAACGAGGGGGAGGGAAAAGCCTAGCGGTCTGCCATGGGCGCTGGCCGGAGCAGCCCCGGGGAGGACCGCTGGCAGGTAGCCCTCCCAGGACTGGGCAAAGCCCCGTGGGTGCTGTGGGGCCCAGGTCTGCAGTGTGGATCTGTGAGTTAGAATCACTGCGATTTCCTGTTTCTGACCCTGGTTATGTAAGAAGTTAATATCGGGTGTAGCGGACTGAAGGGAATAGAGGAACTCTGCGGTTTTGGAAACTTCTTTGTGAGTGTGAACCTATTTCCGAATGAAAAACTGAAACACTTTTAGCTCAGTGAGAGAGAAGAGTAGGGCGTCGCTGGCCATTCCCCCCCCCAATTCCCCACCTCCCGTGGCCTCATAGGGTGTGGTGGGGGCGGTGTCCGGGCAGCAGATCAGAGAAGGATGAGCTCTGCCCCAGAGCCTGTGCGGTCAGGGCTGGGGTGTCAGGGAGAACACATTTCCGATGGATCCAAACGCAAATTGAAAATGGAGAACATGGCAATTTTAAGAAAAAACATGAGAAAAGTTCTTCATATATTAACAGGAAATACTTTTTTTAAATATTTTATTTATTTGACAGAGAGAAATCACAACTAGGCAGAGAGGCAGGCAGAGAGAGAGGAGGAAGCAGGCTCCCCGCGGAGCAGAGAGCCCGATGTGGGGCTCGATCCCAGGACCCTGGGATCATGACCTGAGCCGAAGGCAGAGGCTTTAACCCACTGAGCCACCCAGGCACCCCTTAACAGGAAATATTTTTAGGTAACTCGCTAATACATTTAAGGATGTTAACAGTGAAAAAAGTTTGCCTGTTATCAGGATACAGTGATCAAGAAGGAAAGACCGGTTGCCTTCAGGAATGGGCACCGTTTACGGGGATGGATGAACGAAGAAGCCCGAGGAGACGGTGCCATGGTGAGCGTGCCGGCCAGTGGCTCTGGCTACTGTCTACGCTGCTGCGGCGGGACAGGACCCAGCTGTGTCCCCTGGGCCTGTGCCGGCCACATAGAGGGCCCTGGTCAGCACGGGGTTCCTTCACTGGAGCAGGCTAGAGGACGTGGGCCCTTGCCCAAGGTCACTGGGGGGTGCAGGGTGAGGTCAGCAGGTGCAGGATGGCCCAGTGGACGTGGTTCTTCAAACCCCCCTGCCCACAAAACACCCCGGTCCCCCCACAATGCACCCTCACTCTGGAGCCCTCCCCCACTGCACGGCACTGTCGGTTGGTCGCTCGGGGGGTGTAGAGTCAGGGTGTGTGGGTTGTGGCCGTGGAGGGAGGGTGAGTTGGGAGATGCTGGGAGGAGGGGTGATGGGGAAGAGGCTTTGGATTTCCAGACCTCAGAGGGTCTCGGGACCTGTCCCTGTGGGGCTGGTGTCCCCTTCCCCAGTCCCTGTATTTCCTCCAGCACCCCCAGCCTGGGGGAGGGGGCACGCCATTGTCTCTTGGTTCACTCTGTGGAGGCGCAGAGGGCGCATGTGGGCAGGGCGACACTTCTGGTTCCTTGTCTTTGGCCGAGTCTGGCGTTAGCGCCCCGTGCCTCAGTTTCCCTGGTCGTGAAGGGAGGGCCCGCAGACCTGACCCTGGCAATCCCGGGACTTCCCAGAGACACTCAGGGTTTGCTGGACCGGGCAGGGGGCGAGGGGCTTCTCTTCCTGGAAGAGGCAACTCGGGGGACCTGGGGGAAGATGAGGGTTGGGGCTCTCCATCCCCCAGGAGCAGAGTCCTGTGGGCTGGGGGAGGGGTCTGAGCTTCAGGGTCACCCTTGGGGGCAGGTGCTCAGAGGGGAGGAATGTGTGAAAGAGGAAAGGGACCCGCTGAGAGCCCCCTGCCCCCACCACCACCACCTGCCTCGGCTGAAGCCCCACCAGCGCGTGGGCCGCCAGAGAAGGCCCTGGGCAGATGCTCCCGTGGAGGCCCCCCCAGGGCGGGACTGGGTGGGTCACGTGCATTGGAGGAAATGCTTCATGGGGTGAGTGGGGACCACCCCCAGCTGTGCTCCGGAACCGCTCCCATTCCTGGGGTCACGGGCCCTAGCCCCGCTGAGGGAAAACCATGCGGCAGAGCAGTCTCCCTCCTAGGCAGGCCTCGAGACCCCCCACCCACCCCTAGGGGGGCCGAAGGACCAGCAGAGAACAGGAGGATGCGGAAAGGTTTATTTTCTCCTGGCGCGGGTCCAGGACTCTGGACAGGGCTGCAGGCTTCGCTCTCCTAGAGGCCCCTCCGGGCAGGGCGTGGCCGTCTCTGCATCTGGAGCCACTAGTTGGTTGATGGTGTTTGCAAAATTGGACGGGCTTGTGGGCATAGCAGGGCATTGGGGCCTGAGCCTAGGGCCGGCCAGGGGGGCTGGGCAGGGGGGCTGGGCAGGGGTGGCGGAGGTTTGCAGGGTCTGTGCGTGTGTGCGCCTGTGCGTGCATGGGCGTGGCCGCTGCGTGAGACTCTGTTCAGAACGAGGCCCCGTTTTCTGTGCCGGAGAGTCAGGGTTGGTCACAGCAGGGCCCAGAGCAAGACGGGCCCAAGGCCGAGCAGGAGCACCCCGCCAGGGCCGAGGTGTCCCGGCCCCCCATTGCACAGGTCCTTTTCACAGCACATCAGACCCTGCGATTCAAACCTAGATAGGCTCTGCAGGCCTGCGCCGTCCAGGGCACCCTGGCCGATCATCTCCGAGAGCTGTTGCATTATCTTGGAAGCTTCGTGGCAGGAGGGGGCGCACCCCTTCTGTTGGTATTTCACCTGCTTTCCTGTGGGCAAGGAGGGAGGAGCCTGGTGTGAGATGCCCCCTGCCCCTCTCAGCCTCCTCGACTCGTCCCTGGTCACCCGCTCCCGGGGAGCACTGGGTCCTCCGTCCCACCGCTGGAGTCCCATCCCGCCCCATCCCCGAGGAGGCCTCTGGAGGCTGGCCCCTCTCCATGCGGATGGGGACGTTGAGGCAGGCAGGAGAGTGGCCCTGGCAAGCCCACACTCCTCCGAGGGGCTGAAGCATCAGAGCAGAGCTCCCTGACCTGCCCCACCCGCGGGGCCCTGGGGACTCACCACTGTCCAGGGTCAAGGTCATGTTGGTGCTGTAGCAGACGCCCTGCATCAGACACTGGAGGGGCGGGCAGTGACCGCTCTTCTCCACATCAACGCAGGTGTAGCACTGCAGGCTCCCGGCTGGCCAGCAAGGGCAGGGAGGGAGCCGTCAGACCGCTTCCGGCCGGAACCGCGGCCCCTTCCCACCCTCTGGGGGCTGGCGGGCGGACCCCTCCCACGCGCACACACGGCCTCGCACCGGGGATGGCCAGCCATGCCCAGCAGCACGGACCCCGGCCCGGTGCCCCGCTGCTCACCGCGCTCCCAGCACAGCAGGACGGCCGGCAGGACGAGGAGAAGGCCTCTCATGGCTCCTGGAGGTGACAAGATGTGCGCGGGCTCCTGCTGGGGGACGGGGGCAGGCTCGGGCTCAGGCTGCTGCCTCCCCTCCCCAGACCCTGGCCCTCCATGGCTGAGCCCTCGCCAGCCCCGTTCCCTCCTGCCTCACTCACCCGCCGGCGTCAGGCCCCGTCGGTCGGCGAGAAGTCGGCCCCCGACCTCCTGTGCCCGTCAGGAGGAAGTTGGGGCTGGACACTCTTGTCTCCACCCTTTCCCGAGTAGCTATCAGATCCCAGGGGGGATCCTGCGTCCCAGGCCAGGACGGGGTCTCACCTAGCCGACCAGCAGTGGCTTCGGGGAAATTCCAGGAGGAAGCTGGGCGCTCTCTGTTTCTGGCTTCACCTTCGGGGTCTCTCGGAGGCTGTGGGGCCCTCCCCAGCTGTACAGCAGAGACCTCTCTGTCTCTCTTCCACTCCTGGCCCCCGGTCCCCAGTCCCATAAGTGCGCCCTGTCCTCTGTGCATTCTCCCCAAAAAGTGTGCCTCACAAGCCACAGAAGCAGAAACAAATTTTTTAAACACATCATTGTTGGTTTTTTCTCGTTTTTCTGCTGCATTTGGTGTTCGTGTAGTAATGGGTGCCGGGCGGCTCATTGTCCCGAGATCTCTGCCCTTACACACTTGTTCTTTGGCTGAGTTTATAGTTTTTAGGATCTGAGCCATCCCGGGGGCGCAACAGCAGCTTATGTGAGGCCCGAACTCAAGCCGAGTGAAGACGTGGGCTCGTGTGAGACGAAGGCTGACAGATCAGGAGACCAGCCGATTTGATGAGACTCACAATATTAAACTAGTCTTATTTACCGAAGATTTGCCCAAATCACGTAAACGTGAACGGTACTTGGTTAATTTCTCTATTGACAAGAGAGTTGGGGATAGTTTGTTTCGGTGGAAGCAAATTAGAACAGAAGAGTTTTGTCCATGGGATTTTATAACTGAATTTGCTGACCTCACCCGGAGGCAGGAGAATGTCATTTTATCGACAAGGTGCAAAGGGTCGCGGTGCGGCTCTATCCGAAATTCTAGCCACAAGTCAGGCAGAAGCCCAGCGAGACACAATTCTCTGGTTTACACGAAAGAGTTGGCTCTCCTCTTTGCCGGGCTTTCTATTTGTATCTGAATTGTGTTTCTGCAGATGAGACAACTGGAGATCCCCCGCCTCACGTGAGGGAGAATGCTTCCCACCAGGCTGGTGGAAGAGACCTCAAGATTTTCTCCGGCCCGATGTGCAGTCTTACGGGGGCTGCGGACAACGTTTCGGTTGGGGTGCTGAGGGCCGACCTCCTCTGAGTGGATGAAACAGGGTTTCCAATGAGCCTCCCGGCTTAAGGGGTTTGCTGGTAGGGTCCCTGCGTCCCTGAGAGCCCCTAGAGGTGGCAGGCAGCCTGGGGTTTGAATGGCCGCAGGGGCTGAGGGAGGAGTGGAAGGGAGGGAGAGACGAGGTTGGGGTTTGAAGGACACTCAAGGACAGGCGGGGAGCCGGCGGTGGTAAAGTTTGGGGACAGAGAGGTCCGGGAAGAACCAGTCTGGGGAGGTCTTCAGTGTCCTAAAGAGGTCTCCAGAGGTCCAAATTATCCTTGGTAAAATCTTGCCAACGGGAGGAAGGGGACAGAGCTGGCACCGTGGTGGTGGGCCGCGTGGCCCTGGGAGTCTGCAGAAACCAGGAACAGGGAGGAGACAGCAAGGGGGAGTCCCAGCCGGACCCTGCAGGGAGGGAGCAGCCTGAACCGCAAGGACCGCATTTCAACCCGGTTAGACCGGCGCCAAGTTCCTGTGCTCTAAAGAGTCGGTCCCGGGCGCAGGCTGAACGGTGTCCCTCCTGCCCTTTGGGTCGGGAGTCCCCTGACCCACAGGGATGCCCTCCAGAGCCCCAGGGGACGCCCGGCGTGTGGATGGAGCCCGGCTAGACGGTGTTTTTCCCGCACGTAGGGACCTGTGGGGAAGTTTGACTTCCAAGCGGCCCAGGAAGAAACGAAGCCGATCACTAATGATAAAAGGGAAGGACGGGGAGGGCACTAACTCTGTCGTAAGGCACCTGCCCTATCTCTCGGGCTTGTCGGCCGCACTGGGCCTTCTTGTGAGGACGTGAGGGGATGACCTGCCAGGGTGACCAGAGGAAGTGGGGCCAGGAGGGACACTGACCGCCTGCCGGCCTCCACCCACGGCAAGTGATGGGAGCTGGGCAGAGTGACACCGTCCGTCAGGGGGACCAGTAGGTCCCAGCGAGGAGCAGTTTTCCCCGCCAGGGGGGCATTTGGCCACATCTGGAGACACTTCTGGTTGTTAGTCTGGGGGAGGGAGTGGTTCTGGTGGCACCGGGTGGTTAGAGCGGCCTGTGGGGCGGCTGTGCCATGTCCCAGTGGCCCCGCTCACTCGTCAGTCTCCTGGCGCACCCGGCACCTTTTAGCCGAGACCATACAGGTAGCTCGCCCTGCAGCTGTCCTGGGAGGTGCTGGGGGGGCCTTGGCATGCGCGGGAGAGGCGCGGGAGGAGGGGCTGGTTTGGGAGGGTGCACGGGAAACGCACCCGCTCTGAAATGTTCAGATGGCAAAGTGTCGCCGCATCCGTGGGCAGAGGGGACGGGGAAGGGGGTGGGAGGAGAGCTCAAACACCCACCCTGTGCTCCACAAACTGGAGGAACCCTCAGGACCTTCCCGGCCGACTCTGCTCCGTCATCTCCCAGCCGAGGCCACCAGCGTGGGCAGTGGTGATGTGCCCACAGTGCCCAGGGCAGGCGCTCGCCCTCGGAGCTGTCTCTGCTCCAGAACTCAAGGAGCCCGAGGCAAGCTTCCTCCTCTCGGCCTGCCTTGCTTTATTCAAGTAGGTGTCCACTTGGTTTGGTAGGTGGAGACCCTCTTTCAGGCTCACACTATCCCAGACTTGGTACTCGGAGCCCTCAGAACTGACCTCTGTGCTCTGCTGTGTCCCCAGCGGGCAGAGGCACATCTTGGCTTTCTGGCGTAAGGAATATTCCAGGCTCATCCTGTTCTCTCCGGGATCCAGCCCTGGAGCGGCTGTTTCTCCCCGGAGCCCCAGTTCTTCCTGGTGGAGAGCCTTTCTCGGCCGTGGACGTGCTTACCGCTGCTGGGGGTCACTGCCCCAGACTCTCTCAGTGCCCAGAGCCAGGAGACACGTGCTGACGCTGTCACTCATGCTTGGACACCTGTGGCACTTCTGTGCTCATGGGGACCACGGGGTCACACCAGCATCTGTACGGGATCCGACAGCCTGGCTGCCTCCCAGCTGCCCCTTTCCCGTGGGCCCCATTGCCCACAGCAGCTCAGTCCCCCTGCCCGCCGCCAGTCTCCCATCTCCCCCGATCTGGGTTGAACTGTGTCCCCCAAGAGATATGTCCGAGTCCTAACCCCCAGTGAATTTGACCTTCTTTGGAAGCAGGGTCATTGCAGACGTAATTGGCTGGAGTAGGGAGACTCCTGTGTCAACGGGAGTCCTTCTTAGACGTCAGGCGTGCAGGGAGAGGAGGGCCAAGTGCCCACAGGGGCAGGGACCGCGGGCCAGCACTGGAAGCAGGGGAGGCGGTGTGCGCATCTTCCCTGCAGGCGCCGGGGGCTCGGCCCTGCCGACCTTGGTTTTGAATTTCCAGCCTCCGGAACTGCGACAGAGCACGTTCCTATCGAGTGGAGCCAGTCCCGGTATGGTTGTCTGATGCTGCCCCTCCGCCGGCCCGCCAGGCCCTGCGGGCGTCCTTCTACCCCACCGCGGGCATTTCCGCCGGTTGAACACTACCCTCACACCAGCTCCCCCCCATCTGGGGACCCTCAAGGCAGAGAATGGGATCCCTATCCGAGACAGGTGTGTATCCTGAGGACCCCCGGATAGAAGACAGGGGTTTCACTAACTGAGCAAGAATGATTAGGTCTGGGCTCTTGACTCACTGGGGTCCCTCCCTCTGCTTGTTCCTGAGCCTAACAGCCCAGGGCAATGGCCATCGGGAAGCCCTGTAGGGCAGGGTTAACTCGGGCTCAGAGAGTGGGAGACTGTGAGGCCCCGGTGCTGCGGACCCCGGGGACGCCTGCACTGTCCACTGTGCGGCCACGAGCTCCAGGCCCCCGCAGGTGAGCGCCGCGGGATGTGGTCCCGTGACCGTGTCTGTGTGCACTCGCAGGGGAGCCTAGGCAGAAGCCCCAAAGGGCTGCTCGCTGTCCTGTGGCGGGGGGGGGGCATTGCCCCAAACCCAACAGGTGGCTTCTCCATCCTCAGCCCCAAACCTGGCACCAGCTTGTTGGCAGGCCTCTTGCTGCGGGCAGAGAGGAGGGGCTGCGCGGCAGAAAGACACCCCAGAGATCAGGGAAGAGCCAGCCGGCAGGCCTTCCACGAGACCCCCCGTGTGCAGGGTGGGGGTGGGGGATGAAGCCGAGGCAGGGCTCTCTGTCCTCCAGGGACTTCTAACTAAAATGCCCGGGGAGGAGGAGAGAGCGTCTCTTCTGGGCTCAGTAGGGAGAATGTAAGGGATGTGGCAACAAATCAAGGAAGCTAGAAACATCTCCCTCTCCGCGGCCCCAGTCACTGCAATCCGGGGAGGTGACCGTCCGCAGGCCAGCGCCGCGACCCCTCGTGCGGTCCTTGTTCAGTCAGCGCCTGTGCCCAACAGGCTGGGCCAGCGACTTGCAGTCCATCAGCGAGAAAAGGGATTTCTTTGCCTTAATGAAACTTGGATTATGAAGCTCAGTAAGAAGGAACTTGCTCGATGTCAGGGGGGCTGGACAGGAGGGACAGCGAGGAGCAGCGGCCCTGCAGCCAGGGTCCAGGGCATGGAGTGGGGGGGAGTAGCAATTTTAAACTTATTTTGGAATTTCAAGCTGGAGAAAGGGCTATTTGAGCAAAGACAGAAAAGGAAAGAGCAGTTAGTGCGCAATGTGCCTGGAGTGTTCTAGAAACATCCGAGGGGGTGAGGTGGGGGGAAGTGGGCTGCAGGCCTGGGTCTCGCCGAGGTGACTGTGCGGAGCAGAGGTCTGTCCCAGCAGCTCGGAGGGCAGAACCGACAGGGTATCTCCGAGAACCACCGAGAAACTTAGTGGTTTCTAACAGTGGCTTCCTCGCTGGGAGAATTCTCGGCTGCACAGACAATGGACTATTTTGTGCCTGTTAAACCGTGTGAGCGTCGTTCCCACTGATGGTGGGCGGTTGTCTCCGAGCCCTACTCGGTGTGGAGAGTGTGTGCACACACACACACTTGTCTGTGATGGTGAGGCCGTGCAGGCTTGTTTCCCTCTGGAGTTTACACTGTTTTAAGAAAAAGATTTTTGTTTTTATGTAATCTCCACGCCCAGTGTGGGGCTTGAACTCACAACCCTGAGATCAGAGTCACTGGCTCTGTGGACGGAGGCAGTGTGGGGATGTGTGTGAAGGTCACAGTTCTGAGTCCTCCTGGTTTCCAGCCTGGTTTGGGGTCTTTCACTCCATCCAAGGGACTGAGCCCCCTCCCCAGGGATGAGCACGGGCAGGTGGGGGAGGGCCCGTCCTGTCCTGCCCCCCAGCTGTGCACAGCCTCAGGGGAGGTGAAACCCCCGCACCCTGGCTGGGGTCATCTGTGGAGGGGAAGCTGTCCTGAAAGGCAGGGAGGGCTACAGGCCTCCAGGGTCAGAGTCAGGAACTCATACTTCAGCTGCAGAACACGGGGAGCCTCACGACACCAAATAAAGAAACCTTTAGGTCCTTGTCCGAGGCATCTCTAGGCATCTCTGAGGAGGGCGTTGTATCCGAGCCCGAGTCAGGACAGCGGCTGGGGGATGTGCTGTACACAGGGAAGAAAGTGTGATGGGGGAAACAAAGGCAAAGAAAATTTGTTAGATATCCTGATTTCCTAGAGCCCACTGACAAGTCCTTGAATGAGGCAAGGTGACCTTCCTCTAGGAGCTCAGCGGCCTCAATGTTGCCATTTTGCTAAGGGCAAGAAGCCATTCGGGCCCCACTGCCGGGACCCGTAAGTCTATTTTAACATATAAAAATTCTTTTAGAAAAACTCCTTTATCTCTAAACCCCAAGACCCATGTTGGCCATCACCCCCCAAGCATATGACCCTCGATATGCATCTGAAGGGTCTGTGACTGAGTTTTTATGGAACAGTAATAAGTAACAAGTGAGCTTCTGCTAACAACGGAGCCCCTCAGCGTCCTGGAAACCTTGTTCCAGAACACCCGGGAGGCTGTCCCTGCCCCCTCCCAACTTGAAAGTATATGATGGGTCACTACTCATGACCCCGGGGCGACTCCATCTGCCCTCAGCTCCTGTCTCTGTGCTTTAATAAAGCCACCTTTCTGGACCAAAGACGTCTCAAAAATTCTATCTTGGGCCATGGGCTCCTTACAGACATTCCAAAACTACATTTGGCGCTCGGTGTGGGGCTTCGGTTTTTTTCACCTGGACTCAGCCTCGGCGTGGGTCTGGTGAGTACTTTCTCTCATCTCCATACTATCATTTCAGGGGCTTTTTGAGGAGTACCATCTTACTGGAACACTTTCATGTCGACCGCTCAGGCTACGATCGTCCAGCCCGCGGCTGCTCTACCCGGACGGAAGGAGAAACCCGGCCGTTTCACCGGACGTCAGTCCCCGGGCCTGAAGGTAATAAGACCCAGAAACTTGATGCCCTCTCTTTGTTCCTGTCCTTCGACAAAGTCATCTGTGGCGGGCACGGGACAGCCACCCGAGAGACCAGCCTGGCTGCCCGTCTTAACTCTCCCATGTGGTTCCCTCCTCATCGGTCTAATAAGATCCTACCTATGCCCCTGGTCTGGCCACTTCTGGCCGCGGGACCTGCACTGGGAGCCGGCGGAACCCAGCACCCGACTGAACTAAAACCCAACCGGGGATGGCTTCCTAGGGACGCCGGCTGTAAAGACCACACGTGTGGGAATGTCACTCAGAGCGTGACGGGTTTCTATCTTTACTGTTTTCCGTCAAGGTCCTCTAACTACTTAAACTACAATACTGGGTCCTTTCCCCTTGTAAAACTTTTCTAGAGTTTTCCATGGGCTAACAACGGTGGGGTCTTCAAGGCAAGGTGGGGTAAGAGGCGACCTTCACGGCTCGACCTCCAGGGCATGGTATTTCAGGCCCTACTAGCCTAGGACGCAGTGGGGACACGGGGGGACGCTGGCATCGCTCCCCCGGGGACTTTATGGCAGAGCGGTGATCAGAGCGACCTCCTTGGAGGGACACGTGGCGTCCCTTTGATGCCAGGAACCTCGGACGTATCCCGTGTGGGACGCCACCTGGGAGTCGGGGGGGGGTGGGATTCTCCGCGATGGACCTTCTCTCTCTCTCTCCTCCAGTTCCCGAGGACTCCCCCTCGCCGAGCCTTCTAACCGCCGGAAACAATGTGGATTGCGAAGCTGAGGAAAGGACTGAGCTCCTGTAGCCCCGCGTGGCCTCGGTGGGGTGTGTCTGCTGGTCTCTTCCGCAGGAAGCAGGGCGCGTGGACGGAGGTGCTCTCGGGCCAGCCTGCGGGCTCTGCATCAGGACCCCGACGTAAGGGGCCTCTTGCCGCGCAGGTTGGGTCAGGAGCCAGGACAGCAAATGCCCTCCCGGCCTGGAGGAGGATAATGATCTAAACAGGCCTCGGCGCGACAGGATCCAGGTTGCTGGAGGACACACAGGCCGTGGTCCCGAGGAGGCGGACGGGGACTCTCACTGTCCCTGCTCCTGACAGCTGTGGGGGCGTCTCCTGCGTCTCCCGGGCTTGCTGGCTGTCATTAGAGCCAGCTGTGGGGCGCGGACCCGGGGATGGGGACTTTAAGGAGGCTTCCCAAGGAGCTGCCGAAACTCCCTCTGTGCCAGGGAACTTTCCTGTCTTCTCCAGCCTGACCTGGACCACAGGTGTCCGCACTGGGGGACAAACAGGGTGTCTGTTTGTCTGTCTGAGCCGAGGAGCTGTAGAACCAAGAAACCGTGTTCTCTGCCTTCCGGGGGCACCTGGCTTCCTCTCCAGCCCTCCTCCTCCCGTGTCTGCGCCACCCCGGGGGCCTCAGGTAAGCAGGAGGCCCTCCTCGATGCCCCTGGCACCTCGGCTTCTCCCTGCTGGCTGTGAGGAGCAGAGAGGACGGTCGGCACCTGACCCCGCCAACCCAGGCCCAAGATACGTGGTGGCCATCATCGCCCCAAGCACACACGCACCGAGATACATCCGAAAGGTCGCAGGACTGAGTTTTCACGGAACAGTAATGCATGACTCTCTCCTCGCTAGAGCTGCCCCAGGGGCCTGGAAACCTTGTTCCCAAAATACCTGGGAGGCCTGCACTCTCCCTACCCCTCCCAAGTGGGAAGTGTATAATGGGCCCCTCCCCAGGACCCCAGTGCAGCTCCTCCTGCCCCCGGTCCCGTCCCCGGGCTTTAATACAACCACCTTTTGGCACCAAAGACGTCTCAAGAATCCTTTTTTGGGCCGTGGGCCCTGAACTTCACCAATATCCCAAAACTATGTCTAGTGCCCCAGAGAATAAGCCATTTTACAGGGTTTTAATACATTTCCACATCTTGTAAAAGCTCAAAAGATGATAGGTCAGCATACAGGCAGGAACCAGAAGTTTAATGGCTGGGAATGCGGAGAGTAGAATTGGTCCATATGTTGAGGACAAGACGGTTTTCGTTAGAGGACTCAGTTACACAGCCGGTGTCTATTGTAAGTGTGGTGAGCCCTAGATCGGGCTTCGGGTTTATTTATTTACTTATTTGTTTATTTTTAAAGATTTCATTTGTTTATTTGACTGAGAGACAGTGAGAGAGGGAACACAAGCAGGGAGAGAGAGAGTGGGAGAAGCAGGCCTCCCAACCAAGCAGGGAGCCTGATGTGGGGGTCGATCCCAGGACTCCGGGATCATGACCTGAGCCAAAGGCAGATGCTTAAGGACCAAGGCCCCCAGGCACCCCCAGGCTTTAGGTTTAAACAAGTCTCTGCAAGGTCCTGCGGGTGGGAAGGTGACCTGGAGTGACTTTCTTATATCTGGGCCTTAGCGAGCTCCTTCAGTCAAATCCCCAAGCAGGGGCAGTGGCAGGACCCCGTGGCCCCCGCGCTCTGCCCCTGCCCACAGTCCCGCAGGCTTCGTCCCGCACCGCTGTCTCCCAGGTGGCATTCCTCTGCCACTGCCCTTCCCACGCCTACGCTCGGAGGTGGCGATGCTGATCCCGTTCTCAGAAGCCCCCTGCGGCCGGGGCTGGACGCCGCCTGCAGTGCTGGCCGGGACCGGGGCCCCACGGCCTCTGCTCTGGGGTCAAGCCCTTGCGGAGCGGCGCTCAGAGACCGCTGGGCCCCTGGCTTCCCTCTGCCCCTCCCTGGGGAGGGGGGAGGCTGGAGGGCGGGAGGGTGCAGGCCGCCTAGGGCGCAGAGGGAGGGGGGCGGGGTGGGTGAGAAGGGGCTGAGCGGTGGGAGGAGGAGCCCCGAGCTCTAAGTTTCCATTTCCTGCCGCCTGGGGAAGGCAGGTAGGGCGGGGAGGGGCGAGGCCGCTGAGGGAGGCCTGCTGAGGCCTCGTGCCCCAGACTCTCGGGGTGCCCTGGCACCTGGCCAGGCTGCAGGGAGGGCCAGGCACAGGGTGGCCAGGAGCCCAGACTCCCTGATCTCAGCGGCAGGAGCCCCGGGGACGCCCCGCCCCATCTCAGTAGCCAAAGTCGGCTCTTTGTTCTGGTCCGGTTCCCGCATCCCCCCACGGAGGGGGTCTCTCTCTGGGGAGGAAATGGGCATGTCAGGCTCCTGTCCCTCGCCTGCCCCTCCCAGGCTGCTGGGCCCGCCACCTGCACCTCCGGCCTGGGAGGTGGAGGGATCCTGCCCCAGCTCTGGCCTCCTGCCGCTGTGCTCCTCCGGGGGTGCCCACGGCCAGGCCAGGCAGGCCCTGCGCCTCCTCTCTCCCGTCCTTGCCATCTTTTAATGAGCTAGAGAACAAGATAACTGACTAAGGAGTGACACTGAGAATAACCCCTGAATTTTTTTTTTTAAAGATTTTGTTTATTTATTTGACAGAGATCACAAGCAGGCAGAGAGGCAGGCAGAGAGAGAGAGGGGGAAGCAGGCTCCCCTCAGAGCAGAGCCCGATGTGGGGCTCCATCCCAGGCCCCTGGAGGATGACCTGAGCCCAAGGCAGAGGCTTTAACCCACTGAGCCACCCAGGCGCCCCTAAGTCCTGAATTCTTGACAGCAACTACGAAGCAGAAGAAAGTAGATGAGAACCCAGCGTTCTCTGGGCAGCAAAGGTACCAAGAAAAAGTTGAAAGAAAACCATCGATTGTCAGAGAAACAAAACTCAGAGTTCTTTCCGCAGACTTGCGCTAAAAGAAAGTGTAGGAAGTGTTCATCAGCCAGAAGGGAAAGGATACCACCTGGAATTGAAGGATCCAGGAATGAGGGAAATCCTGGTAAACATGTGGTAACTAAACAGACACTGATTTTGTACGATTAATTAAGTGTGTCTTGTGGGAGACAATTTTACCGAGTGCGAATGGAAAGTTACAAGGCAGAGCTTAAGGCTGAGCTGCGCACAGCCACATAGCCTGGGGGTGGAGTGGTGCAGGTGTCCTGGATACCACCTTGGGCAGGCCCCTCCAGCCGGTGACTGTCCCCTCTCCAGGGCTGCACTACACACCTCCAAAGGGAATCTCCACCTCCAAACTAGGAATGGGAATGACAAAAAATACACAGAATCACAAAGAAAGGAGACAAAGAAAGAAAGAGAAAAAAGGAACATTGTTCTATTGGGGATAGATCCTAAAAAATCATAGTAATATGATTAAAACCCAAGTATATCTCTGTAATTTATTAAATATGAATGGATTTAATGCTCCAATTAAGGATTAAAGTTTGCATAGTTTTAAAATACCCAATACATGCTGTTCCTAGAGATCTGCCTGAACTGTAAGACTAGGTAAAGGTTGAAGCAAAACCGTGGAACATGGCGAGCCATGACATTTAAAGAAAAATAATAAATCTTATATGATTATATTATCAACAAACAAAACAGAAATCATGCAAAATAGTTTCTCCAATCACCATGCAATTATACTGTAAACTATTAACACAAATACAGAAAATTCCCCTCTATTTGGAAATAAAGAAATTTTTATTTTATTTTTATTTTTTTTAAGATTTTATTTATTTATTTGGCAGACAGAGATCACAAGTAGGCAGAGAGACAGGCAGGGAGAGAGAGGAGGAAGCAGGCTCCCTGCTGAGCAGAGAGCCCGATGCGGGACTCAATCCCAGCACCCTGAGATCATGACCTGAGCCGAAGGCAGAGGCTTAACCCACTGAGCCACCCAGGCACCCCTAAAGAAAATTTTAATTAAATACCTCATGGGTCACAGAAGAAATCAAAATGAGACTCAGCTTGCTAAGTAAGTGATCTCAGATATGGGATGTGTCCGCTCACAGGCAAACCACTGACCACACCTGGAGAGAACTGTGTGGTCTTACCTTCCTACATCTAAAACAAGAAAAGAGTCAAAATTGGGACGCCTGGCTGGCTCAGTGGGTTAAAGCCTCTGCCTTCGGCTCAGGTCATGATCTCAGGGTCCTGGGATCGAGCTCCACATCAAGCTCCATACCTGGCTCTCTGCTCGGAGGGGAGCCTGCTCCCCCCTCTCCTTCTGCCTGCCTCTCTGCCTACTTGTGATCTCTGTCAAATAAATAAATTAAAATCTTGAAAAGAGAAGAGAAGAGTCAATATTAATGAAGCAAGTAAGTGTCCGTCAAAAAGTCATGGAATGAACTGCCAAAGAAATCCCCGACAAACAGAAGAAACAAGAAAGGGGAACAGGGGTCAGAGTGGAACTGAACCGCAGGGAAGCCACACCTGCAGGGGACCGGTCCCCCCCAAACAGGATGTGTTTGGAAACAATAATGACAGGTGGAAATCTGGTGACGCTAGTCAGGATGAAAAGGGGAACCAGCGGTCTCAGCCCCCATAAAGTCATGCTCCTTCGAACCTGCCTCGCAGCCTCACCCTGGCTGACACCTGCGAGGGTCGCCTGCCTGGAAGGGGAAGAGTGTCCTTACGAAAGCGGCTCCTTGGAGCCCCCTGAGCCCTTGGGGAGGGGCTGACAACCGGAGGAAGCAGCTCTGAGCCAACAGGTGGCCGGCACTGACCTCAGGGCCCGGCTCCCCGCCCCCACCCTGGCCTTGGCGTTGGTGGCCTGCAGCCTAAGCAGAAACCACCTAGTTTAAAACACGGCGGCGGCGCAAGGGTTTTACTGACACGTTCAATATCAAAAAATTAAAATTTACGTTAATGAGGCAAATTATGCATCAAAATCTAATAGAACTGTTACAAGAAACAATAGAACACAAAAAGCTCTGATTTTGGGGGGGGTGTTAACTTTTACTTGGACAGAACTATGCACTCACGGGAGGCCCGCGGGAGGGCCCTCGGCCCCCAGCAGTGGCCCAGCCTGGGGGGGTGACGCTGCTGCATGTGCAACTTGGGCTTCCTCGCTGTGCGTCCGGAGGCCTCCACCCCTCCAGCGCGCCTGCGCTCCCACCGCGCCCCGCGCCCCGAAGCCCCCTCCTCCCCCGTCGCTGGGTTCCACAGTTGCTCAGCCACCGCTCTCTGCCCTGCAAACCGGTCACCTTGAGAATGATGCTTGGTGCACTTTCTGGCCTTTTGCTTTCCTGCCCATTCTCCGGAGATGCAGGGGACATGCAGACTGCTGACCTAAGTCACGTTTGCAGGGAATCGATGGTGGCCACAGGCTATAGGACGGGTACACAGATGTCCTCTCCTCATCACAAGAACTCGGGATCCTCTCCCTTGTCTGCTCGCGCGGAGCCTAGCAGCACTCGCCGCCCATCCGACAGTTCAGCTCCTGCTTCTCCGCCGGGGAAATCGGCCCTTTGGACGCCCCTCGCACCTCCCCTCTCCCGCACCCCACCGCGGAAACCACAGATCTGATTTCTATATATACATATATATATATTTAAAGATTTTATTTATTTATTTGACAGACAGAGATCACAAGCAGGCAGAGAGGCAGAGAGAGAGAGGGGGAAACAGGCTCCCCGCTGAGCAGAGAGCCCGATGCGGGATTTGATCCCAGGACCCTGAGATCATGACCCCAGCCAAAGGCAGAGGCTTAACACACTGAGCCACCCAGGCACCCTACAGATCTGAGTTCTCTTAAACATTTTTTTAAAAAAGATTTCATTTGAGAGAGAGAGAGCAGGAGAGCAAGCGCGCATGGATGAGTGAGAGAGCGTGCACGAGCAGGAGGGGTCAGGGGGAGGTGACCTCAGCAGAAGGCAGAGGCTTGGCAGACAGCCACCCAGGCCTCCAGATCTGATCTCTTTTTCTACAAGTTTGGTTTTCCTGCTTTCTTCCTATTTGTTTAGTTTCCAGGTGTAGGTGAGATTCCGGGTGTAGGTGAGATTCCGGGTGTAGGTGAGATCCCGGGTGTAGTGGGATTCCGGGTGTAGGTGGGATTCCGGGTGTAGGTGGGATTCCGGGTGTAGGCGAGATCGTCCAGTTCTGGCAGCATTTGTCTTTCTCTGACTGACCTCAGCAGGGCCATCATGCTTCCGGGCGGCAGGATCGCCTTCTTACCCAAGGAGTCGCATTCCACCGCGTACTCGCCAGCAGTCCCTCGCCCACGGGCTGTGGGGGGGCACCTAGGTTGCTTCCGTGTCTTGGCGACTGTGAAGGACACCGCTGTGAACGCGGATGCAGGACCATGTCGTGTCAATGCAGTCGCACAGCATTTTCCGCACAGCGTCACATCCTGGAGACCCCAAGTTAGCTCTTCCGTGTCGCCCTTCCCGAGGTGGGTCCGTTACCCAGAGAGGGGCATCTGGGTGGCCTCCACTTTTGGGGCGCTGCCAACAAAGCTGCCGTCAAACAGTTGCGATCCGGGTCTACTCCCTGCTGTGACACAGGATAAACTGTGCCACAAAACTCACGTGTCGGAGCCCCTGGGAGGGCGACCATGCCTGGAGATGGATCTTTGTGGAAGTGATTAGGAGAAAGGAGGTCACTGGGGGTCCTGATCCACGTTGACTGGTGTCCTGATGAGAAGGGGAGAGCAGGACATAGACGCGCACACAGAGACACCCAGGGAGGACATGGGGAGGGGAGGGTCATCTCCAGGCCAGGAGGACCAGCCCCACTCGTGCCTGGAGCTCAGACTTCCAGCCTCTGGGACTATGAGACAACAGCCTTCTGTCACTTGAGCTGTCCTGTCTGTGGCGTTTGTCGTGGATGCTGGCAGGCAACCCGCTCCAGGGATGAGTGGGGTCCCACTTGTCTGCACCTCGCCCTGCATGTCTGTTGGGTGAAGGGGGGGACGGGGCATGTGTGGGAGGGCCACCGGGAAGAGGAAGCCTGCACAGCTGGGCCATTCGGGGGGCAGGGGGAAGGGTTTCCTGCTTTGACCGCAGCCCAGGTGGTGAGGGCTGCTGGGTTGGAGAGAGTCAGGAGACAGTGAGGGCTGTAAGGGCCCCACCCCAGTCACAGCTGGACAGACGCCCTCTGAGGACAGGCTGGCCTGATCCAGGCCCCACACCACTTGCCCTCTTGCCCTGCACCTGCTCTGTCCAGCCACTGCCTGTGCTCCTGCTGGCTTGGCTGGGTGAGCCAATGGGTCCCCTTCATTCTCTCCCCCACACCTGGAGCCCGGCTGCCATCCCGAGGGCTGGGAGCTGACCTGCTGGAGGGGTCCCTTGCTGCCCAGAGGGGGAAGCCAGGGCACAGAAAGGGGTCTGCCAGAGGTCCCACATCGAGTGCAGCCAGCAGCCCAGCTCCGCTTCTCGTCCCACATGCCCACACCCCTCCGCCTTTTCCTGCGTCACCCAGATGCGTCGCTGGACCTTCTCCTGCTTTTGCAGCCCCCGGAAAGGGGCCTTCCACCAGGCTGGCAGATGTCCCTGGAAACGCTGCGAGGCGCCGCGGGGCTCACCGGATACCAGGACCCCCACAGCTCAGAGCCCCCACCCCAGGGCTTTGTGCTGTCCTCCCCTGGAGGCGCCCACGGGCTCTGCATCACAGTGGCTTCCTTGTCTGAGCCCATGTGCGCACCTACGGGCCAGGGACTCTCACGGGCTGCCCTGCATGGGTGGGGGGAGACGGGCCTGGCAAGCTGGTACTTCCCAGAGAGTGTGGGAGACTGCCGTGGGCCCATGCCAGGCCGCGGGCTCTGCAGCTGCGGCGTCAGAAGGCAGGGTGGGGAAGTGGGCGTGGTCTCGGACCGCCAACTGTGTCTCCCCGAGCTGAGGTGCAGACGCAGCGCTTTCCCGCCAGCAGGGGGAGGTGCTAGGCAGTCTCCGTCCCGCCAGAGAGGGCAAGGAATGTCCCCGAAACAAAGTTTGTTTTGGCAGCTGCTTAGGAATATTCCTCAAAATCTCTGTCTCGAGTTAGACTAACCCCAGTTGGCTCCAGTTATAGCCCTAAACACACGAAATGAGTGAGGGAGAAGCCCCGCATCTATTAGGAGGAACGGAGAGACAAAAGTCAGAGTCCCCTTACTCTCTGCCTGTCCCATTCCTTCAAACACAACAAACGCCCCAACAGACAACAAAAAGACAAGACAAAGGCAACCGCAAACCCAGGGGCCCTCATCCAGAGCCTGCCGCTGGTGGGGGATCCCGGCCCCCTACAGATGCTCGCCTAAACGAGCCACAGACCAGGACCAGTCCCAGCGGCTCTCACCCGCTGGGGGGGATTACCTGGTCCCCTACAGACCCAGATGACCGCCTAGCGGGGACTCAGACCCCCAGACGATCTACCAGAAGAGTGATGGGGCGTCCCCGCATCCACTCCAGCCCTGGGGAGCATGGCTGCGTCCAGCTTCACCCCGGTGGGCCCTACCTGGAGCTCCGCAACCAGACAGCTTCAGACCAAGAAATTCCGATGCTGGCTCAGCTCTCGTCGTTTAATCCTGGACAAGCCCCCAATGTTGGTTCCCCCCAAAATTGGGTACCCCAATAATGGGTCCGTGATTAAAGGAGCGAGACTGATACAAAGCGAAGGTCAAGCAAAGCTTTATTTCACGCCAAGCATCAGGAATCAGACCGACCGTCAAATAGACCAGTCGGGGTCGCCCCTTACAGAGGAGGACCCCTCCCTGCTTTCCAGACTAACTTTTATAGAGCAAAGGCCATGTGGTTGGGCCTGGCCACACAGAGGTGGCTAATTGACAATTCACCCCACAGTAGCCATGGTAACTAGTCCATCACCTTGGTAGCTGGGAGACAGTGTGCCCCACTGATTGAATACCTCCACCTGGCCTGACCCACCCTTGTATGTGGACTTTGTTACCTGGGACTGGTTTCCCGGACTTGTTTTTAAGTAAGTTCACCTGGTGGGGGGGGGCAAAGTCAATTTAAGTTTTACAACGAAATGGCAGTTCAACCGGGGTGGGGCTGCTCTGGCTGCACAGGCCCTTACATTTCCATCTTTCCTTCCTTCCTTTTGGATTTTATTTTTAAGCAATCTCAACACCCAGCTTGGGGCTCAAACTTACAAACCTGAGATCAAGCCACATGCTTCACTGATTGAGTCAGCCAAGTGCCCCAAGAAAACGTGGTTCGTTTCTTTCTTTCTTTCTTTTCTTCCTTCCCTTTTTTAAAAAAAAGATTTTATTTATTTATTTGACAGAGAGCATGAAAGCAAGAGAGCTTGAGAAAACAAGTGGGGAGAGAGGCAGAGGGAGAAGCAGACTCCGGGAGGAGCAGGGAGCCAGACACGGGACTCGATCCCAGGACTCCGGGATCATGACCTGAGCCGAAGGCAGACGCTTCACCGACGGTGGCACCCAGGTGTCTAAAGACCTCGTTTTTAATCCAAGTACACACATTTGCCAGGAAAATGCTATAACTGCCCTGGTCTCAGTCTTCTCTTTCCAAAATGGGACTGAGATGGTTGCGTCCATCTCAAGGTCCTTCGGATGAGTGAAGGAGATGGTCTACGCGCAACACTACAGCGTGTGGCACAGGCGCGCTCACGTTGTAAGATAGGTTGTTAACGACTATTGACTGGAGGCTGTGGGCTGCATGTAAAGGAAGGAGTATGGAGCAATGGGTTTAAGACTTGATCCCGGTCACATGCTGGGCCCTGACCCCTGGACACACACTGAGCCCTGACCCTGCTCACACCTGAGTCCTGACCCTGGTCACACACTGAGCCCTGATCCTGGGGACATGAGGAGACATGACTTCACTTACCTTTTCCTGTGCGTCCCCACAGAATGGCAGAGTAATCTGAAAGGGTCCAGGCAGGCCGCTGGCAGCTTTGCTCAAAGGGGTGATGAGGGCATTCTGCAGGTTTCAATCAACAACCCTCTGTCCCGTGGGTCCCGGGTTCCCCAGGCCGGGAAAGGGTAGCCATTAAAACCGCTGCCCTGTGTTCCAAGGGAGTCTGGTTTTCTCCAAGTCCTCCCGTCGTAGCACAGCTCTCTGCGACGGTGTGGCGAGGGGCAGAAGCAGGGGGGGCGGAGCTGCAGCAGCAGGGGGGCGGCTGGTCCCCGTGTCCTGGAGCCCACCTTGGTAGCTAGCAGAGGGGCCAGCCTCAGGAATACCCAGGAGACACAGTGTTAGGAGTCTGGAGCCCGTTCTCATTGTGAGGCTGACATGCTGTGCAACCTCAGGCATGGTGTTCCCCGTCTCTGGGCCACACCTCCCCGCCCCAGTTCCTGGCCTGCCCCATCACTGGGCCTGGCACCTCTATACTTCAGATTCCAATTGAGAATGGACACAGATGTGAGACATTACAAAACACTCGTGTGTGTCTGTGCTGGGTCCTTGCCGCTGTCCAGGGTATGGCCTGGGGAGCTGGCCACTGTTGCCCTTCCCGGGGCTCCTGGGCTGAGGCCCCCATGGCCTCCCCTAGCATTTCCGGCCCAGGCCTACAGTCCCTGTCAGTCTCTTAACCCTCTGAAAAATCGCTCTCTTCTCTTCGCCTGGTTCCTCTCCTTTGAATCGATTTGCTCGTGCCTTTCCTGATATGAATAATATAGTCATAAAAGCACATTACATTTTTGTTTATTGATTTTCAAGACTTTTCTTCAATTGGGATGACTAGGTCAGAGGCTGGGGACGGTCTAAAGCTTTGGGCACAGATGAGCCTACTGCCTTCTAGAAGAATCCCCAGCCGTGTGCCATTTTCCTCAGTGCTCATTCCTAACTCTGCATAACACTGGGTTTTATGATCAAAAATCAAATAGAACAGTGGAAGGCATGGACTGGGTGAGACAGGGCTTCCTTGTTTGAAATTTTTATTGCCAGGGAGGCTGAGGGATCACGTCCGTCCATTTGCTTGGGAATCACTGGCCCCTCCTTCCTGTGATTTGCCTGCATGACAATTTTAACACTGCTCATGTATTAAAGATAAAAATCTCCTGTTGTGCGTTTTTCTCAGCTTTCTATATGCTTTTAATTTTTCTTGTGTGTAATATCAATATTTCCTTTCTTTCTTTTTAATGATTTTATTTATTTATTTGACAGAAAGACATAGGGAAAGAGGGAACACAAGCAGGGAGAGTGGGAGAGGGAGAAGAAGGCTCGCCATGGAGCAGGGAGCCTGACACAGGGCTCGATCCTAGGGCCCTGGGAACATGACCTGAGCCGAAGACAGATGCTTCACTGACTGAGCCCCTGGAAGCCCCAAGATTGAGCTTTTCTATCCTGGAAACTTTGCTACCCAGGAAGTCTCTTCCACAGCAGGAGCAGTCTCTCTGAAGTTGCATGCTCTCCTTTGATTTTTTTTTTTCCTTTTTTAAACAATTTTTACTTTTTAAAAATTTCTTTTCAGTGTTCCAGAATTCATTGTTTATGCACCACACCCAGTGCTCCATGAAATCCGTGCCCTCCCTATTACCCACCACCAGGCTCACCCAACCTCCCACCCCCACCCCTCCAAAACCCTCAGATTGTTTTTCAGAGTCAGAGTCTCTCATAGTTCATCTCTGCTTGACTTGTTTCTCTCAGCATAATCTCCTCCAGTCCTGTCCATGTTGATACAAAAGTTGGGTATTCATCCTTTCTGATGGAGGCATAATATTCCATCGTATATATGGACCATATCTTCTTTATCCATTCATCTGTTGAAGAACATCTTGGCTATTTCCACAGTTGGGCAATTGTGGCCATTGCTGTTATGAACGTTGGTGTACAGATGGCCCTTCTTTTCCTACATCTGTATCTTTGGGAGTAAATATCCAGTATTACTTTTTTTTAAAAATTTCTCTTCAGCATAACAGAATTCCTTGTTTTTGCACCATACCCAGTGCTCCATGCAACACGTGCCCTCCATGATACCCACCACCTGGCTCCCCCACCCTCCCACCCCCGTCCCTTCAAAACCCTCAGGTTGTTTTTCAGAGTCCATAGTCTCTCATGGTTCACCTCCCCTTCCAATTTCCCTCATCTCCCTCTCCTCTCCATCTCCCCATGTTCTCCGTGTTATTTCTTATGTTCCACAAATAAGTGAAACCATATGGTAATTGACTCTCTCTGCTTGACTTATTTCACTCAGCATAGTCTCCTCCAGTCCCATCCATGTTGCTACAAAAGTTGGGTATTCATCCTTTCTGATGGAGGCATAATACTCCATTGTGTATATGGACCACATCTTCCTTATCCATTCTTCCGTTGAAGGGCATCTTGGTTCTTTCCACAGTTTGGCGACCGTAGCCATTGCTGCAATAAACATTGGGGTACAGATGGCCCATCTTTTCACTACATCTGTATGTTTGGGGTAAATACCCAGCAGTGCAATTGCAGGGTCATAGGGAAGCTCTAGTCTTAATTTCTTGAGGAATCTCCACACTGTTCTCCAAAGTGGCTGCACTAACTTGCATTCCCACCAACAGTGTAAGAGGGTTCCCCTTTCTCCACATCCTCTCCAACACATGCTGTTTCCTGTCTTGCTAATTTTGGCCATTCTAACTGGTGTCAGGTGGTATCTCAATGTTGTTTTAATTTGAATCTCCCTGATGGCTAGTGATGATGAGCACTTTTTCATGTGTCTGATAGCCATTTGTATGTCTTTATTGGAGAAGTGTCTGTTCATGTCTTCTGCCCATTTTTTGATATGGTTACCTGTTTTGTGTGTGTTGAGTTTGAGAACTTCTTTATAGATCCTGGATATACTTTTAATGCCATTCCGATCAAAAATCCACCGGTATTTTTCAAAGAGCTGGAGCAAAGAATCCTAAAATTTGTATGGAATCAGAAGAGACCCCGAATTGCTAAGGAAATGTTGAAAAACAAAAACAAAACTGGCAGCATCACGTTACCCGATTTCAAGCTTTACTACAAAGCTGTGATCACCAAGACAGCGTGGTACTGGCATAAAAACAGACACATAGACCAGTGGAACAGGGTAGAGAGCCCAGATAAGGACCCTCAACTCTATGGTCAAATAATCTTTGACAAAGCAGGAAAAAAGATACAGTGGAAAAAAGACAGTCTCTTCAATCAATGGTGCTGGGAAAATTGGACAGCGATATGTATAACAATGAAATACGACCATTCTCTTACACCGTAACACAAAGATAAACTCGAAATGGATAAAAGACCTCAACGTGAGACAGGAATCCATCAGAACCCTAGAGGAGAACATAGGCAGTAACCTCTTCGATATCAGCCACAGCAACTTCTTTCAAGATATGTCTCCAAAGGCAAAGGAAACAAAAGCGAGAATGAACTTTTGGGACTTCATCAAGATCAAAAGCTTCTGCACAGCAAAGGAAACAGTCAACAAAGCAAAGAGGCAACCCACGGAATGGGAGAAGATATTTGCAAATGACAGTACAGACAAAGCGTTGATCTCCTTTGAACCTTGACCCATCTGGGTCCAGGTGACATTTGTCCTGATGCAAAGTGAAGGGCTGGCCCTTGGGGGAGGTGAGTGGCTGGCAGAACCCTGAGCATCCTGAACGGAGATGGCATTTCTCCGAGTCCAAGTCCCTTCCTTCTTCGCATTCCTGATGCTGGGTGTGGGGGACAGATAGAGTCCGAAGCTCTGCAGCTCACAGCCTCAGGTAGGCCCCCACTTTCCGATTAGCTTGCAACGCCTGCGTGTGACATGAAATTGGGAAGATGAGTCCTTAGAATAAAAGGCTAGTATGGGGGGTGCCTGGGGGGCTCAGTCAGTTGAGTGTCTGCCTTTGGCTCAGGTCTTGATCCCGGAGTCCTGGGATCGAGTCCGACATCAGGCTCCAGCTTGGCAGAGAGCCTGCTTCTCGCTCCGCCTCCGCCTGCCACTCCCTCGCTTGTGCACGTTCTCACTCTCTCTCTGTCAAATAAATAAATTTTTAAAAGTGGCTAGAACAGCCTCAGAAAGGTCGAAAGTGGGCAAACAGGTAAAACCCAAAACCGCACCCTCTTGGGATGGACCCCGACCATTCTGACTGCTGTAAATTCGGCAAGCTAGATTTTCACGACTTGGTCCATCCACCATGGTTTCCTTTTCTAGAACGTGACCGCCAGCCTCACCTGTTGGTGGGCAAGAGGGACAGGGCAGCTCTGCCCTCGGGAACAGGGGCAAGTCCAGGCTTAAAGACACACCAGCAGTCCTGCCCTAGCCGGGCACACTGACCACCCTCCCGCCCCGCACACAGCCACCCCTGCAGGCCTCGTCGGAGATCAGACCCAAAGCACAAGTCTGGGGATAGCTGGCAGGGAGGGGACTGTGCCAAGATAATGGAGGTTCCGGGGTCTCTGCCACGTCCTCCCGCCAACCCCCCCCACCCCCCGCCACTGCCATCCAGTTAATTCTTCGACCTGACTAACATTCCCCGTGCACCTCCTGCGCCTGGCCGGAGCAAGAAGGTCACTCAAACAAGCAGATCACCTGCCCATGACAGGTGCTGGGAAACCTGGTGAGAAATCAGTCCCGGGAAGGGAGCAGACACATCACCGGTGCCTGTCCTCCCTCGGGTCCCCGGTCGGGTTTCGGGAAGTACTGTGCTCGCACTTCCATCCCACCACGCCCTCGTCCGTGGAGTCCACGGGACTGTGATGGGTCTTGATTTTAAACACTGACAACGCGTCTTAGAGATGCTCGAATTTCAGGACCCAGATCTGGTTCTCTAAGCGGCTGCGTCAGGAGCTGTGGCTCAGCGCCCGCCCCTTCAGTTGGTACTTGCCGCGTTTCCAGGTTCTTGTTTTCACGGCTCTACAGATCGTCCGCACACACCTTTGCACCCAAATCAGTATTTCTGTTGGACAATTCCTAGAAGAGAAATTTCTGGAAAAATGAGAAATGCCAGCATGTTTAAATTTTGGTTCTACTAACAAATCGCTATCCCCCCCCCATCACTCCCAAAATGTTGCATCAGCTTATACGGCGAATAAGCTCATGTCTCCGTCCCTTACAAAGTGTCAGCCGGCATACACACCTTTGGCACTTCCCAGAACATTCTGGAGCCAAGCTGCATTTCACTGAGTGGCCGGGGCAGGTTCTCGCCTACAAACTGCCTACTCATATCCTTTGCTCTTTTATTTGTTGGGATGTATATTTTCCATATTAATTTGGGGACATTAATAGGTCCTGGATATTAACCCTTGCTTGTTACACTATTGCAAGTATTTCCTCCTTTTTATTTTATTTTTATTTTTTCCCCAAGATTTTATTTATTTATTGGGCAGAGAGAGAGCACAAGTAGGCAGAGAGGCAGACAGAGAGAGAGAGTGGAAGCAGGCTCCCTGCTGAGGAGAGAGTCCAAGTGGGGCTCGAGCCCAGGACCCTGAGATCATGACCTGAGCCGAAGGCAGAGGCTTTAACTCACTGAGCCACCCAGGCTCCCGTATTTCCTCCTTTTTACCGTTTGCTGTTTTTTTTTTTTTTTTTTTTTTTAAGATTTTGTTTATATGGGGTGGGCAGAGAGGGTATGGGCAGGGGGAGGGACAGAGGCAGAGGGAGAAGCAGGCTCCCCACTGAGCAGGGAGCCCCATATGGGGCTCGATCCCAGGACCCTGAGATCATGACCTGAGCCGAAGGCAGATGCTTTGCCCACTGAGCCCCCCAGGTGCCCCACATTTGCTGTTTTTACGTTTTTATTGTTTGTTATGCAACTGTTTTTACTTTCGAAGAATTTAAAATTCGTAAACATTGGTCCAAGCTATTCTGTCCTAAGGCCATCAGCAGGAACCTCTGGTCTTCTCTAAATCGCCGTTTCTAGATTTCTTGCTCGTGCCCCGCTCCTCGGCGGCCGGCGCTGCGTGGCTCTCCCCGCCTGCCCAGCCGCCCTCTCTCTCCCGCCCGCTCCGCACGGGTAGGATGTCGCCCGGCGCTGCAGGTTCGGAGGCTGGAAACCTCCTGTCCGTCCTTGTATTACATTCACACACGCGCCCACGTCTGGCGTCCACGCGTCCGTCTGTCCTGCCGCCGGCCTGCGGTGCCCGGGAGCTCCCTTGCTCCTCCGGCGCTGATGTCCGCGGAAGGTCCGCGGAAGGTCGTCCTTTCTCCTCTTCTCCCTTTCTTCCTGGCTTTGCGCATTTAATCCCCCGGGAGACCGGGACGCACACGCAGGTCGCACTGGGAAGTGTCTGGAGGGTCTAAATGCGACGACACGTCTCCGCCGTGGAAACAGCCCCGAGGCAGGGCTCAGATGCGTGCGAGCGGGGTGCACCGGGCGCGGTGGAGACCCTGAGAGGCCACGCGGCCGCCTCGGAGTCCCGCGGGCCAGACGGGACTTGGGCGGGGTTGTTAGGGTGCGTGGGCTACATCTCGCTTCCAGAGAACAATTTCTTGGGCTCTTCTTCATTTTCCCGAGTTGTCCGTCGGGTCATGAATTTACAGCTCTGGGGGTCCTCGCGGGGGCGAGGCCGTCAGTGGGCTCAGGGCCTGGGGCGGACGGGACGCGCTCTGCTCGCTCCGCCGTGGCCCTCCGTTGCATCCGCTGCCGGTGTGCGGGGACGGCCGTTCTCCGTCCCACCGGCCCTTAACATCCACTGTAAGAGGCACGTTACTAGCTTTGTCTTACTGTGAAGGGAGGCAGGGGTCCCCGAGACCCCGCGGGGTCGGCCGATTCGCTCCACGGGCTCCCAGAACTCACGAGAGCGGTCCGGCTCCCGGTTGCGGCTCATCGCCAGGAAAGGACGCGGACCGCGCTCAGCCGGGGCAGGGGCGCGCGGGCAGGGCCCAGGAGGGTCCGCACCACCCTCTCCCCGTGGAGTCGCGGGCAGCGCGCGCTCTCCCGCCCGAAGTGCCGGCTCGCACGAGTGCTGCGGGCCGGGGAAGCCCCCGCCTCGGCGTCCAGGGTCTTCGTCCGGCTCCCGTCACGCCGACCTGGTCGTCTTCCTGCGCGGCCGACCTCCGTCTCCAGCCCCTCGGGAGCCCGAGCTGACACCGTGTGGCCCAGAGCCCGGGGAAACAGGACACTGGGCTCGGGATGTCCCCGGGCTCTGCGATGACCTCCCGCAGCGGAGGACAGAGGCCGGCATTAAACATTCTACTCACAGGGACTCTCGCAGCTGTCTGGGCAGGACCTTCCCGCCCCCCTCGTGTCCCAGCAGCCCCTCTTCCCGGTCCTGACACGGGCGTCCGTGGGGTCCTGGTGGGTCTGAGCTTGGACTTCAATGGGACCCTCCCTCCTCCTGTATCGTGGCCGGAATTGAGTCCTTCCCAAACTCCGAGGTTGAAGTGTTAAGCCTCAGGATCTCAGAAGGTGACTGTGTCTCGTGATGGTCCTACAGGTGCCCTAAACCTGTGTTATTGGTGTCCTGATAAGAAGGGGAAACCCCGAAGACAACCGTGTGAGGGTAGGGGGAGGAGACGCCGGCGGCTGCTCCGCAGGGAGAGTCCTCAGGGCGCCCAGCCCTGCCCCCACAGCCGGGCCCCAGCCTTTCGGCCTCCGGGACCAGGAGAAGCGAATGGCACTGGTCGCTGGTGATTTGTCACACCTGAGACGACCAGCACTCAGACTCTCAGCGGGTCCCTTCACCAGACAAAGGACAGAGCAACGTCTGATTCTCAGGGGCGGTTTGAGGACTAAAGGGGAAAAGGAGGTGAGAGCCTGCCCCGAGCGCCTTCTGCCCCCGTGCTTGGTAAGGTCTTTGGGAAGAGCCCGCCTCTCCCCGCTGTGCAGGGGGGTCCATGACGAGTACCCCCTGCCCCCTCCTCTGCCACCCTCTCTGCCAGGCATCAACTTAGGGGTCTGAGTTCTGTCTACAGGGCCTGGGATGGGCCAGTCCTGCCCCGAGCTCCCGCTGGCCCCTGGTCCTGCCCGGGACTCCTCCCCGGTTGCCTCAGGAGGAGGCGGCGGCTAACAGGCCATAGGACTCTGGTGGCCCCGATCCAGGCACCCCGGCCTGTGGCCACCTTGTCTCCAGACAGCCCCCAAGTCCCCTCTCCTCAGAGCACCCCAAGCACTTCCTGTCTGATGGCCTCAGTGCCACACGAACGACACACTGTGTGATTTTAATGGTTTCGCGAGGCGCAGAGACCTCCAGGGAGAGCAGAGAACACGCCTCCGCCTGGGCACCCTGGCCTCAGCGGGCACGAAGCTCGGTTTCAGGTTGGGGTCTCTTGAAACAGGCACTGAGGCAGGTCTCCCACGCACGAACTTTATTCCAGAGGCTCCTGGGGGACCGGGGAGGAAGCGGGGATTTGGACAGGGATGGGAGGCACTGCCGGGAGGGCTCGTGGCGCACAGAGCCCCAGCCTGACCAGGGGCTCTGGGGTGTGAGTCGGGCCTCACGTTCTGTGCTTGACGGTAACATCCTGGCTGTGGGGTCCTCCGCCCAGGGCAAAGGACACTCCAGGGTGGGGCGGCAGCTCCCAGAGGACAAGGGCAGGGCTGGTTCTGCCAGCTGAAGGGCCGGGGAGGACACCCAGACAAAGTCAAAGACTGGGAGGTTCTCTGCACCGGTGTGCTGGGGGTGGGGGACATCTGGCAGCCTTGAAGATGTGGGATGCGTGGGCGGAGTCCTTTGTGACCATCCCGCCTGGCCCCTCACCTCCCCTGCTCCGTCCTCCACTGACGTGCTCACAGACAGTTGCATGGGGACGGGGGCCGTGCCGCCTCACGCAGGTCCTGCACCTCTGGGTCACAAGAAGGCCCCTGGGAGGGTGACGAGGACAGTGGCCACAAGCATGAGGCCCACGGTGGCGGCCCCTGGACCCTGGCTCCCGGCTCCGTTGCACAGGTCCGTGCTACAGCAGTGTATGGAGACCTGCATCTCCTTGATGAGTGTTCCGGCTTTCACGGGCAGGGGGGAGTTGCAGGACTCCACACAGCTCTTGACCACGACGGTGAGCTTCTCGTCCGGCAGGTCCGTGCCTGTCACACGGAAGAAACACCCAGAGGCTGCGGGTCTGCGAGCCGTGCCTGGAACCTTCTTCCTGACCCCAGCATGGGCTCATCCTGGAGCCCCAGGCCCGAGAGCCCATGGATCTTGTTTCCTCCTTGGCACCCAGCCCAACAGCCCAGAGAGCCAGGCTGGCCGCAGAGCCCCTGGCTGGACCGGGGGTGGGGGGTGGGGGGTGGGGGGTGGGGGGCTGCCTCGAGGGCGGGATCTGGCTCAGGCTACAGAACCACATTTGGATTTGCAGGAAATCCCCTGGGGGTTCTCTTTCTGACATCCGGGTTTTGGTGTTTTTTTTTTTTTTTTTCTTTTTCTTCTGAGTGACAGTTAGGGAGGGAGGGGCAGACTGAGAATGAGAATCCCAGGCTGGCTCCCCCCTGAGCGCGGAGCTCCATCCCTCCACCCTGAGACCGTGACCCTCAGAAATGAAGAGTGAGACACTCACTGATTGAGCCACCCAGATGCCCGGAACACAGGCCTTTTTTTTTCTTTTACAGAGTGACACCTGTCACACCTCTGCCAGGTAGGGTCCCCCCCCCCCCGGCTGCCCTGTCGTGCTCCCCCAACCCCTGCCGAGGTCTTCACATCCCACCTCTTGGCTTCTAGAAGACAGAACGGGGAAGAGCAGGGAGGAGAGGGACTCACTTATCTTCCCGGAAAGGCAGGCCTGCGAGCTGGGGGGGCATTCTGTAGGTCCTGAGCACGTGCTCCCTCCAATCTCAGTACAGTTGTGGCATCTCAAGGCCCAGGCTGTGGGGGACAGAGGCCGGCATCAACCGCCCGGCGTGCCAGAGCCCCAGGGGCCTGGCCACAGCAGGAAAGGAGGCACAGCCCCGTCTGCTGCCCAGGACCCAGGATCCAGGAGAGACCTGAGTGTAGAATCCAGGGGCTCCAGGGAGGAGGGACAGGTGAGGGAGGGGCAGGGAGGAGGACTCCCAGTGAGCCAAGGTGGGGGGGGGGGTTCAGAAAGTACAGCAAGAGACACACGGCAGGGCCCAGGAGGGGTGAGTCTGGGAAGAGGCGTTCCCCCCCCCGCCCCTGTCACCCCGTCTCCCTGTCTCACCACCCTGGCACAGCAGGGCCACCAGCAGAAGGACAGCCTTCATCCTCACGGTGACCACGGCCCAGAGAGCTCCAGGCTGGGCTGGGCTGGCCCTTATGTAGCTGCGAGTCTCCTCCTCCTCAGTGGGCTCCTGCCTCCAAGCCTGCGGGTCACAGTCACGCCCCTGCATCCTGGGCCAGACACACCCCCAGAGCAAAGGTCCTTTATCCCAGGCCCCGACAGACAAGTGACCCACGTCCTGCGCTGAGGACAGAGATGAGGGTGCTTGGGCTCACTGGTTCCTTCTGGGGTCCCTGGGACAAAGGAAGTGGAAGGCAGCAAGAACCCGGGGCGGCCGGTCAGAAGTGCGCAGGGCTTAGAAGCCTCCGTACGTATCCCGCAGCTGGGCGTGATGGCCTGCCAGACCCGCGTGTCTGGCTGAAGAAAACAGAGCTTTAACGCAGTCTCGAGGACACCTGCTCTGACGAGCGGCCCCTTCTTCTGTGGCTGTGGAGGCCTGGGGCCCCTCGGGCAGAAACCCGAGCCCGCGTACCAGGGGTGTCCACGCAGCCTGGGTGCCCGTGGGCACTCACGGACAGGAGTCTGTGCCACCCATGGTGAGCACTGGGCGATCGGCCTCCGGCCTGGAGCTCAGCCTCTCTGGCCTCCCTGCCGGGAGACGGAAGTCTGTAAGCCTCTGGGTGGCTGATAAGGCGGACCGGGTGAGCGGAGACATTGAGACCCTGTGACCTGGCACTCAGCGACAGGGGGTCTTTGGGCCCCAGGGGGAAATGGAGGGAAGCAATATGGAGAAGGAGGCGTGGGAGCCTCTGCTGGGGGGAGGAACGTGGGTGTCGTCACTTGGTAAGACCCCAGCCGCCCATGGGGAGTGACACTGGGCAGATGGGAGGTGAGAGACCCAGAGCAGAGGGACCCCAGGGGAGGCAACTGGGGTAGACTGGCCGCTTTTTGTTGGTTTGGGGGCTGTGAGGGGAAAAAAAGAGAGGGGCACTGTGGGGGCTATAGACAGAGGACTTTGTTCAATGGTATTGGTGTGAGAAGGCAAAGAAGTAAGCCGGTGACTTATCACTTATGAAGTCTCAGGCCTTCTAAAAATCCTCCTTGTATCTCTTTAAAGAATCGCGCTGGGCTGCCTGGGGGGCTCCGTGGGTTGTGCGTCTGCCTTTGTCTCCGGTTGTGATTCCAGGGTCCTGGGATGGAGCCCGCATCCTGCACCCTGCTCAGCGGGGAGCCTGCTTCCCCCGTCCCTCTGCCTGCTGCTCCCACAGCTGGCGCTCATGGTCTCTCTCTGACAGATAAATACACAAAATATTTAAAAAAATAAAATATCGTGTTACAATATATCACATAAAATGTACTATTTTTTTTTTTTTAAATGTACTATTTTAACCATTTTTCATGAAGCACGGTCACGTTGCTGTGCGACCTTCACCCAGGCACATCTCCAGGCCCTTCCACCTTCCCAGGCCGGCAGGGACAGGCCGCCCCGTCCAACACGGACTCCCCGCCCCTCCCCCAGCCCACGGCCGCGGGTGTGTCGCGGGAGCCGCGTCCGCGGGGTTTGCTTTCTCGGCCCGGCCTGTCTCTTGGACCTCCGGGTCCGCGCGCGGTAGCAGGTGGCCGCGTCTCCTTCCTCTGCGGCGGCCCCACCGCATCGCGACGATCGGTTCCCCGGCGGACTGTCTCTGCGGGCCGACCCCTGCCCCCTGCCGAGCGCGGGCCTGCAAGTCCGAAGGGGACTCCGGCCCCGTGTTTGGGGTGTTTGGGGAGAACCCAGACCCTGCTCCACAGCGGCGGCACCATTTGATGTCCCGCCTGCAGCACATGGGCCCGGGTGGCCCGCGTCCTCGCCATCACTCGTGACTCGATGCGCACCAGCCATCCTAGCGGGTGGCCCTGGCCCCTCTCCGTGTTCCGACAGCGCTCCACGCGCGGCGGCTCCTTCCCCCGTGGACGCTCGAAAACTACATTTCCCAGCCTCCCCTGCGGCTGTGGGCGACACGTGACGTGGCTCCACCAATCAGAAGTGCCAGGTGGAACTTGCCGGGAGACTGGGTTCCCAAGCCCACCCGCAGGCGCGGAGGGTGGCAGTTCGGGCAGCCCTGGAGCCTGGAGCCGGCCGGTGGGATGGCAGCTGCGCGTGGGCCCGAGGACGCACGGTGCTGGGCCACGGCCACTGGGGACACAGCAGCGTCCAGAGCGGGCCAGGTCTGCCGTGCGTCTGGGAGCCCAGCCTGCAGTTTTATTTGGGGGTGGGGGTGGGGGGATGTTGCTGGGGCATTCTCTGCACCGAAGCCTCACCCCTCCGCGCCGGGTCCGCGGACTGGGGGGGGGCGGGGCAGCTCCCACAGCGCCCAAGGCCCGTTGCAGACAGACAGTGGTGCGTGGCCGTGTCTGAGCCGCCAAATCGGAGCCTGCGCTCTGGTCACGACGTCCCGGTGAGGCTCCCGCGCAGGAGGGCTGGAGAAGCGCTGTTAAACACAGCAACAATGTATTTCCTTTTAAAGACGCCTAAGTGCTTGAATGGCGTGGGGTTCGAGGCCCCGGTCCACACACGTTTGTCAGAGAGCTTTGCTCTGGCGCAGACCTTGGCTGGCGGGTCGCGCGTCCCTCTCTCTCCACCCCACAACCTCCTCCTTCCTTCCTGGCTGCCTCATCTGCCTCAAGAGGCAGGAGGGGCCTGGCTGTGGCGGGGGAGAGGGGGCTGCCATCCGAGGGAGAGTGTCCTGCCTGGCTCCCCTTTCCCCATGGCTGTGGGTCAAGGGGGAGGGGTCGTGGTGGCTGCGGAGGTGGAGGGCTGCGGTCACTGTGACCCTGGGGAACATGGCCGCACATTGACCCGGATGAGGATGTGTTTGCTTACCTGCCCAGCTTCTCAGAGCAACTGTCTGAGCAGGAAACGTGCATCAGGACTTTGGCCATTACGGAAAATATTCAGTCTATTCCCGGAGCTTCTCAGTGTTACATTACCTAATGTGGCTTAATTACCACCTTCTTCTGTATCTGAGGGTATAAAAGTAGATGAGGCAGGCCAGTGACTTGCCCAGGACCATAAAGCTGGTGGTGATAAAGTACCGACCTTTGGGCCCGTGGCTGACTCAGTCCACCAGGCCACTAAGTTGTGGCATTGCCCGGTGGTCCGGGATCTTCAGGGTGTGTGGGTTGCAAGACCAGAGCCTCAGGCGGGAGAGCTGGGTGGGGTAGATCAGGGGGTGAGTGGAAAGACGCTGCATTCTCAGGTTGGGTGAAGACAAGCAGACAAGATGCGGCTGTGGCTGGGTGTGCAGGGAGGGGGGCTCCAGAGAGATGATGATGCTTCCTGCCGGCAAGTGGGGTTTGGGGCTTGGGAGAGAAAAATTGGCAGATGGCAGGTTCCCGGGTGAGCCATGGGACGGGGTTGCTGGGTTCCGTTGGAGGGAGACCATCAGACTGAGGAGGGAGCAGAGGCTGGCTGAGGACAAAGCAGAAACTGACACACTGCAACCTCCCCACCCTACTCCTGGGTGGGACCGTGCGACAGTCTCTAGGACTCGCACAACTCTCTTCATGTTAATGGCCTGCTAAAAAGGGCAGAATGACCCTGGCGATGGCAAGGCTTCTGGTAACCCGTGTCTTGTAGGTCCTCTTTAGCGTATGAAAGTTCCATTGAAACCTCCCTTTCCCTTCTCTCCCCAACCCCATCATACATACAGAACCTGCCACCCCACACATCCCCGGGGCAGCAGCGCTTCCCACAGGTCCTGTCCCCGTGCTTTCATAAACCACCATTTTGCACCAAAGATGTCTCAAGAATTCTTTCTGGGTCATAGGCTCCAGACCTCACCCCCACTGAACCTCACCTATATTCTAAAACTTCATCAAGATGAGGCCAGGAACCGGGTGCTGGGGACTGTGGTCTTCCATAAATGGAAAGAGAGATCAGGCAGGCAGCAGGTGCCTGCGTAGGATGGGCACATGCGGGTCCTTCGGGACAACGGTGTCGTGTGAGGAATCTGGGCAAGTGCCTCTGGGGAGAGCAGCAGGTGGCCCCTGTGTTGGACGGAGGCCTCCGGGAGTCCTAGCTCGTCCCCCTCCCCACTGGCAAGATGGCTCCTGTTAGAAGACCCAGAGGCATGTCTTGAAAGAACTTGCTGTGGCTGATATCGAAGAGGTTACTGCCTATCTTTTCCTCTAGGAGTCTGATGGATTCCTGCCTCATGTTGAGGTCTTTTATCCATTTCGAGTTTATCTTTGTGTACGGTGTAAGAGAATGGTCGAGTTTCATTCTTCTACATATCGCTGTCCAGTTTTCCCAGCACCATTGATTGAAGAGACTGTCTTTTTTCCATTGGATATTTTTTCCCATTTTGTCAAAGATATGTCGCCAAAGGCAAAGGAAACAAAAGCGAAAATGAACTTTTGGGACTTTATCAAGATCAAAAGCTTCTGCACAGCAAAGGAAACAGTCAACAAAACAAAAAGGCAACCCATGGAATGAGAGAAGATATTTGCAAATGACAGTACAGACAAAAGGTTGATATCCAGGATCTATAAAGAACTCCTCAAACTCAACACACACAAAACAGATAATCATATCAAAAAATGGGCAGAAGATATGAACAGACACTTCTCCAACGAAGACATACAAATGGCTATCAGACACATGAAAAAATGCTCACCATCCCTAGCCATCAGGGAGATTCAAATTAAAACCACATTGAGATACCACCCGATACCAGTTAGAATGGCCAAAATTAGCAAGACAGGAAACAACGTGTGTTGGAGAGGTTGTGGAGAAAGGGGAACCCTCTTACACTGTTGGTGGGAATGCAAGTTAGTGCAGCCACTTTGGAGAACAGTGTGGAGATTCCTCAAGAAATTAAGAATAGAGCTTCCCTATGACCCTGCAATTGCACTGCTGGGTATTTAAACCAAGGATACAGATGTAGTGAAAAGAAGGGCCATCTGTACCCCAATGTTTATTGCAGCAATGGCTACGGTCGCCAAACTGTGGAAAGAACCAAGATGCCCTTCAACGGACGGATGGATAAGGAAGATGTGGTCCATATACACGATGGAGTATTATGCCTCCATCAGAAAGGATGAATACCCAACTTTTGTAGCAACATGGACGGGACTGGAAGAGATTATGCTGAGTGAAATAAGTCAAGCAGGGAGAGTCAAGTATCATATGGTCTCACTTATTTGTGGAGCATAACAAAGAACACGGAGGACATGGGGAAATGGAGAGGAGAAGGGAGTTGAGGGAAACTGGAAGGGGAGATGAACCATGAGAGACTATGGACTCTGAAAAACAACCAGAGGGTTTTGAAGGGGCGGGGGTGGGGGGTGGGTGGGAGGTTGAGGAACCAGGTGGTGGGTAATAGGGAGGGCACGTACTGCATGGAGCACTGGGTGTGGTGCAAAAACAATGAACACTGTTACGCTGAAAATAAACAAATAATAATAAAAAAAAAGACCCAGAGGTGGAGTGAGTTCCTGAAACTCCACGCTTCCTGGTTTCTGTGTCCTTGACGCCCTGCAGGAAGAGGGTGGGGCCCTGGACAGGTCTGATAAGCCAGGTGCTTGCTGCCCCGAGGCCCTGCTGTGCACAGCTCGCATCACCAACAAGGAAGGGTCCCCCAAAAGCCCAGGTTTGGAGAGACCCCTGCTCTTGAGGCAGCACACAGACCCTCCTAACTGGAGCCTCCAGGGACGGGAGCAGCAGAGAGGGCGAAGAGGGTCACTGCCAAGGGAAGGGCCCTGAAGGCATATCACCCTGCTATCCACTCTCAGGGCCTGGGGGTCGGAGGACGCACACCTGAATCCGTTCCCCTGGGTCCGCTCAGTCAGGAGGTCTCACTGCAGAAGGGCTGACCCTCACGAGGGTTGGTTGAAAGCTGACGGTGGTCAGCGTTGCTTCTCTTCCCTGTCTCATCTCCAAGGTCGCAATCCCAGGGGGAACTCTGCCAAGCACTGTGGGGAGCGTCTGAGCCGGTCCAGTGGCTCTCAGATCGCTGTGAGAGCCCTGAGTCACCCCGAGGATGTGTCTGTGCGTAGACGCTCCCTGGGCACTTGGTGCGGACAGGCCGCCCTTCCATCTGCTCCCTCTTTGCATCCAGCTACTGGTCGTCCTCCCTCCTCGGTCGTCCTCCCCCGAAGAACAGACCGCGTTCGCCTCCTGCGGCTTCCAAGTGTGGAGGTCTCTGAACTGGCTGCTCCCCGGCGGGTGTTGTGCCCCATCATCCTCTGAAGGCGACTGTGTCCTCTTCTAATTTCTTTTCTTCATAGTTGTGTCCGAGGGCGAGAGCCTCCCCCAACGACACTTTTTCTTGAGCGTCACAGGTTGGGTGTCTAGTGTTTGTGATTCAGAGAGAGTCTACACGGCTCCTGCCAGCTACATCTCCGCTTCACTCGTCCCAGGGAGGGTCGTGGCTGCAGGGGGGCCCGTGGCCAGCCCTCTGCTCCCCAGCAGCACTCGCCCCTGTCTCTCTGCTCAAGGACAGGACTCCAGGAGCTGTTGCTCTCTCCACTGCCCCCTTGGTAGAGCAGCGCCCCACTGGTGTATCAGCTGCGATGACGCCCTTCTTGTCCTGCTGTCTCATTGCCGTCCGGCAGTTCCCCAACCCCGTTTGTCTACTTTTATAGAAAAATGGCCGAGAACCTTCTCTGTGTTCTGTGGCTGCTTCTCCTCTCGCTCCTGCTCTAGAAGGGTTCCCAGCCGTCACTCCACCAGCACAACCGGGTTCATGTCCACTGTGACCGCTGCAGTGCAAACCCAGGCGTCGACTTCAGTCCCTGACTCACTCCTTGCTCACGCACTCAGTGCCGGGGGGCCCTCCTTCCTGCAGCACCCGCCCCCCCCCCACAGGAGGCCCCCAGCC
Source organism: Meles meles (assembly GCF_922984935.1). Lineage (NCBI taxonomy): Eukaryota > Metazoa > Chordata > Mammalia > Carnivora > Mustelidae > Meles > Meles meles. The sequence continues at coordinate 1,409,915 of NC_060066.1, forward strand.
CCACTCTGGCAGGGCCCCCTGGCTTGGTTTTCAGATTTGGTAACCGAATTCCCTGGCGGCCTCTCTGTCTGTATTTCCCTCTCCTGCTTCCCTGCTAAGAAAAAAAAAATCAAACCTTTGGAATAAGGTGAAAAGATGGTGACTTTATCGGAGAGAGGCTTGTTGTCCGCAGCTGAGCTAGGGCACCCTGATCTCCCCCACCCCTGGCCTCCACCCCGCCCTTCTGCCCCATCTGCACGCTGACTCTCTGACTGACTCGCAAAGTCCGTGCAGAGAAGTCTGCGGTGCAGTCCGGCCCCCAAACCTGCAGAATTACTTGGCGGGCGGTGGGCGTTCAGTCACACACGCACCGCCGCGGAGAGCCGCTGCTGGTGCGGCTCCTCCGACACCACGAGTCGCGATGCCCTTCGGAGAGCCGCGTGTGCACGCGTGTGTGGGAGGGACAGAAAGATGAGGGAACACGGGACTGAGCAGCCGAGACCCCTCGGCTGGGTGCTGCTGCTCTCGCAGGTCCAAGGCCCGGTCCCTTCTTGGGCTCTTCTCGCCATAGGGAAAGATGAACCAGTGCGTGTCGGACTGCACCGGTGCAAAGGCAGCGGCACTCCAGGCTGGGTTCATGGCACCATCGCGTGTATGACCACATCAGCGTATTGTTATGACTCCGTCATGGTTGTTTACAAAAGTTAAAATGAAAACATTTCCCCACAATATAACTCAGGGCAGGGACCCCAGCCCTCCCTGGCCTGACGAGGAAGTGGGCCTTGGGGGGGGGGGTCTGGACTCCATAAGCAGGATCTAACCCTTCAGTGGAGGACCAGGGGAATCTGAGGCCTTAGGGGGCAGGGGGAGGAGTGTGCCCAGGGCATGGAGGAGCGGGAAGGGGGCCAGTGGGGCGTGTTCCCGGGCGTGGAGGAGCACGGCTGTGCTGGCTGGCTCCCTGTCTATGCCATGTCCCTCCTTCCAAGCAGCCCGCACCTTCCACGCTGGCGGCTCTCCCAGATCTTACCGGGAAGGAAGAACCACGATCCAGGCAGTAGGTGTTCTCTTGCCTTATCTTCAGAAGGACACACAGCCTCTGAGCGGAAACAGATACGAATTTTATTTAGATAAGGAAAAGGCACGTCTCACCCAGGCAGTTAGGAGAAGGAGAGCTGTAAACTTGGTCTGTCCGAGCACCAGACCCTGGAACCCTGCAGGCTCCGCCTGGCTGAGAGGCACGGGGGCACCAGGGGAGCTCCTGGACAGAGGTGCTGAGTGTGCCTGAGGTCTCTGTCAGGGGAACAGTCCAGACTGGGCTCAGGGATTACAGGGACCGAGCAGGGTGTGGGAGACGTGGGTGGATGTGGGGGTGGCGTCAGGCCCTCGGGAGATGTTAGCCCTGTTTCCTAGGGGTGAGGGGTGGGCTGCTTGCTTCTTATTTCAACTGCTGTGACAGGGAAGGAATGAAGGACAGGGGGCCTCATAGACCCCACTGAATCCCAGAGTCAGTCCTGGTCGGACCCAGCATCCTTCAGGCGGTCCAGCTGGGGTCAGTTTCCCTAGAGAGTTTCCTCCTCATGTACCCTGACCCTGACCCTCACTGGCAGGAAGGCCTCCCCATGCCTGGCTTTGTGTGCAAGCCCAGGAGGACCTCTGGCCATGCAGTCACAGGGATGAGGGTTCTGATCCCCACTGTCCCACCCATTAGCCTTACATCCTCAGGCAAAGATGTTTATATTTTGGGCTTCCATTTGCTGACTGTAAGGTAGAAGAATGACAATCCCTCCTCCATAGCCTTCTAGCTATGTGACTATCAGAAACTATGGACCAGATCACACCTGAGGGCTCGAGACTGCTCATGGTTGATATATGAAAGCAATATTATAACTACCATGGTTCTTACACGTTCAGTATGGTTTTACAGATGGAGGGAAAATCTGGAAGGCCAGGAGTTAAGTCAGTTCCCCAGGATCCCAGAGTGGGAGCTCACACTGAGGCTCAGGCTGCCCAGGCTGCCTAGGGCCATCAGGGAGCACGTTGGTCTCTGGAGGGAGCCTGGTGCTGGACAGGGACGCCTGGTGCTGGGCTCGACACAGTGCCCTTGGCGTATACTGAAGGCTGAGAGGGACTGATCGGGAACCTTGACGAGGAACATGTGTCACAGCTGGGAGCTGATCACATCCAGATGTTCCAAGTGACCCAGAGTTCCGTACTGCAGGATGTGGCTCCCAGGTTCTGCGGTCAGTGGCTGGTCACTGTGTCCGCACGTGGCCGCTGCCACTGCTGGGCTCACACTCATGGTGTATGCTCTGCAGAGTAGCTCAGCTCCTGTTCCTTTCCCTTCTCTTCTTCAAAAGGAAGCTCTCCCAAAACTGAACCAGGAAGAAGGAGAAAACCTAAACAGACCCATAACCAGTAAGGAGATTGAAGCAGTCATCAAAAATCTCCCAATAAACAAGAGCCCAGGGCCAGATGGCTTCCCAGGGGAATTCTACCAATCACTTAAAGAAGAATTAATACATATTCTCCTGAAACTATTCCAAAAAATAGAAATGGAAGGAAAACTTCCAAACTCATTTTATGAGGCCGGAATCACCCTGATCCCAAAACCAGACAAGGATCCCATCAAAAAAGAGAATTACAGACCAATATCCTTGATGAACACAGATGTGAAAATTCTCACCAAAATACTAGCCAATAGGATCCAACAGTACATTGAAAGGATTATTCACTACGACCAGGTGGGATTTATTCCAGGGCTGCAAGGTTGGTTTAACATTCGCAAATCAATCAATGTGATACAACACATTAAAAAAAGAAAGAACAAGAACCATATGATACTCTCAATAGATGCTGAAAAAGCATTTGACAAAGTACAGCATCCCTTCCTGATCAAAACTCTTCAAAGTGTAGGGATAGAAGGCACATACCTCAGTATCATCAAAGCCATCTATGAAAAATCCCACAGTGAATATCATTCTGAATGGGGAAAAACTGAGAGCTTTTCTGCTAAGGTCAGTAACACGGCAGGGATGTCCACTATCACCACTGCTAGTCAACATAGTACTAGAAGTCCCAGCCTCGGCAATCAGACAATAATAAGAAATAACAGGATCCAAATTGGCAAAGAAGAAATCAAACTCTCAGTCTTTGCAGATGATAAGCTACTTTACGCATAAACCCAAAAGACTCCACCCCAAAACTGCTAGAACTCGTACAGGAATTCAGGAAAGTGTCAGGATATAAAATCAATTCACAGAAATCAGTTGCATTTCTGTACACCAACAGCAAGACAGAAGAAAGAGAAATTAAGGAGTCAATCCCATTTACAGTTGCACCCAAACCATAAGATACATAGGAATCAACCTAACCAAAGAGGCAAAAATCTGTATCAGAAAACGATAAAGTACCCATGAAAGAAATTGAGGAAGACACAAAGAAATAGAAAAATGTTCCATGCTCCTGGACTGGAGGAACAAATATTCTGAAATCGCACATTATATGTGCAATCTACACATTTAATGCAATCCCCATCAAAATACCATCCATTTTTTTCAAAGGAATAGAACAAATAATCCTAAAATTTATATGGAACCAGAAAAGGCCCCAAATAGCCAGAGAAACGTTGAAAAAGAAAACCAAAGTTGGTGGCATCACAATTCCAGACTTCAAGCTCTATTACAAAGCTGTGATCATCAAGACAGTATGGTACTGACACAAAAACAGACACATCGATCAATGGAACAGAATAGAGAGCCCAGAAATAGACCCTCAACTCTATGGTCAACTAATCTTTGACAAAGCGGGAAAGAATGTCCAGTCTCTTCAACAAATGGTGTTGGGAAAATTGGACAGCCACATGCAGAAGAATGAAACTGGACAATTTCTTTTTTTTAAAATTTTTATTAATTTATTTGACAGACAGATCACAAATAGGCAGAGAGACAGGCAGAGAGAGAGGGGGAAGCAGGCTCCCCGCTGAGCAGAGAGCCCAATGCGGGGCTCGATCCCAGGACCCTGGGATCATGACCTGAGCTGAAGGCAGAGGCTTAACCTACTGAGCCACTCAGGCGCCCCAAAACTGGACCATTTCCTTACACCACACACAAAGAGATTCAAAATGGATGAAAGACCTCAATGTGAGAAAGGAATCCAACAAAATCCTTGAGGAGAACACAGGCAGCAACCTCTTCGACCTCGGCTGCAACAACTTCTTCCTAGAAACATCGCCAAAGGCAAGGGAAACAAGGGCAAAAAAGAACTATTGGGACCTAATCAAGATCAAAAGCTTTTGCACAGCAAAGGAAACAATCAACAAAACCAAAAGACAAATGACAGAACTGGAAAAGATATCTGTAAATGACATAGTAGATAAAGGGCTAGTATCCAAAATCTATAAAGAACTTCTCAAACTCAACACCCAAAGAACAAATAATCCAATCAAGAAATGGGCAGAAGACATGAACAGACATTTCTGCAAAGAAGACGTCCAGATGGCCAACAGACACATGAGAAAGTGCTCCACATCACTCGGCATCAGTGAGTGAGATCCCACCTCACACCAGTCAGAATGGCTAAAATTAACAAGTCAGGAAACGACAGATGTTGGCAAGGATCCAGAGAAAGGGGAACCCTCCTACTCTGTTGGTGGGAATGCAAGCTGGTACAACCACTCTGGAAAACAGCATGGAGGTTCCTCAAAAAGTTGAAAATAGAACTACCCTATGACCCAGCAATTGCACTACTTGGTATTTACCCTAAAGATACACACATAGTGATCCGAAGGGGCACGTGCACCCGAATGTTTATAGAAACAACGTCCACAATAGCTAAACTATGGAAAGAACCTAGATGTCCATCAACAGATGAATGGATAAAGAAGATATGGTATATATATACAATGGAATAGTATGCAGCCATCAAAAGAAATGATATCTTGCCATTTGAGATTACGTGGATGGAGTGAGAGGGTATTATGTTGAGCGAAATAAGTCAATCAGAGAAAGGCAATTATCATATGATCTCTCGGATATGAGGAATTTGAAAGTGCAGGGTAGGGGGTTGGGAGGGAAAAAATGAAACAAGATGGGATCGGGAGGGAGACAAACCATAAGAGACTCTGAATCTCACAAAACAAATTGAGGGTTGCTGGGGGGAGGGGAGTAGGGAGAGGGTGGCTGGGTGATGGACATTGGGGAGGGTATGTGAAATGATGAATGCTGTGAAGTGTGTAACCCTGACGATTCACAGACCTGTACTCCTGGGGCAAATAATATATTATATGTTAATAAAAATAATTAATAAAAAAAAAAGGAAGCTCTCCACCTCTCGTGGGGCAGGCTGGAACTCACGAGCCTGCCAGGCATTTCCCCCTTTCCCAACTTTCCTTTTTTCTTTTTTTAAAAAAAAAAATCTTATTAATTTATTTGACAGAGAGAGACAGCAAGAAGTGGGGAGGGGGTGACAAGCAGGGCGAGTAGGAGAGGGAGAAGCAGGTTCCCTTGGAGCAGGGAGCCCAATGCGAGGCTCAATCCCAGGGCCCCGGGATCATGCCTGGAGCCAAAGGCAGACACTTCACTGACTGAGCCACCCAGGTGCCCCTCAACGTTCCTTTTTTGAAGTAGATTCTGAGTGGTCCCTTCAGAGAGGTTCTGGATAATGAGATGCTTGGTTGAGCATTCAGCGGGTACGCATGGCTGTGTGGCGGGCTGAGCTATGCTTCCGCCTCAAAAGTCATTCCTCTCTGTGCTGTGAGCACGCTGTCCGCTTCTCTGAAACCTAATGACCTCAGCACAAATGCAGGGGACATTTGTCTGAGATTTTTTTGGGGGAGAGAGAAGTTTATTTATTTGAGAGACAGAGAGAGGAGGGGCAGAGGCAGGGGGGGAAGCAGACTCCCTACTGAGCAGGGGGCCTGAAGTGGGGCTCGATCCCAGAACCTGAGGATCATGACCAGAGCTGAATGCAGACGCCCAACCCACTGAGCCACCCAGGCGCCCCACATGATTTGTTTTTAATGTAGTGTTCAAGGATTGATAGTTGTGTGTCATACCTAGTGCTCATCAGATCACGTCTTCCTTTTTTTTCTTTAAGATTTTATTTATTTGTCAGAGAGAGAGCGAGTGAGCACAAGAGGGGAAGCAGGAGAGGGAGAGGCAGACTCCCCACTGAGCAGGGAACCCGATGCAGGGCTTGATCCCAGGACCCTGGCATTGTGACCCGAGCTGAAGGCAGACACCTAACCGTCGGAGCCACACCGGCACCCCAGGACAGGACTTTGAAAGACCACGCCTACACTGAAGAAGTAGAGCGGAAATGGTCTCTCTGGCAGTATCGCGACAAGAGAAGGAAGCTGATGTCCACAAGGCGGGCGCCGAGGAGGAACACCTGTTCCCGCCTGAAAACCAGGAGAAACGCCCTCATGCTGGCTTAGGGTTCTTGTCACTCACGTCCTCCGGGAGCCCTCAGGCTGAGTGAGGAACATAGGATGTGGCCCTGGGCAGGGGACCATGCTTGGGTGACTGGAAGAAGCCAGAGAAACGCCCAGGGGCACTGCGGCCTCAGCCCAGGCTCCCTCTGGCTAAGGAACAGGTATCCCGCTTGGGGACGTCCACGAAGTGAAGGTCAAGGCAGTCTGTGCATGGGGAGTCCTGACGAGACAGGAATGAGGATCATCAAGCTGGGTCTCTCCAGATCGCCTGGACCATTTTCAGAAAGAGCCCAGGGACATCCACCGCCAAAGGACTCGGAATTCCAAGCGGGACTCACGGGAAGGGACTTCCACAAGCGATAGCACAGTGAGACATCGGGAGTCCCACAAACGAGAGACGACCTTGACCCCGAGACCCGGTACTGGGAGGTTGTTTCCAAGATGCGTGTGGTCACTCCCAACCCAAGGTCCTCCGCTGGGGGGAAGGGGTGCAGGGAGGCCCTAGAGGCGGGGTTCGCAGGGCGCCTCTGTCAGGGGTGAGCTGCAAGGCTGTGCAGCAGGAGGGACCCTCTGAGCCTCGGTTTCCCGGCCTGGCCCGCACGCATGAGCTCCGTGCTCCGCTGCCAGGGCTGCAGTGACCATGAGGTGAACACATGTGCTGCACGCAACAGAGGATCCCTCCAGCGGAGCCTCTTCCCTTGCAGGCCTGCCCTCCCCCCGCGATCCCACAGAGCAGGGCCACAAATAAGGAAGCGACTTTGGAGCAGCGGGAGAAGCCAGACCCGCTGACGGGGCGCCTGCTGCAGCAGAGAGCTGGGCCCCTTCCAGACGCCAACCTTGCTGTGTCCTCCCCAGGGCCTGGGAGGTGGGAATCCTCCAACAGAACGCCCACGGGAAGCACTCGAGGCTCAGAGGGAGGAAGGGCCCGGCTCAATGGAAGGGCCAGGCCCGCTTGTGCCGGTGCCCGCAGGGTCCGGGAGCCGCTCTCTTCTCCATGGCCCCATGGCTCCTTCAGCTGTGCCTGGCGGGAGCGGGAGATGCCCACACCCCCCGCAGCAGCCCTTCTCCGTGGCTGATGGAGCCGGGAGGGTGCAAATCCCTTCCCTCCTTCAGGGAATCTGGGCAAGACCAGATGCCCGAGGGGCCCTCAGCGCAGGCAGGGCAGGCCAGACCGGGGTGGGGGGCAGCCCCTCCTCCTCACTGCCTTGCCTGGTTCTCCCGGGTGAGGTGGGGGTGGGGTGGGGACGGAGGGCGAGCAGAGCAACCCACCACCCAGCTCGGCCTCCCGGTGCCTTTCTACTCGCGGGTGTCACCTGGCCCCAGGCAGCATGGGACAGGCTGCTCGCTCCTGCCAGCTAGGAGACCCCAGCCGCCTCTCAGCTGTCCAAAGCCTCTTCCTCCCACTAGGTCAGGGCTGGCCCTGTCCTGAGGGTCACTGTGAGAGGGCAGCCGGCACTGCACACAGAGGGCTTCATTAAAGGGAGCATGTGTCTGTGCCTGGCTGAGATGGTCCCAAGCCTTCTTCTAGAGGCTCCTCTGAGGTCGGTCACCCTGCAGCCAGCCAGAGGAGTTCACCTCTGCCCAGCTGTCAGAGGAGGGTCATTGGCCCAGATGTCCCCGGCAGCTCCTTGGAGGCCATTCTTCCAGGAAACATGACTCCCGACCCGCGTATCTGGTCCCCCAGCTGGGTGCTTCAGCCACAACCCAGAGCCTGGCAGTGCTGAGAGGACCCAGGCAGACTGAGCGGAACAGGCAGGGGGACTGAGAGCCCAGCTCGAAGCTCTAGACCAGACGGCAGCAGTGCAGACAAGGAGTGTGGCATTTGAAATGGCAACGGGCAGGACCGAGGGACCCCAAGCTGTCAGCTCTTCGTGGGAACAGAGTTAAGTACAGAGTCGATGAGAGACTAGACAGGGAGGCGGGTGCGGGGCAGGTCCAAAGGCACCGGAGAGGGGAGCTATTGTGGGGCGACAGGGGCTCTAAGGCCCTCCGATGCTGCTCCTTGCTGGACAGGGCGCTGGCGGGACTGAGCACGCAGCCAGGACGTGCAACCAGGAGTCATCGCCCTGACCCTTTGAGCAAGGCGCCGACTGCACAGTGTCCCGTGGCAGGGAGCAGGGCTCTTGGGAGAACACGGGGGTGGCCTGGGGTCAGGCAGGGAGGGGCTGGTGGCGCGGCTGTCCCCACAGCACGGCGATGTGACTAGTTGATGGCCCGGAAGGTGAGGAGCGGGAGGGTGGAGGGTGTCAGGATGAACCGGTACGTCATCTTGATATCCTCCTGTGTGAGGGTCTCCACCAGGAAGTGGTTCAGCACCTAGGACAGAGGCGCGGCTTCCACCCGCACAACTGCTCAGCCCCAGGGTCCTGGCCCAGCCTCCCCCCTCCTCCTCCTTCCTGGGCCCTACTCCGTGGGCTGTGTGCCCCGCAGGAGAAGCCAGTGGTTCCCAGCCAGGCCGCCCAGCACGCCCAGACCCTACCCCACCCACTCCCCCACGGGCCAGGCCCTGCCAGTGGCATGTCCTTGCGGCTGGGGCGGCGCAGGCCTGCTCACGTGGTGCAGCAGCAGCAGCATCTCCGTCTCCGCCAGGCGCCGCCCCAGGCACTGGCGCAGGCCGAAGCCGAAGGCCAGGCTGGGGGACCTGGTGCCAGAGCTCCTGCTGCCCAGCCAGCGCCTGGGATGATAGCGCTCCGGCCTCGGGAACACGGAGGGGTTTCGACCCAGGGAGTAGAGCAGCACCTTGACCACGGTCTGTGGAGACGTGGGGAGGGGCAGCGTCAGCGCCGCGCTGCGGGCAAGGTCAGCCGGGCCAGGCATCTGCTGCGGGGGCTGTGGGGCCCCACTCACCCCTGCCGGGATGTGGTAGTTCTGCAGCACCACGTCCGAGCCCACCTGCCGGTCCAGTGAGATGCCCACGGGGTACAGCCTGTGCATAGGGGCGTCCAACGGGGACTTCCGCTGTCACCCGGACCCTCGCTTCCCTTCTGCGGCCTTCCTAGCCCAGGAGGCACCGGCGAGGGGATCTCCCGCCACCCCCACAAGTGGCTTCAGGCACCGGGAAGCCCAGACCATGAGGGGCGGGCTCCCTGCACCTCCGGAGCCCAGGCAGAGCTCTCTGGGCCTGAGCGGTCCGGCTGAGGAGGGCGCACCAAGGGGGCGCCCAGGGCACTGAAGCGGGATCCCAGGGGAAGAAGCGCCCCATCCCTCAGGGAGAAGAAGAGGAGCCACAGGGCCGGCATCTGGGCAGAGCCGCTCGTCAGCCCCAGGATCTGTCTGCAGGCCCCGCTGAGCACGGCGCTCCAGACACTGGGGCGGGGGCCGCCAGGGCGGCCAGCGTCTGCCACACCCACCTCAAGGTCTCCTTGAGGGCCGCCCGCAGCAGGGGCAGCTCTGTGGTTGCCCTCTGGGGATTCTCCGTGATCCTGGCCTCGGCCACCACGCTCTCCTGGCGTAGGGCCTGCTGCACGTCAGGGTTCCGCGCCAGCTCGAAGAGAGTCATCAACAAGGGGTAGGCCGTCTGCGGGAGCCACGGGTGCGGGGCTCAGACCTTGGCACAGGCCACGCACCTCCGACCCCAGGGGATCTCCCCCAGGAAGACGCCCTTCCCCCGGGGTGGACGTACCGGCCCAGGGAAACACCGACCCCGGGGATCTGAGACCTCAAGATCTAACACTCGCCTCATCTGTTTCCATTGAATCCCTCAGGGAAGGTGTCCCCACGTTTGGTGAAGCCCCAGGCCACCTTCTCCCGTGACCCCAGGGCCTGCTTCTCACCCTCCTCAGGGGTCCATCTACTCAAGTGTGTACAGGTGGGAGGGTGGGGGGTAGCCCTTCATTCTAGACCCGTTGCACCCATTGCGTGATGTCCCCTGGGCTCCCGTGGGCAGGTCAGCCCAGACCCCGCAGTCCCAACAGGAACGGGCCACCCTGGACCCTAACTCTGGCTGAACTGCAGTCTCTGCTCATGGGGTTTCTCCAGCCTGGGCTCTGTGCCTCTGCTCAGAAGCCTGCGGGCCTGGCCCAGAGCAGCACCTCACGGATGCTGACAGATGAGGGTTGGTTGTAGGGCAGGAGGCTCACTGCACTCCACACCCTGGGACCTGCCTGCACCTCCCTACACCCCCCCGGCCCCCGGGCTGGGCTTCCAGCTGCTCTCTCTTCCACGAGCTGGAGCCTCGTGCTGCCCTCTGTGTCTTCAGCCCATCACCTCCAAAGCCTCTGTAATGAGAGCCAAACGGACTCTGGCCCCGCAGGGGCTCCTTGTGCAGGCTTCCCTGCTTGGGCACAGCCTCCTCGTGCCGCTGCCTCTCACGCCCTCTCCTTCCCAACCCAGACGTCTGCAGGGGTCTGCGCTGCTGCACGTCCCTGGGCCTCACCCGTTCTGCACTGGGCCTGGAGCACGCTTCCCTCCAGAGTAACTGCAAACCCTTCCCCTGGAAGCTCAGCTCCTGAGTCCTCTCCCCCAACCTCCTCAGATCAGAGCCTTCCATCGGCTCCAAGCAGGGGCCCGTTGGAGCCACGTGGCATGGGGGGGGGGGACACTGCCTGTAGTCAGGAGGCTCCGTGTGTTAGGACAGGGCTGGCTGCTGGCCTGACCGTGTCCACGCTCCCGGCGGTGAGTTCGATGGAGTTGGCCCTGACCGCCTCCAGGGTCATGTCCGCGCGCATCAGCAGCTCCCCCACGATGCCGCTATAGTGCTGCGGGCGGCCGAGGGCCAACTCCTGGTAGATCTTCTGGATGGCATTGTTGGCTGTGGGGCAGGGAGATCCGGGGCCTGGGCCTGGTGCTGGGCAGCCCCTGTCCTCATCCCTCTACCTGGCAGCCCACCACACTCCCAAGACTCCCTGTTCCTGTGCCAGGTGCCCAGGACCAGCCCAGCCCGGCCACCCCGCCAAGTCTCCCGGGCCACGAAGACACCATGAGCCCTGTGATGCGGCCTCTGCACCCCCCGATTTCAGTGAGTGGATATTGGGGGCCCTGGTGTCCTTGCTACCCAGCACTGCCCTGTCTCTGGGCCTCACCATACTGGAAGATGTAGTCCCAGGACTCGAAGTGCTCCTTCCACACCTTGGTGCTTGTCCAGCGTGACAGGTCCCTGGGCATGAACATGAGCTGCGCGGTGGACTTCAACATGGCCTCCAGAGCTCGGATAAATTGCAGGCTGGCGGGACTCGGGCTATGGCCAAGGAGGCCCAGACGCTCTCCAAAAAGGGCTAAATTGCTGGCTGAGGAGAGGGTACGGCTGCTGAGCCTCGGGCAGCCGATGGCCTCACGGGGGCGTCCTACAGCACACCCACCCAGTCCCAGTCCGGATCCGGGCCTGCCCCTGCCCCACAGAGCCCGGCACCTCCCTACCTTCTACGGTGTAGTTGAGGATGCTCGGCCGGATGTCCAGCGTCAGACTGCCCCGGGCGTTCTGTAGCACTCGCGCCTTCAGGGCCTTGGAGAAATCCCTCGCCACCCGGTCCACCATGGGGATGTACTTCTGCACCGCCTGCGGCGACAGCACGTCTGGGTTGAGCTTCAGCCGGTTCACGCGCCATTCGGGCCCATTTCTGTAGAGCAGAGAGAGGAGCTTCAGGGAAGCCAGAATCAGCAGCTTGGGGCCAGCCCCGGACATATGTTCTCCGTCTCCAAGGGGCCGGGGTGGGGCAGGGAGCTGCCTGCTGGTCCTGAGGGGCAGATGCCTGCCTGTAGACCTCAGCTGAAGCCCTTCTCTGAGGGAGGCCTTGTGGGCTGTGCCCAGCGTGCTCCCACCTAAAGAGGGGCTGACCCAGAACTTCTGCCTGGCCATGCCACGTGGGTTCCTGGCGTTCATTTGTGCACACCTACAGGTCCCTTGCTGGCCCATCAGCACCCGTCCGGCCCCTCAATTTCCCAGGAGGAAGGAGGGAGGGTGGACTTCCTGTCAGCCTTTGCCACCCTGCTCACACCAGGCCCCAGAGTGAGAGGCCCCTAGCACGCTTCCCCTCCCACCCTCCCCGTTGCTGAGAATGCTCTCCCTATGCCGGTCAGACCAAGTCCTCTTCCTGCCTGTCTCCTGGTCCTCCAGGGCAGGAGCCAAACCATGGGTCACATCATGTGCTCAAAACAGAGCCCAGAATTGTACTTCTTCCTTCCCCATTTGCATGACTTTTGTTTCTTTTTCTTGTCCGATTGCTGTGGCTACGCCTTGAGTGGGTAAAGAAGAAGTAATAAAATGTTCTTCCCACCTGTAGATGGCATGATACTATATAGAGAGAAAACCCTAAAGCATCCAGCAAAAAAACCAATACAAGACAAAAAGAACTGATAACTGAATTCAATAAGGTTGCAGGACACAGAATTAATACACAGAAACCTGTTGGATTTCTCACACTAATAATGAAGTAGCCCAAAAGGATATGAAGAAAACAATCCCATTTACAGTTGCACCCAAAGTAACAAAGTATTTGAGAATACGCTTAAACAAGGAGGTACGAGCCCCGTACGCAGAAAAGTATAAGACAAGATGAAAGAAATGGAAGACAACAGAAAGAAATGGAAAGCTACCCCATGCTCATGGTTAGGAAGAACCAGTCGTGTTAAAATGTCCGTGCTGCCCAAAGCAATCTACAGGTTCAGTGCCATCCTTACCACAAGGACAACATTTTTCACGGGCCTAGAACAATGGTAAAATTTGTACGGGACCCCAAAAGACCTTGAGTAGCCAACACGACCTTGAGAAAGAAGGAGGAAGCCGGAAGTACCAGAACCCCAGATTTCCACCCATACGACAACGCGCTAGTGATCAATTCTGTGTGGTGCTGGCACGGAAGCAGGCACACCAATCAATGGAAGCGGATAGAAAGCCCAGAAGCAAACCCTTGATGGTACGGTCAATTGTATGGCCAACCTAAGACAAAGGAGGCAAGAACACCCAATGGGGAAAGACCGTCTCTTCAACAAATGGCGCTGGGAAACCTGGACAGTCTTGCAGGAGAATGAGACCGGACCACTTCCTTACGCCACACACAAAAATAAACTTGAAATGGATGAGAGACCCCAGTGTGAGACCTGAAACCCCAAAACTCCTAGAAGACGACGCAGGCAGTAATGACTCTGCCGTGGGCCACAGAAACAATTTTCTAGATGTGTCTCCGGAGACGAGGGAAAGAAAAGCAAAATTAAGCTATCCGCACTTTGCCAAAATGGAAAGGCTTTGCACAGCGAAGAAACCATCAACAGAAGGAAAAGGGGGAAGCTGCTGAGTGGCAGAAGATACTTGCCAATGGTACGTATGAGAACCTTAATATCTAAAGCATACAAAGAACTCGAGCAGTAGCACAACGAACAAACAAACGATCCCCTTAAAAACGGCAGAAGACCGGAATAGACCTTCTTCCGAGGAAGACCTAGCGATGGCCAACAGACACGTGAAAAGACGCTCAACATCACCCATCATCAAGGAGGTACATATCAAACTACAACGAGACATCACCTCACAGCGGTCAGAACGGCTAAAATCAAAATCACAAGAACCCACGGGCGTTGGCGAGGATGTGGAGAAAGGGGAGCCCTTGTGCACCGTGGGTGGGAATGCAGACTGGTGCAGCCGCTCTGGAGAAAAGTGTGGAGGGTCCTCAGAAAGCTAAAACGAGTTCCACTACTGGTTATTTACCCAAACACAATGAAACCACAAATGCGACAAGATACCTGCACCCCGTGTTTATCGCAGCACTGTTTACGATGGCCAAGATATAGATACAGATAATACTTGTATACGTGATGGGATACTACTCAGTCACTGAAAAGAATGGGATCTTGGCCATTTGCAAGCACATGGATGGACGCAGAGGGAATCATGCTACGCGAGAAATGTCAGTCAGAGTAAGACAGATTATCGTAAGATTTCGCTCATGTATGGAATTGAACAAAGCAAATGAACAAACACAGAAAGAGAGATCAAACCAAAACCAGAGTCTTAAATACAGAGAAGAAGCTGATGGTTGCTGGAGGGGGGAGTTTGGGGGGATGGGGGACGGGATCAAGAGTGCGCTTGTCGTCATGAGCACTGAGCAGCACAGGGAAGTGATGACTTTGACACTGTACACCTGGTCCCAATGTAAGGGTTTATGTGAAGAACACGTCAGGCAGCCAGAAGTAGGAGCAGCAAGAGGAGGAGAAAAGGAGTGAAAGAGGAGAAGGAGGAGAAGGAGAAAGAGAAGAAGAGAAAGGATCAGAAGAGGAAGAGAGAAGGAGGAGGGGGAGAAGGAGGAGGGGGAGGAAGGGGAGAAGAAGAAGAAGGTGGAAGAGGAGGAGAAAAAGAAGAAGAGCAAGAGGAAGAAAAAGGAGGAGGAGGAAGAAGAGGAAGAGGGTGAAGAAGGAAGAGGAGAAACAGCAGCAGCAGAAGGGGGAAGGCGAGGAGGAGTTGGAGGGCGGAGGAGGATGGGAAGGAGAAGAGGGATGAGAAGAGAGAGGGAGGAGAAAAAGAGGAAGAGGAGGAAGAAGGAGGAGGAGGAGGAGGAGGAGGAGGGGAAGGGGGTGGGGAGGAGAGAAGCGTTCTCCCCCACAGGGTGATGACGATTCGGACAGACCAGTTTTCTCCAAGAGCACCAGGGCCCAGAGCAATGGGGGCTCCAGGGATGCCCTCCAGCGAATGGTGGGGAGCGATCTGCATTCTCAGCCACACTCCAGCAGAAACACCTTCTTTGCTCGGCTGGCTGCCTGCAGGTCGTGAGAATGATCGCGGGCACACTGTGCACACTTGCACACCAGCGCACACACATATGTCCAGAAAGATGCGCATAACCGCGGGACACCTGCCTATATGCTCGCTGCCAAGGACACCACACGGGAGCACGCCCACAATTCCCCCATGTGCACTGCCACAACACGCCTGGAACGCTCAAACCCACGCGCACACACGCAGACACACTCACATGTATGCAGCGCACACCGAGCCACACGCGGGCTCGCACGCAAGGACCCAAACCACGCGCACGTGCGGATATGCATGCGATAGCAGGAACCCAAACGGAAGCCAGCACGCGGGAAAACACACGTGCGTATACACGCTTCTGACAGCGCCTACCGGTGCCGCCACACACAGCACACACCTACTTCGAGGCTGCAGACAGGTCGACCCAGAAAGACACACACACGGACACACGCACAGGCTCACGCTCACACGGGCACCTGCTTAGAGTTTCGCTTCTG